>NC_083447.1:8386534-8686534 GCF_020745735.1 Hemiscyllium ocellatum | reverse complement strand
TCCCAGGTGTCTGTGGGAAGACCGCACTCAGCCCAGTGAGGCCTTGAGGGTATCCCTGAGGCGCTCCCTCTGTCCCACCTGGGGCTGGCCTGCAGGTTGGGAGCTGGGAGTAGAGCACCCGCCGGGAGGGGTCTCGTGTCAGTCATGGGGACGGCGTGCCCAGCCCACCACTGCCGATCGAGGTGGTGGGGGAGGGAGGTCAGTGCCTCGATGCTGAGGATGTTGGCCTGGTCGTGGAGGCCGGTGTTGGTTTGTCTGCCTTCCCAGAGTAGTGACTGTGAGAATATTGTGAGACCATCTCGGGGTGTGGGTGTGGGAGGGAACTCCTCAATGAAAGCATTTACAAGTTCATCTGTCCCGCATTTTGCCCGCACAGGATCCGCTGCCTCCCAGCACACGAGATCAAGGCCTCTGATAATGTTGGTCAGATCAGCTCATTGTTTTGGAACACTTTGGCAAAAGATAAAGGCAGATGGGGGCAAGGAACCCTGTCTTCTCAAAACTAAAATACGGGCACATTCTGCTGAGAACAGTCCCATTGTCGGATGTTCCTGCTGTGGGATTGCGCTGGATTTAAGACAGAGTCTCACTATTTCAATCTCTTTACAAATGTTTCCACTGTGTATTAGTTGCAGCTCAGATTCTCCTCTGCATCACACAATTCCAGGTTCGAGACCCCCCTCCGAGGCTAGAGAATAGGTGGCACTCCAACACAGTGCTGAGCTGTTGGGAGCTCTTGCCTTTCATAGAATCCCTGCAGTGTGGAAACAGGCCATTCAGCCCATACCAACCCTCCAGACAGCATCCCACCCAGACCTACTCTATCCCTGTAACTCTGCACTTCCCATGGCTAACCCACACGTCTTTGGACTGTGGGAGGAAACCCAGGCAGACACGGGAGGAGCTGCAAACTCTAACAGACAGTCGCCCGAGGTTGGGGTTGAACCCGGGTCCCTGGCGCTGTGAGGCAGCAGTGCTAATCACTCAAGTGAATGGGACAGACCTACGGCTGTCATTTCAAAGAACAGCTCCTCTTAATATTCTAGCCAATATTTATCTGTCAACATCAGAAGGAAAACAGACCATAAGACATTTGGCCCATTGAGTCCATTCTTCCATACAATAAGATCGTGGGTTAGAGACAAAAAAAACTGCAGATGCTAGAATCCAAAGGAGATAAGCAGGAGGCTGGAGGACAACAGCAAGCCGGGCGGGTGGAGAAACGCAGCAGTAAAAAGGGAGGTCTGCAGATGCTGGAGATCACAGTTGAAAATGTGTTGCTGGTTAAAGCACAGCAGGTCAGGCAGCATCCAGGGAACAGGAGATTCGATGTTTCGGGCATAAGCTCTTCTTCAGGAATCTTGAAGATTCCTCACTTTCTCCAGGCAGGTGGGGAAGTCAACATTGCGGGTGTGTAACCCTTCCTCAGCCTGGTTTGCTGTGTTCTTCCATCCTCAGGCATTAATCTCCAGCCCCACTTTTCTCTGTTACAGATTAAAAATCTCTTCATCTCAGCCTTGAATTTACTTCATGACCCAGCCTCGGTGGTCATAAGGAAATGCACAGATCCTTTATCCTCCTGATGTCTCAGTTATATTTTTGATTCCTTACTCGGAGATGATGCCCCTCTGGTCCTTGACTCTCCCACACGGGGGAACACCCTCTCTATGTCTCCCCCTGTCAAGTCTCCTCAGAGTTTCAATAAGGTCGCCTCACATTCTTCCAGATTCCAATGAGGACAGGCCCGGCCTACTCTGATAAATAATCGATGGCCATTTCAAGAGTATTTTCACGGCAATGAAGTGTCCAAATAGTTTCACCAGAAGCATGTAGGGATGAAGCTCTTGGGAAGGAGGAAAGGGTGATGATAACTTCTTTGAAGTGCTGAGTATCAAAGGGATTCTTGTGGGTGCAGAGGGGCACGGAGAGGTGAAGAGTTTGGGGAAGAGATGTACAGCACGGAAAGAGACCCTTTGGTCCAACTTGTCCATGCCGACCAGATATCCTAAATTAAACTAATCCCATTTGCCAGCACTTGGCTCATATCCCTCCAAACCCTTCCTATTCATATACCCATCCAGATGCCTTTTAAATGTTTTAGCTGTACCAGCCTCCGCCACTTTCTCTGGCAGCTCATTCTACACACGCACCACCCGCTGTGTGAAATAGTTGTCCCTTAGGTCTCTTTTATATCTTTCCCCTCTCACCTTAAACCTATGCCCTCTAGTTTTGGATTCCCCCCACCCCGATCAAAAGGCCTTGACTATTTATCCTATCCATGCCCCTCATGATTTTATAAACCTCTATAAAGGTCACCCCTCAGCCTCCAATAGAACATAGAAAGATACAGCGCAGTACAGGCCCTTCGGCCCTCGATGTTGCGCCGACCGAATCCTACCTAACCTACACTAGCCCAATAACTTCCAAATGCCTATCCAATGCCCACTTAAATGACCATAAAGAAGGAGAGTTCACCACTGCTACTGGCAGGGCATTCCATGAACTCACAACCCGCTGTGTAAAGAATCTACCCCTAACATCTGTCCTATACCTACCACCCCTTAATTTAAAGCTGTGTCCCCTAGTAACACCTGACTCCATTAGCGGTAAAAGGTTCTCAGTGTCGACCCTATCTAAACCCCTAATCATCTTATACACCTCTATCAAATCTCCCCTAAACCTTCTCTTCTCCAGGGAAAACAGCCCCAGCCTGTTCAGCCTCTCCCTGTAGCTCAAACCCTCCAACCCTGGCAACATCCTTGTAAATCTTTTCCGAACCCTTTCAAGTTTCACAACATCCTTCCTATAGGAGGGAGACCAGAATTGCACGCAATATTCCAACAGTGGCCTAACCAATGTCCTGTACAGCTGCAACATGACCTCCCAACTCCTGTACTCAAAACACAGACTGATAGGTGCCATGGTGTGGAGGTGCTGGCGTTGGACTGGAGTGGACAAAGTCAGGTTGAGGTTATCATGAAGGACTGTCCTTCTCAACCCTGAGCTCAGGTTAAATCACCAGGTTATAGTCCGACAGGTTTATTTGAAATCACAAGCTTTCGGAGCGCTGCCCCTTCATCAGGTGAAGGGATACTTCACCCTCCAAAGGAGCCGCACTCCGAAAGCTTGTGATTTCAAATAAACCTGTCGGACTATAAGCTGTCAGGTGACTTCTGACTCCAACCAATGAAGGGAAGTGTGCCAAACATTTTTATATTCATTCAGGAGGTATGAGCATCGCTGACTGTAATGTCCGTTCCCGACTGTAAAGAGTCAACCCCATTGATGTACGACAGGAGTCACGTGTAGGCCAGACCAGATAAGGATGGCAGATTGACCCCCTCCCCTTGCTAATGCCTCTTTCACACTTTCACACCAGCCCACCTTCATTCCTAAACTCTAAGAATGCAACGAAGACCCTAATTACAACCCTTGACAGTCCTGACTGACGGTTCGGAGGTCTGGCAATGCTATGCAGCGTCCTGGGAAGTCAGGGCTAAGTAAACAAAGAGTGATAAATGGAGGTTCGAGCAGATAAGCAAACTCCACCTTGTACACAACAGATAATTTGCCGTACATTTTACGCATTTTGATTGAGCAGCCGCACGAAAACTTTCCATGGAAGGAAAGCTTTGTGAAATTTTCCTTTGGCAACAGAAGCTAATTAGGCGGAAACTTTCCCCGCATCAGCCCTGCCTTACTGGTCTAACCATGTCCTACCTACAACCTCTTCGTTCATCACAGGAAGAAGGGCACCCACACATTGTGAAGTTTTACCTTGCCATTTGGTCCCCAGTCCTGTTGAGATAGAGACCAAAACAGAAAGCTACCTGCATTCATATAGTGACTTTTATTCTGCTGCCTCGTCGGTTTGCTCCTAGTTCAATTCCCATCACCAGTGAGGTTACCATGAAGGACTGTCCTTCTCAACCCTGAGCTCCAGTGGCCCTCAGGTTAAATCACCACCAGTCGCTTCGCCCTCTAATGGGAGAGCAGCCCCTATGGGTTGGTAAGACTACGGCAACAAAATACATCCAATTTACTCTGCTACCAGTGAAGTACATTTCTCGAGAGTGTTGTGAAACTTGAAAGGGTTCAGAAAAGATTTACAAAGGATGTTGCTAGGGTTGGAGGATTTGAGCTACACAGGGAGAGGCTGAACAGGCTGGGGCTGTTTTCCCTGGAACATCAGAGGCTGAGGGGTGACCTTATAGAGGTTTATAAAATTATGAGGGGCATGGATAGGGTAAATAGGCAAAGTCTTTTCCCTGGGGTCAGGGAGTCCGGAACTAGAAAGCGTAGGTTTAGGGTGAGAGGGGATGGATATAAAAGAGACCTAAGGGGCAACTTTTTCACGCAGAGGGTGGTACGTGTATGGAATGAGCTGCCAGAGGAAGTGGTGGAGGCTGGTACAATGACAACATTTAAAAAGGCATCTGGATGGGTATAGGAATAGGAAGGGTTTGGAGGGATATGGGCCGGGTGCTGGCAGGTGGGACTAGATTGGGTTGGGATAGCTGGTCGGCATGGACAGATTGGACCAAAGGGTCGGATTCCGGGCTGTACATCTTTATGACTCTATGAGTGTTGTGGGGAAGCTGAGTGCCATCCATGTTAAAGCTGCCTATTGGGCATCATAACCATCACCTCCAAAATATTTGCTCTCTCCACCAACAATTGATCGATTTGATTTACTGTCACATGTACCTAAGTACAGCAAACGTAGACAGGCAGGAGGCTGGGGACCACAGCAAGCCAGGCAGCATCAGGAGGGATAGGCAGGAGGCTGGGGGAACACAGCAAGGCAGGCAGCATCAGGAGGGACAGGCAGGAGGCTGGGGGAACACAGCAAGGCAGGCAGCATCAGGAGGGACAGGCAGGAGGCTGGGGGAACACAGCAAGGCAGGCAGCATCAGGAGGGACAGGCAGGAGGCTGGAGGAACACAGCAAGGCAGGCAGCATCAGGAGGGACAGGCAGGAGGCTGGGGAACACAGCAAGGCAGGCAGCATCAGGAGGGACAGGTAGGAGACTGAAGGAACACAGCAAGGCAGGCAGCAATAGGAGGGACAGGCAGGAGGCTGGAAGAACACACCAAGCCAGGCAGCGTCAGGAGATGCAGAAGTCAACATTTTGGGTGTGACCCTTCTTCAGGACTGGGGGTGGGTGTGGGGGGAGGTGCAGATAAAGGGAGTGGCAGGGGCAGGGTGGTGAAGTGGGGCTGGTGAAGACAGGTAGAGGGTATGACCTGATTGGTGGTTGGGAGGGACAAATCTGGTTGGTGGCAGGGAGCAGTGGAAGGGAGAGGGATGGGCTGGGAAGGGAGTTGGGGGGATGGGGAGGGAAGTTATTTGAAATTGGAGAGCTCAACGTTGAGTTCTCCGGGCTGTAGGCTGGAAGATGAAGTGTTGCTCCTCCAATTTGCGGTGTGGTTCATTGTGGCAATGGAGGAGGCCGAGGATGGTCATGTCAGAAAGGGAGTGGGAAGGGGATTTGAAAAGGGGGTGTGTGGGGTGACTGGAGGTCCTGTCGGCCCCTGCAGGTCCAGCTGAGATGCTCATCAAACTGTTCCCTAAGTTTACGTCAAGTTCCCCAATGTAGAGAAGACCCATTTTGACTCTAAGTACAGTGAAAAGCTTTGTTTGCGAGCAGTGCAGATAGCTCACAACAAGTAAGGACACACAGATCATACAGAGTGACGAAAAAACTTGTCCAGAGTCAGGCACACAGGTTACACTGTACGGGACTGGCACAAAGCAAGGTCAACATTATTTGAAGTTAGAGGTCCATTCAATTGTCTGGTGGATCGTGCCAGCAGTGTGTACCATCTACAAGGCGCACTTCCTCAGCACACCAAACACTCCTTTGATGGCCTACCACCCCTGACAGACTTTGCAACAGGGATAAGGAGAAATTGTTTCTTTTAAACTTTCACGAACCCCCCCCACCCACCCTGAGAATGGGGTGGATGCTGGTATGCTGACTGAGGAGGAGATGGACAGATGTTTAATTAGTAATGGGCTGAAGGGTTACGGAGAGCGGTCAAGAAAGTGGAGTTGAGATCAGCCAGGATGGTTTTGAATGGCAGGACAAGCCTGAGGGGCTGAATGGCAGGACAAGCCTGAGGGGCTGAATGGCCTCCCCGTGCAACTAGTCTGTGTAAAAAGCAAGTCATTTAGGATGGAGATGAGAAGGAATGTCATAGAGTCATAGAGATGTACAGCACAGAAACAGACCCTTCGGTCCAACCCGTCCATGCCGACTAGATATCCCAACCCAACCCAGCCCCACCTGCCAGCACCTGGCCCATATCCCTCCAAACCCTTCCTATTCATATACCCATCCAGGTGCCTCTTAAATGTTGTAATTGTACCAGCCTCCACCACTTCCTCTGGCAGCTCATTCCATACCCGTACCACCCTCTGTGTGAAAACATTGCCCCTGTAGGTCTCTTTTATATCCTTCCCCTCTCACCCTAAACCTATGCCCTCTAGTTCAGGACTACCTGAACCCTGTACCGCAGGAAGGGTGGTGAGGAAAAAAAGGCTTGGATGTTACAATGGAAAGAGGGAAGGGTTGGCGGGGGCAGCATGGCGGCTCAATGGTTAGCACTGCTGCCTCATGGCACCAGGGACCCAGGTTCGATTCCAGCCTCGGGCGACTGTCTGTGTGGAGTTTGCACATTCTCCCTGTGTCTGTGTGGGTCCCCTCCGGGTGCTCCGGTTTCCTCAAAAGGTCAGGGTGGACTGGCTATGCTCTGTTGCCCCATGGTGTCCAGGGATGTGTAGGTGCATTAGTCATGGGTAAATATAGGGTAATAGGGGAAAGGAATGAGTCTGGGTGAGTTATTCTACAGAGGGTCAGCATGTTTCCACATGGTAGGGATTCTGGGATGGGGGGGGGGGGATGGGAGATGTTGAGGGAACCTGTCCTGGGAGTGAAGCCAGCTGTACGATGGGAATGGCCCATGGAGGTCGTTGGCTCCATTCAAGAGAGGTAGACATCCATGGACCTCCTAAGAGAAAGATCTGACATTTTCCTTCACCCACACTGTGTACTTGCCATGTTCGCCTTAAAAAAAAACCCCCACTTTTGCCTCATGTAGTGTTGCCACCTCTGGACTAGGAGATCAGGGTTCAAGTCCCACCAGAAGGCGTGTGGTAACATCGCCGAGCAGGTTATAGAGGGGAAAAAAAATAACTAACGCGTGCAAGGCTACACTACTTTTCATTTGGGCAGCACGGTGGCACAGTGGTTAGCACTGCTGCCTCACAGCGCCAGGGACCTGGGTTCAATTCCCGCCTCAGGCGACTGACTGTGTGGAGATTGCACGTTCTCCCCGTGTCTGCATGGGTTTCCTCCGGGTGCTCCGGTTTCCTCCCACAGTCCAAAGATGTGTGGGTCAGGTGAATTGGCCATGCTAAATTGCCCGTAGTGTTAGGTAAGGGGTATATGTAGGGGTATGGGTGGGCTGCGCTTCGACGGGTCGGTGTGGACTTGTTGGGCCGAAGGGCCTGTTTCCACAATGTAAGTAATCTAATCTAAAAAAAAATGTATTCATTTGTAGGACATAAGTGCCCCTGGCTGGGTTAGCATTTATTGTCCATCCCTAATTGCCCAGAGGGCAGTTAAGAGTGAACCCTATTGCTGTGGGTCTGGAGTCACGTGTAGGCCAGACCAGGTAAGGATGGCAGATTTTCTTCCCTAAAAAAAAGGATGGTTGGGAACCAGATGGGTTTTTCCCAACAATTGGTTTGTGGTCGTCACTAAATTTGCAATCACAGAGTTTTATTGAATTCACCTGTCATGGCAGGATTTGAATATAGGTCGCAAGGACATTACCTGGGTCAACAGCCCAGCGACAATACCACTAGGCCATCGCCTCACCCTACAGGGGGTGGTACTGGGCTACCAGCGATGTGTAGGTTAGGTGGGTTAGCCATTGGAAATGCAGGGTAGTGGGGTGGATCTGGGTGGGAAGCTCTTCAGAGGGTCGGTATGGACTCGACGGGCCAAACAGCCTGCTCCCACAATGCAGGGATTCCAGATGAAAGCGCTAGAAGAAGAATTTCTCTTTTGAAAAACTCTGACTCTCCTGGACAGGCTGCCGGAGGGAGACTGGGAATTAATTTTGAATTCCTTAATGCACGATTGGATGTTCGGCTAATGATCAACAGCGTTGTCACGGTGAGTGGACACTTCCAGCAGGCCTGCCCCTTCAGCGCAGGGTAATAGGGTTTAACAGGATCCAGTGTTGTCATGAGCCAGGTGAACGGTAGTGTGATAGCTTGGTTTCTTTTTTCTTAAAAAAACAGCCATCCATTGATTTCCCGAGACCGTTTCACTCAGTCTCCTGCTGTGAGTGACTGCACGCAATTAGTCTGTGGCACTGATCCCTCTCCTGACCCATTGAGACGGCCGAATGAATCAAACAGATGCAGCCAGCACTGCAGTGTGGTCCAGCCCGCTCTGCTTTCAGCTGAGCAAGACAGAGGTTCACCTTCAGAGAGACGCCCCTTGCTCAGCACGGGCTGGTTTTCCCATTCCCGCGTTTACCTTCAGACACAGCTTAAAGAGAAGTCAGACTGGGTGGGTGGAACAGTGGTGAGCACTGCTACCTCACGGCGCTGGGGACCTGGGTTCGATTCCACCCTCGGGTGACTGTCTGTGGGGAGTTTGAATGTTGCCCATGTGGATTTCCTCCTATGTCCAAAGATAGAATCCCTACTGCAATCGATATGACAACTGAACAGTGCAAGGACCAATAGCACAAATGACTGGTAGGCTGGTTTTTAGTAGCAGTAAAATAATCAAACACAGTCTCAGAAAGTCCCAGTGTTGTCTTATCTGTGCTAATTCATGACGTGATAGCAAGATGGGGTGCTATAATTGGTGTGTGTGGTACTTTCATTTTAACCTGTCATGGGGTTGAGGTCAACTATTACAATTTAATTAAAAATCACACAACACCAGGTTATAATCACAGGTTTAAGTGGAAACACACTAGCTTTCGGAGTGACCTGATATCACCTGATGAAGGAGCGTTCGCTCCGAAAGCTAGTGCTTCCAATTAAACCTGTTGGACTATAACCTGGTGTTGTGTGATTTTTAACTTTGTACACCCCAGTCCAACACCGGCACCTCCAAATCATTATTACAATTTAAGTTGGCTCGATGGGGGAAGGTAGCTAGCTGCTATCTTTTATAGATTTCCAGGAGGCGTCAGATAAGATTCCACACAGGAACAACTTGCAAAGACCTCACACCATGCAGGACAAAGCAGCCTACTTCGAGTCACGGGGACAGACCCTTCGATCCAACTCGTCCACGCCCACCATGTTCCCAAACTAAACGAGTCTCATTTGCCTCTGCTTGGCCCATATTCCTTCCTGAAGAAGGGCTCATGCCCGAAACGTCGATTCTCCTGCTCCTTGGATGCTGCCTGACCTGCTGCGCTTTTCCAGCAACACATTTTCAGCTTTGATCTCCAGCATCTGCAGACCTCACTTTCTCCCCCATATTCCTTCAAACCATCCCTTCTTCATGCCCAAATGTCATTTAAATGTTGTAACTGTATTTGCGTTTACCTCTTCCCTCTGGCAGGTCATTCCACACACAAACCATTCTCCGTGTGAAAAAGGTTGTCCCCTTAGGTCTTTTCCCCTCTCACCTTAAACCTATGCCCTCTAGTTTTGAACTCCCCTATCCTGGAGAAAGACCTTGGTTATTCACCTTATCTGTACTGCTCATGACTTTATAAACCTCGATAAGGTCACCCCTCAAACTCCTACGCTCCCAGTGAAAAATGGAAACAGACCCTTTGGACCAACCTTCGGTCCACACTGACCCGTAATTCCAAACTCCTCCCACCTGCCCGTGTTTGGCCCATATCCCTCCAAACCTTCCCTATTCACAAACTTATCGAAATTTCTTTTAAACATTGTAACTGTACCCACACCCAACACTTCCTCTGGATGTTCATTCCACACACAAACCACTCTGTATTTAAAACAAATTTGCCCCTCATGTCTTTTTAAAATCTTTCTTCTCTGACCTTAAAAATGTGCCCTGTAATAGACAATAGGTGCAGGAGTAGGCCATTCTGCCCTTCGAGCCTGCACCACCATTCAATATGATCGTGGCTGATCATCCTTAAATCAGTATCCTCTTCCTGCCTTATCTCCATAACCCTTGATTCCACCATCTTTGAGAGCTCTATCCAACTCTCTCTTAAATGAATCCAGAGACTGGGCCTCCACTGCCCTCTGGGGCAGAGCATTCCACACAGCCACCACTCTCTGGGTGAAGAAGTCTCTCCTCATCTCTGTCCTAAATGGTCTACCCCGTATTTTTAAGCTGTGCCCTCTGGTTCGGCACTCCCCCATCAGCGGAAACATGTTTCCTGTCTCCAGAGTGTTTCCAGTGGTGGGTGCTGGGAAATTGTTTCCATCAGGCACAGTTCCAGTGGGCACAGCCTTAGAATTAGAGGGGGTCTATTTAGAATGGAAATGAGGAGACATTTCTTCAGCCAGAGAGTGGCGGGCCTGTGGAATTCATTGCCTCGGAGCGCAGTGGAGGCCGGGACGTTAAAATGTTTTCAAGGCAGAGATTGATAAATTCTTAATCTCGCAAGGAATTAAGGTCTACGGGGAGAGTGCGGTAAGTGGCATTGAAATGCCCATCAGCCATGAGTGAATGGCAGAGTGGACTCAATGGGCCAAATGGCCTTACATCCACTGCTATTTCTTATGG
Organism: Hemiscyllium ocellatum; assembly: GCF_020745735.1. Taxonomy (NCBI): domain Eukaryota; kingdom Metazoa; phylum Chordata; class Chondrichthyes; order Orectolobiformes; family Hemiscylliidae; genus Hemiscyllium; species Hemiscyllium ocellatum. The sequence goes on along the minus strand of NC_083447.1, from coordinate 8,675,784 downwards.
TCTAATGGAAATCTCCCACCCTACCTATGTCCCTCCAGATTTTATAAACCTCTACAAAGCCTCCTATGCTCCAGTGAAAAGGTCCCAGTCTCTCTGTATAACTCAAACCCTCCATTCCCACCAGCATCCTGGTCAATCTTTCCTGCACCTTCTCGAATTTAATAATATCCTTCCTATAACAAAGGCAACCAGAACTGTGCACAGTACTCCAGAAATTGCAATGGTTAGCACTGATGCCTCATAGCGCCAAGGACCTGGGTTCAATTCCAGCCTCGGGCGACTGTCTGTGTGGAGTTTGCATGTTTTCTCAGTGTCTGTGTGGGTTTCCTCCGGATGCTCCGGTTTCCTCCCACAGTCTTAAGATGTGCAGGGTAGGGTGAATTGACCATGCTAAATTGCCCCACAGTGTTCAGGAATGTGTGGGTTAGGTGCATTATTCAGGGGTAAATGTAGAGTAATAGGGAAGGGGAATGGGTCTGGGTGGGTTACTCTTCAGAGAGTTGGTGTGGACTCGTTGGGCTGAAGGGCCTGTTTCCATACTGTAGGGATTCTATGACCAACATCGTTTACAGGCAAAGGGGATTCGATTAATTTTGGATCTATGAACGAGTTAGACCGAAGGGTCCGTTTCCATGTCGTATGACTCTATGGCTATTCACTCACTCCCCCACTGACGTTCAGTAGCAGCAGCGTGTGACTGTGAGGTGAACCTTCTAAGTTTAATTTCTTGCACGAGAAAGGCAGGATGAAAGGCCTCCGAGTTTGTGTCTCTTTTTAGCAACATTTCGGCCTCAGAGTTGGCTTGCGTCCCTCAAGTTGAAAGGGTTGAATGTGAGCCTTTAAAACTGTCTATGATGATGGAAGGGATTTATTGAACAGCTCTGCTGAACCTACTTCCTCTGCTGGGTCAGCGCAAACAAACAGGGACAAACAAAGTTAGAGCAAGCAGTTGGCAGTGAATCATGGAGCAATTCTTCCTGCAAAAGGCCTTGGAAATAACTTTCCAAAACGTTTGCAGGCACTACATGCAGATGTGTTAAGAGGAGGAGTCAACCACGTAGCCCCTTTAGACTGGTCTGCCGTTCAATGAAATCATAAGAAATAGGAGTAACAGGCCATCCGGCCCCTCGAACCTGCTCCCCCATTCAATAAGATCATGGCTAATCTTTATCATGGACTCAACTCCACTTACCCACCCACTCACCATCACCCTTCATTCCTTTACTGTTCAAAAATCTATCTTCACCTTAAAAACATTCAACGAGGAAGCCTCAACTGCTTCACTCGGCGAGGAATTCCACACAGATTCATAACCCTTTGGGTGAATAAGTTCCTCCTCAGCTCAGTCTGAAATCTGCTCCCCCCCCTTATTTTGAGGCTATGCCCCTAGTTCTAGTTTCACCTTCCAATGGAAACAACCTTCTATCTTATCTGTTTCCTTTGTACTTTAACCAGTTACTGTAAGATCCCCCTTCCCCCTTTAAATTCCAATGAGTATAATCCCAGTCTACTCACTCTCTCCTTATAAGCCAACCCTCTCAATACCAGAACCAACACAGTGACCCTCCTCTGCACCCCCTTACGGGCCAGTACATCCTTTCTCAAGTAAGAAGACCAAAACTTGACACATTACTCCAGGTGTGGCCTTACCAGCAACCCCGTACAGCTGCAACATGACCTCCCTGTTTGTAAACTCCATTCCTCTAACAATGAAGGACAATATTCCATTTGATTTCTTACTTACTTGCTGCATCTGCAAACCAACATTTTGTGATACAAGCAAAAGGATGTGGCTGATCTGATTGTGGTTTCAAGTCTACTTTCCTATCTGCCCTTGTATCTTCCCCACTCCTACACGTCACAACTAAGAAAGTACCTGACTTTGCCTTAAACTTATTCAACGACTCTGCCTCTCCCCCGCTGTCTGGAAAAGAGAGTTCCAAAGACTCTCGACCTATTGAGAGAAAAATTCTCCTCAACTCTGCCTTGGACTGGAGAGCCCTCATTTTTCAATCATGCCCTGCAAACACCAGTTAGATACTGGAATCGGACTGCATTTGCTAAATAATCCCAGCTGTGCCAGGAACTATACTAAGAGTTTAAGATTTTCGGTGGGCTGACATTTTTGCATAGTTGAACCTAGGTATGTTAATTCACAGGGCTATATTATTTGGATACAAAAGATTAGATTACTTACAGTGTGGAAACAGGCCCCTTCGGCCCAACAAGTCCACACCGACCCGCCGAAGCGCAACCCACCCATACCCCTACATTTACCCCTTACCTAACACTACGGGCAATTTAGCATGGCCAATTCACCTGACCCGCACATCTTTGGACCGTGGGAGGAAACCGGAGCACCCGGAGGAAACCCATGCAGACACGGGGAGAATGTGCAAACTCCACACAGTCTGTCGCCTGAGTCGGGAATTGAACCCGGGTCTCTGGCGCTGTGAGGCAGCAGTGCCAACCACTGTGCCACCGTGCCACCCACTAAGTAAGACATAGATACATTGCCCTTGTTTTAACATAGCTAGCTCACAAACCTTCTCGGGTTCATTCCCCAAACCCATGCCTTGTCCAGTCAGCAAGCTGCCTGGTTTAAATTTAAACAAAGCTTGGGAGTTAACTGTTGGTCATCAACTGACTGGTGCATTCTTAAAGGCCAAGTTCTGAGCAATTGGAATCCACTTATCAATCAATCATGCATACAGAATAAAAATGTTGCTCACCCAATTTATTCTTGCAAACTGATCGGATGCGTGCAAGCAAAAAACTCTGCTTTTCTCAGCAACGTCAAGTCTCAATATTTCTTCTTTCAGATGGGGTCATCATTCTGTGCAATTTTTTACCACAGAGGGCTGTCGTGACTGTGTGGAAACTGCCACCCTTACGTGATCAGGCCTGCGTGTGACTCCAGACACACAGCGACGTGCTCGTGTCTTAACTGCCCTCTGGGCAATTAGTCAAGTGGATTCCTAAAAGTATACCCATCCAGATGACTTTTAAATGCTGTAATAGTACCAGCCGCCACAACTTTCTCCAGCAGCTCATTCAATACACACACCATCCTCTGTGTGAAAAAAGGTGCCCTTCAGGTCCCTTTTATATCTGTTCCCTGGGAAATTAGGGATGGGTAATAACTGCTGGCCTAGCCAGGGATGCCCTCATCCCATGAATGAATAATTAAAAGATAATGCAGATAAAGGTAATAAAGACAAAAGCAGATAATGTTCGAAACTGGCAGAAACAGATGTTTAATTGGAGGTTTGATCCAAATGGAGAATGACAGAATCACAGATATACAGCATGGAAACAGACCCTTCGGTCCAACTCATCCATGCTGACCAGATATCCCAACCTAATCTAGTCCCATTTGCCAGCACTTGGCCCATATCCCTCCAAACCCTTCCAATTCATATACACATCCAGATGCCTTTTAAATGTTGTAATTGTACCAGCCTCCACCACTTCTCTGGCAGCTCATTCCATACACACACTACCCACTGTGGATAAGTACACAGATAGGTGCTTAAGCTAGGACAAATGTTCGGCACAACATCGTGGGCCGAAGGGCCTGTTCTGTGCTGTAGTGTTCTATGTTCTAAAACGTTGTCCCTTAGGTCCCTTTTATATCTTTCCCCTCTCACCCTAAACCTATGCCCTCTAGTTTTGGACTCACTACCCCAGGGAAAATACCTTGTCTATTCACCCTGTCCGTAACCCTCTTAATTTTATAAACCTCTGTAAGGTCACCCCTCAGCCTTTGATGCTCCAGGGAAAACAGCTCCAATTTATTCAGCCTCTCCCTATAGCTCAAACCCTCCAAACACAGCAACATCCTTGTAAATCTTTACTGAAACCTTTCAGGTTTCACAACATCCTCCCTATAGCAGGGTGACCAGAATATAAACGCAGTTAAAAATCACACAACACCAGGTTATAATCCAACAGGTTTAATTGGAAACACACTAGCTTTCGGAGTGACCTGATATCACCTGATGAAGGAGCGGTGCTCTGAAAGCTAGTGCTTCCAATTAAACCTGTTGGACTATAACCTGGCGTTGTGTGATTTTTAACTTTGTACACCCCAGTCCAACACCGGCATCTCCAAATCAACAATATAACACAGTATTCCAAAAGTGGCCAAACCTATGTCCTGTACAGCCGCAACATAACTTAATCAAAGAATAAGAACTGAGGGGCTGAGTGGCCTACTCCTTTGCTCTGGTCGAAATTTTAATTGTTTTATCCTTCCACGCGATTCCACCTTGACGAATGACGACCCGTGACAAGCCAGTCCAGTGGAGACTAGTTGTCAGCACCACCTCCAGCAAGCAGGAGATGAGAAAACATGTGAGAAACACAACAGGGATACTCCTTATTGTAGCCCAAAGCACTGAAGATGTCACCTAGGCAGGGGACAAAATGTCTGCCAATCATCACCGTGCCGCCAATTGTGGGCGGCACGGTGGCACAGTGGTTAGCACTGCTGCCTCAATTCCCGACTCAGGCGACTGACTGTGTGGAGTTTGCACGTTCTCCCCGTGTCTGCGTGGGTTTCCTCTGGGTGCTCCGGTTTCCTCCCTCAGTTCAAAGATGTGCAGGTTAGGTGAATTGGCCATGCTAAATTTCCCCGTAGTGTTAGGTAAGGGACAAATCTAGGGGTATGGGTGGGTTTCGGGTCGGTGTGGAACTTGTTGGGCCGAAGGCTGTAAGTAATCTAATCTAATCAAATTCCCAACTCAGCCACGACATACCTGACAGTCATACATCACCCTTCGGTCCAACCAATCCATAATCCCAAACTGAACTAGTCCTCACCAACCTGCGCTTGGTCCATATCCTTCCAAACCCTTCCTATTCGTGCCCTTTACCAAAATGTCTTTTAAACCTTTTAACCATAACCACGTCTTCAGGAAGTTCATTCCATAGACTCTACGTCAAAAAAAACAAAAGGTTCTCTGAACATAACCAATTGCCGATCGATAGTTCCCTGACCCTCCTCTTGTAGATGTTTGGGCGCTAATTAAATGAAGGGGCAGAGGGAGCCTTTGGAATTAAGATCAGCCACAGTTTTTTTTTGGAAAGAATATTAGAGCAAGTTTTGAATGTTTACCCTATTATTTTATAAGCCCTCAAAATGTTAAGGAACATATTAAGTTGCACATATTTAGAGTTGAATAGTGTTGGACATCAGCAAAGACTCTATTATGTTCACAAGAATGGGGGGATTAAGGGAGGAAATAATCTGAGGAGCTAAGAGTTGGTTCGAGTTGTGCGTGACATTTGAAGACATTAAAGGGCAATTTTGCGGTTTCCTGGGTGACGTTTCTCTACAGAAGCGACACCATGAGAAACGGTGAAAAGGTTGGTGAAACCCGAAACATTAAATCCCTCTCTCTCTCTCTCTCCCTCCACCTCACCCAGTTTGCAGAGAATTCCCAGCACACTCTGTTCCTGCTGCCTCGCCCATTCGGAATCTGCAAACCGATGTGTGGAATCTGATTCCACACAGTGACCACCTTGAGGGGCTCCACCAAAGTGCTGAGGTTATAAAAGGCGCTTTCTAAATGCAAGTTAAAAATATCGACTCCCCCATGCTGTGAAAACATTTATCGGTCAGTTTGTTTCAGGGCTGACAGTCTTCCGTGTGGGAAAACATATTCCTTCCAACACATCCCCCCCAGGGACATCCGAACAGATGGATGGCTCTCCCTATAAACATCGTATAAAATATTTTGTTGACCACAGTAGGAAATGTGTCAACCTGCATGCCCAAAAGAGAGCCAGGGGACGGGGGCAAATTAATTTTGAAATTTGCAATGTTTAATTGTGAGAGCCAAGCTCCCTTCTGAAACTTGAGCTGGCTATCATAAAATATCGAGCAGCAGGCAGAGCTGAGACCCCTCCTGGAGCCCTGGATCACTAGCCTCTCTTATCCAACACCACGGGAAGCAAAACATTATCAACCAATGTTTGATGTTGTTGCTATCTGTCACCCTGTGTAATTGTGGACTTGGTTTTGGTAAAATTACACCCTCAGCCCCCAAACGATTCAAAATAACAAAAAAGGGGCAAAGCATATGGAATCATGCGTTATACAGCACGGAAACAGAGCCTTCAGTCCATCCTGTCCAGATATCCTAAATTAATCTAGTCCCACCTGCCAGCACCCAGCCCATATCCCTCTAACTCTAATGCTGTAATTGTACCAGCCTCCACCACTTCCTCTGGCAGCTCATTTCATACACGTACCACCCTCTGTGTGAAAATGTTGCCCCTTAGGTCTCTTTTACACCTTTCGGTCCAACTCATCCATGCCGACCAGATATCCTAACCTAATCTAGTCCCATTTGCCAGCATTTGGCCCATATCCCTCTAAACACATCCTATTCATATCCCCATCCAAATGCCTTTTAAATGCTGTAATTGTACCAGCCTCCACCACTTCCTCTAGCAGCTCATTCCATACACGTACCACCCTCTGTGTGAAAAAGTTGCCCCTTAGGTCCCTTTTAACCTTTCCTCTCTCACCTTAAACCTATACCCTCTAGCTTTGGACTCCACCACCATGAGGAAAATATCTTGGTTATTCACCCTATCCATGTCCCTCAGAGGCTCTGCAGTGAGGAAGCAGGCCACTCGGCCCTCCAGTTGGCACCAACCCTCCGACGAGCATCCTACCCAGATCCAACACACCACCCCCATCCCAATCCTGCATTTCCCATGGCCAATCCACCCTAATCTGCACACCTTTGGACTGTGGGAGGAAACCGGAGCACCTGGAGGAAGACACAGGGAGAACGTGCAAACTCTGCACAGATAGCTGTCTGAGGCAGTGTTGCTAACCACTGAGCCACCTCTGTAAGGTCACCCCTCAGCTTCTGACACTCCCGAGAAGCAGCCCTAACCTATCCAGCCTCTCCCTATAGCTCAAATCCTCCAACTCTGGCAACATCCTTGTCAATCTGTTCTGATCCCTTTCAAGTTTCACAACATCCTTCCGATAGCAGAGAGACCAGAATTAAACATAGTATTCCAAAAGTGACCTAACCTTAACACCCAGTCATTACAGCACAGAAACAGCCTTTCAGCCCATCGAGTCCATGCTGGCTTCCTGCAGTGCTTGGTTTCCAGGGAAGGTAGAAATGACAATATTTCCCACTGCTTTGCCTCCAGCTCCATTTGTAGCCATGAAACAAAGGACTCCGCAGATCTATAAATGAAACGGGAAGAGCTAGAGAAACTCAGCGGGTCTGGCAACGTCCATGGAGAGAATGAAACAGGGTTAGTGCTTTGGGTCCTGTGAGCCTTCTACAGAACTGTTCTGAAACACTGACTCTGCTTTCTCTCCAAAGATGCTGCCAGACCTGCTGAGTTTCTCCAGCAATTTTCTCAAATGCAGCAGCATTCTGTCCCCATAAATGAACATTGGGAGGGGGTATACTAATCATTAGGGTGGGTGGGGGGAAGAGGAGGAAGGATGACTATTAATGTATCTCATTATGAGGGGGTTTTGACTGGCAATTGTGCGGAGATGACGATAACATCTCACGCTGTGTTTATTGTCTAAACTGTCCTGTTGGCAGAACTTTGGAGTTAACTATTTTCCCACAATGAATGCACATGCAAAACTAGACAGTATAGAACCCCCTACAGCGCGAGAGCCCCCCGGCCCATTGAGTCTACAGTGACACTCCGAAAGGCATCCCACCCAGATCCGTTCCCATCCCCATCCTCTGTAACCCTGCATTTCCCATCACTCATCCACCAAACCTGTACACGACAGGGCAATTTAGCACGGCCAATCCACCCTAACCTGCGCATCCCTGGATTGTGGGAGGAAACCGGAGCACTTGGAGGAAACCCACGCAGACACAGGGACAATGTGCAAACTCCACACAGACAGTTGCCCGAGGCTGGAATTGAACACAGATCCCTGGTGCTGTGAGGTAGCAATTCTAACCACTGAGCCATTGAACTACGCTGGGCTTAAGGTGAGAGACGAAACTTTTAATAGGCATCTTAGGGACAACTTTTTCACACAGAGGGTGGTGTGTGTATGGAATAAGCTGTCAGAGGAAGTGGTGGAGGCTGGTAAAATTACAGCATTTAAAAGGCATCTGGATGGGTATGTGAATAGGAAGGGTTTAGAGGGATATGGGCCAAGTGCTGGCAAATGGGACAAGATTAATTTGGGATATCTGGTCGGCAGGGAGGAGTTGGGCCAAAGGGTCTGTTTCTATGCTGGATATCTCTCTGACTGATGACCAAGCCTGGGAATGTGCTAGTGATTGTCCCAGTCTGAATCAGTAGTTTTCAGGAAAGTGGAATGATGGAAGACGTGAATAAAGTCATCATACATTTGGTGAGTTTCCTTTTAGCTTGGGGTCACAGCCAGTGACAATCACCTTTAATATATCGTCGTGTGAGACCAGCGTTTGGCAAATGCTTTTCGCTGGTGGAACACTGTCATTCTCAGAAAACACCTCAGGTGATTCAATTTTATTCCAGTCCCAAGGTGATTGGTTGGTTACATGCCAACATTGCTATCGCTGCTTCACCCTATGATCTGATCCTTGTCACCATATCTCTCCACGCAGACACAGTTCATGTAAATCACAGAGCACTGACAGTTTGATTGCTCTCCCGAGATCTGCAGGCGATTGTTTTGAGATGCTCTGCAGTCAGGAGCAGTGAGGTATATAACAGGTTGACAATAAGGACATTTAGTAAATATTCAGCCTCTTTTTGAATGACAATAATTTAACCCTTACCCTGCTGAATAAACCCCGACTCTGTGCGGTTACACAGCGAGTAACCCTTACCCTGCTGAATAAACCCTGACTCAGTACGGTTACACAGTGAGTGACCCTTACCCTGCTGAATAAACCCCGACTCTGTGCGGTTACACAGTGAGTGACCCTTACCCTGCTGAATAAACCCCGACTCTGTGCGGTTACACAGTGAGTGACCCTTACCCTGCTGAATAAACCCCGACTCTGTGCGGTTACACAGTGAGTGACCCTTACCCTGCTGAATAAACCCCGACTCTGTGCGGTTACACAGTGAGTGACCCTTACCCTGCTGAATAAACCCCGACTCTGTGCGGTTACACAGTGAGTGACCCTTACCCTGCTGAATAAGCAGTGATTCTGTATAGTTACACAGTGAGTCACGCTCACCTTGCTTAATAAACCCTGAGTTGGAGTGTGTGGTGCTGGAAAAGCACAGCAGGTCAGGCAGCATCCGAGGAGCAGGAGAATCGACATTTCAGGCAAAAGCCCCGATTTCCTGCTCTTTGGATGCTGTCTGACCTGTTGTGCTTTTCCAGCACCATAGTCTCAACCTTCGGACCAACTTGCCCAGGCCAATGAGGTCTCCTAACCTGAACTAGCCCCACCTGCCCGTGTTTGGCTCATATTCCTCCAAACCTTCCCTATTCACGTCCTTGTAACCAGCTTCAAATACAGATGGAGTGATACGTATTGCATTAAGCCTAATTTGGCTCTGCCAGTCTTATTGCCATCAGTAAGGGCCCTCTTGTGCCATAATGGTAGTGTCCCTGCCCTAGACCAGGGGGCCCAGGTTCAAGTCCGACCTGCTCTCTGAACAAGTTGATGAGAAAAAATATAGGTTAATAAAACAAAATCTTTCTCATCGTTTTCTTTGTGTCAATCACAGAGTCATGAATTATTTGCTGTTCAAAGGAAGTCAAATCAAATTGAGAAAAAGGCACCCATAAGATACTGGAGCAGAAATTAGGCCATTCTGCCCATCGAGTCTGCTGTACCATTCAATCATGGCTGGTAAGTTCCTCAACCGCATTCTCCCCGGAAACCTCGAACTGCTTGCTACTCAAGACCCTATCTATCTCCGTCTTAAATATACTCACTGACCGGCTTCCACAGTGTTCTGTGGCAGCGATCTGTATGTTAGCAATCTCACCCAGAGCTGGTTGGAATGGTGGCATATGAACGAATCAAACCCCTTGTGGGTCCTTGGATGCGATGCTCAATCTCACAAAGGGAAATAAACATTCAACACTTTGTCCATCTCTTGGGATGATCACAGAAGGCAAACATGGCCCTGGAAGGTGCCTGGGTTTCTGAGTGACCTTTTTATAAGTAAATACACTCGCGCCAAGGTGTGTGTGTGTGTGTGTGTGTGTGTGTGTGTGTGTGTGTGTGTGTGTGTGTGTGTGTATGTGTGTGTGAATGTGTGTGTGTGTGTGAATGTGTGTGTATGTGTGTGTGTGAATGTATGTGTGTGTGTGTGAATGTATGTGTGTGTGAGAATGTGTGTGAGTGTGTGTGTGTGAATGTGTGTGTGAATGTATGTGTGTGTGTGTGAATGTGTGTGTGTGTGAATGTGTGTGTGTGTGTATATATATATATGTATATGTCTGTATGTGTCTGTGTGTGTCCAAATAAATTTACTTCACAATTTTGAATCAATGTCATCTCTCAGACATTACCTTTGGACAATGCCATTAAAGAAAGAGCTTTACTCTGTATCTAACCCCATGCTGTCCCTGTCCTGGGACTGTTTTATGGGAACAGGGTAGAAGGAGCTTTACTCTGTATCTAACCCCGTGCTGTCCCTCTCCTGGGACTGTTTTATGGGAACAGTGTAGTGAGAGCTTTACTCTGTATCTAACCCCGTGCTGTCCCTGTCCTGGGACTGTTTTATGGGAACAGTGTAGTGAGAGCTTTACTCTGTATCTAACCCCGTGCTGTCCCTGTCCTGGACTGTTTTATGGGAACAGTGTAGTGAGAGCTTTACTCTGTATCTAACCCCATGCTGTCCTGGCAGTGTTTCATGGGGGACAGTGTAGAGGAAGCTTTACTCTGTATCTAACCCTGTATTGTTCCTGTCCTGGGAGTGTTTGATGGGTGGGGGGGGGGAATAGTGTAGAGGTAGCTTTACCCTGTCTCCGTACCACCATGTGTATTTCTTTCAGATCTCCAGCATGTGATAGCACTTTCTCAGTTTCTGCTTGAGTGAGGAGCAGACTCCTTTATAAATACAACACAAACTGACTCATTGGATTCAGGGGCGTGGGACCGGAGTTGCTAAAGTATGAAGTAACTCCAAAGAAAGATGAAAATGTCAAGCAGAATTTTTTTTTCCCCTGCTTTTCTGTTGGTATATGGTATTGATTTAATTTGTTTTAGTCAATAAAAATATTGTTACTCTTCCTTTGATCTCTCAGGACTACAAATAGTTTTGGTATTTCCCAGTGTCTGCTGTCATTTCAAAGCTAATATTGACGTCAGTCTTGATGCAATCAGCATATGTGACGGATTCGAGGAACCCTGGATCCCTTGGGATCCGGATAAATTTTCAAGAGGCCCATCAGAAGTAGGATTCACCTTGGTGCTGCACTTTGACCCTGCAATCACTCTCAAACGCTTCCACTTGGTTATTTGAGTGGGATCTTGCTGAGGTGTTCTTGCAGAGGGCTAGCACGGCTGTGAAGACCCAAATGGCCTCCTCCTGGTTGTGATCCATCTGTGATACAAATGGCTTCTTTTCCACCTGGCCCAGCGTGCCTGAAAACAAGGCACGTTTAACTGTGGTTCTCCGTGGACATTTAAACATAGGAAATAGGTGCAGGAGTAGGCCCTTCAGCCCTTAGAGTCTGTAAACCCCCGAGGATGTCTTTTAAAAAAAATGGGGGGGGTAGAGTGGCTCGATGGTTAGCGCTGCTGCCCCATGGCACCAGGGACCCAGGTTTGATTCCACCCTCGAGTGACTGTCTGTATGGAGTTTGCACATTTTCCCTCTGCCTGCATGGGTTACCTCCGGGTGCTCTGGTTTCCTCCCACAGTCCAAAGGTGCACAGGTGAAGGTGAATTGGCCATGCTAAATTACCCGAGGAGCAGGAAAATTCACATTTCGGGTTGGAGCCCTTCATCACCTGAAATGTCAATTTTTCCTGCTCCTCGGATGCTGCCTGACCTGCTGTGCTTTTCCAGCAACACACTCTCAACTCTGATCTCCAGCATCTGCAGACCTCACTGTCTCCATGCTGAATTACTCCATAGTGTCCAGGGATGTGTAGGCCAGGTGGGTTAGCCATGGGAAATTACTCTGTAGTGTCCGGGGATGTGCAGACTAGGTGGGTTAGCCATGAGGAATTGCCCTGTAGTGTACTGGATGTGCAGACTAGGTGGGTTAGCCATGGGGAAATGCTCCATGTGTTCAAGGATGTATAGATGCATTAGTCAGAGATAAACATAAGGTAGGGAAAATGGGTCTGGGTGGGTTACTCTTCGGAGGGTTGGGCCGAATGGCCTGTTTCCACACTATAGGGGTTCTATACAAATCTACAGAGCTACAGAACAAGGGAACATGGGACTTGGTTTTAGAAATTCTTTTTCCCTTGATCAGATGGAATCCATCCTCAAACATCTTTTTTCCAAAAATATACCTTACTCATGGAAAATCTTTGTGTATACACAGGTACTAAAACACTGCTGTGCAGTTTTTGCATATCAAAGGATAACAAAATATTGGATTGGACATACCTTACATTGGTAAAAGCCAAAAGGCATTTAAAGTCATAGAGATGTACAGCACGGAAATAGACCCTTCGGCCCACCTCGTCTATGCCGACCAGATATCCCAACCCAATCCAGTCCTATTTGCCAACATATATCCATATCCCTCTAAACCCTTCCTATTCATATACCCATCCAGATGCCTTTTACATGTTATCATTGTTCCAGTCTCCACCACTTCCTCTGGCAGCTTATTCCATACACATACCACCCTCTGTGTGAAAACATTGCCCCTTGGGTCTCTTTTATATCTTTCACCTCTCACCCTAAACTTATGCCCCTCTAGTTCTGGACTCCCCCACCCCAGGGAAAAGACCTTGACTATTTATCCTATCCATGACCCTCATGATTTTATAACGCTCTATAAGGTCACCCCTCAGCCTCCGACGCTCCAAGGAAAACAGCCCCAGCCTGTTCAGCCTCTCCCTACATCTCAAATCCTCCAAGCCTGTCATCATCCTTGTAAATCTGTTCTGAACCCTCTCCAGTTTCACAACATCCTTCCTGTAGCAGGGCAACCAGAACTGAACACAAAAGTGGCCTAGCCAATGTCCTGCACAGCTGTGACTCGACCTCCCACCCAAACTGCCCTTGAGTGAAGGGATTTGCCAGACCATTGTAGTGTGGAGTCAAATGCGTTCAAGTGCATCTGGAGTCACTTGTAGGTCAGCTCAGAAGGGACGGATGGAGTCGTTCTTTTGGAGGGCTAGCATTGGTTCAATGGGCCAAGTGACCTCCTTCTGTGCATGACCATAGTGTAGACTGCCTGGAGATATGTGGGAATCAATCCAAATGACGTAAATTAATAGCACTAATGGGACTACTGTCAGTCTGACCTCACTCTGTTATTAGTAACACTGGATTGCCATTTAATAACAATTGGAGAGCTGAGTGAATAAATTTCTTCTTAATTAATTTTCACACTGCATTAAGCTTCCTGCACGAGAGCTTACAAACTTTCCAGCGATTGAAGAGGAACAAACCCTGGAATTCTGATCCTATTTTTTTTTGTTTTGCTCAGTTTGTAAACTTCTCGGTGATATTTTTGTTGTTGTGGTCATGCTGAGCTCTGGGTCAGTTGCAGAATGTGCAGGCCTCTGTGGGATAAATTATCTACAATCTTCACGATAAAAGCTTGGGGACAAATTCCTCAGGCTTGGTTCCAGCCAACTCGGATATTCTCGGTCACTGTGGACCAGAACTGCTCCACAGATAGTCAATTAAGTACCACAGAGCTTGGTGTAAGTCCAGCTGAATGGATTTAGTGTTAATAAGTGGTACTTTGGCCGTTTCACATGATTATGAGGCAGCACAGTGGCTCGGTGGCTCGCACTGCTGCCTCACAGTGTCAGAGACCCAGGTTCAATTCCAGCCTCAGGCGACTGTCTGTGTGGAGTTGGCACATTCTCCCTGTGTCTGTGTGGGTTTCCTCCCACAGTATAAAGACGCGCAAATTAGGGTGGACTGGGCTGTCCAGTGATGTGTAGGCCAGCTGGATTAACCATGAAAAATTGTCCTGTAGTGTCCAGGGACATGCAGGCTAGGTGGGTTAGCCATGGGGAATCCAGGCTGATGGGGTGGATCTGGGTGGGCTGCTCTTTGGTGGTTTGAATTCCTGATGAAGGGCTCCTGCCCGAAACATCTGACGTTCCTGCTCCTCAAATGCTGCCTGACCTGCTGCGCTTTTCCAGCACTACTCTAACCTTGACTCTAACCTCCAGCAAACTGCAGTCCTCACTTTCGCCTGCTCTTGGGTGGGTCAGTGCAGACTTGATGGGGCTGAATAGCCTCTTTCTGCATTCAGGGATTCTGTGATGATAACTACGCACGCACTGTTTAGTCAACCTTAATTTGATTATCCAAGTTTCAAGAATTTCAGTAAAAACAGAAGAAAAGGAAGCAAAAAGAATAAGGTATCTTGCAATCCATGTTTTCCATGACCAAAGAGCATTTCAAAGTCTTTTCTGGCCAATGAACAGCCACAGTATAACATAGTCACTACTACAGTCAATTTGCACACAGCCAGCTCTTCACAACCAGCAATGGGACAATGGCCATGATCTATTGATTTCTCGGAGGCTGTCTGAGGGATAACTACAGAGGAACCTCGATTATCCGAAGGACACGGGCAGGGAGTATTTCGTTCGGATAATTGAATGCCGGATAATCGAGGTTCATCCGTAGTTCCCTCTTTTTCACACAGAGGGTGGTGCGTGTGTGGAATGAGCTGCCAGAGGAAGTGGGGGAGGCTGGTACAATTACAGCATTTAAAAGGCATCTGGATGGGTATATGAATAGGAAGGGTTTAGGGGGACATGGGACAAGTGCTGGCAAATGGTTAGCATGGACGAGTTGGACTGAAGGGTCAGATTCTGTACTGTACATCTCTGACTCTATTAGCCATTAAAATATAGAACACTTTTTAAAAACAGAAAAAAAATGAAGTATCTATTGCTTTGCAAAAATTCAAATGCTCAGAGATTGCCCCTCCCTCAATCATTTGTTTTCCTACTTAATGTTCTTACGCACCTCTGGACCAGATGTATGTGAACCTCCCAGCTTCAAGGTATGGACACTACCACTGCCCTCCTAGGTACCTCAATTCATTGCCAAATGAACACAGTTAATGCTGGCTCCGTTGTTAATTTTAAATCGGAGATAGATTTTCACTGCTAAGCGAAGGTATTAAGGGACCTGGGCGGCACGGTGGCACAGTGGTTAGCACTGCTGCCTCACAGCGCCAGAGACCCGGGTTCAATTCCCGCCTCAGGCGACTGTGTGGAGTTTGCACGTTCCCCCCGTGTCTGCGTGGGTTTCCTCTGGGTGCTCCGGTTTCCTCCCACAGTCCAAAGATGTGCGGGTCAGGTGAATTGGCCACACTAAATTGCCCGTAGTGTTAGGTAAGGGGTAAATGTAGGGGTATGGGTGGGTTGCGCTTCGCCGGGTCGGTGTGGACTTGTTGGGTTGAAGGGCCTGTTTCCACACTGTAAGTAATCTAATCTAATCTAAAATGGAGGAGGTCGGCCACAGAACAGGGGCGAGGGGCTGAATGGCCTACTCCTGATCCTATGGTCCACAGGCGCATTAGCCTTAACTTTGCACTCAGCCCTGAAGTGGGACTTGAACCAGAAACGTTGTCACCAAAAAAAGGAGAGTGTGTGACAAACTGAGTCACAGTCCAGATCACAGACACACATATCGCATTGTATAACTTATTTCTATCTCAACAAAATAACTATTCCCAACACAGCCTCCTATTATAGACGAATGGTGTCACAAATGACTAGAAACTTAACTGGACTGGGCATACAAATACATGTCCATCATGACAGGTCAGAGGTCAGGGATCCAGGGCCCAGCTGCCACTGATAAAGCACAAACCTAGAGTTACCACAGAAGGGAGTGCAGCTAATGTTCCCTAGACTGGTACGGGATGGGCAGGATTGTCTAATGAGGACAGATTGGGTCGACTGGACCTGTATTCACCAGAGTTTAGAAAGATGAGAGGGGGATCTGATTGAAACGCGTTAAATTCTAACAGGCTAAGACGTTGGTTAGGCCACTTTTGGATTACAGCGTCCAACTCTGGTCTCCCTGCTACAGGAAGGATGTTGTGAAACTTGAAAGGGTGCAGAAAAGATTGACAAGGCTGTTGCTGGGGCTGGAGGGTTTGAGCTACAGGGAGAGGCTGAATGGGCTGGGTCAAAAAAAAACCCCGCAGAACTGCAGATGCTGTAAGTCAGAAACAGAAACGGAGGTTGCTGGAGAAGCTCAGCATGCCTGGCAGCATCTGTGGAGAGAAATCAGAGTTAACGTTTCAGGTCCAGTGACCCGAGGAAGGGATGATCTCTGCCGTTTCCTAGTTGGATATTATTAAATTGGAGAGGGTGCAGAAAATATTTACCGGGACGTTGTCGGGTCTGGAGGATCTGACTTATAAGGAGAGGCTGGGTCATTTTTCACTGGAGCGTCGGAGGCTGAGGGGTGACCTTATAGAGGTTTATAAAATCTTGAGGGGCATGGATAGGGTAAATAGACAAGGTCATTTTCCCCAGGATAGGGGAGTCCAGAACTAGAGGGCCTGGGTTTAGGGTGAGAGGGGAAAGGTTTTAAAGGGATCTATGGGGCAACTTTTTCACGCAGAGGGTGGTACGTGTATGGAATGAGCTGCCAGAGGAAGTGGTGGAGGCTGGTACAATTACAACATTTAAAAAGCATCTGGATGAGTATATGAATAGGAAGAGTTTGGAGGGATATGGGCCAAGTGCTGGCAAAAGGGACTGGATTAGGTTGGGATATCTGGTCGGCATGGACAGGTTGGACTGAAAGGTCTGTTTCCGTGCTGTAAAACTCTACAACTGACAATTAGGGAATTGCCCGTCCATGGCAAGAATAAAACATTTTTTTTAAAAAGTAGGTTATTTTCTTTTCTGGTCACCGCTCAGATTGAGGAGGTCATGGACGGATTGGGTGACCTTTATTTGCAAAACACCCACGTTCAGTCCACAGGCCCGGTAATAATTGTGCCGTATCTATTTACAAATCCAGTCAACTCATCTTTTGTTCCTTTCAATTTTCGCATTACTGCCCTCTTTGTGTTTTGAGTTTGCACTTTCATCCCCCTTGACATTCAATCACCCCCCCTTCCCTCCTTCCCTCACACCCACTTGGCCTGCCTCTGCTACCCGTTACCGCGGCGACATTTTCTCGATCCCACAACATGATCTGAAACATGAACCCTGGTGGGGAGGTGGTGTTTTTCTCATTGCCTGACCCCCCCCCCCCTTCCCCACCTGCTGTGTGCTTCCAGAATGTTCTTTCCATCCTAATATCGTCTTCACTTGCCCTAGCGAGGGCAGGAATGGTCTTCTAGCAACTACTTGCATTCCACAGTAACACCCCAGCCCCCGCCCCAGAAAAGATGGAGAAACAATCACCAGGGGATTAAAATAACAATGCCTCCCTCCTCCCCACAATCCCCCACCCCACTTTGTCTGAAATTGTCTTGAGGACAGAAAGCAAAGGGCTATTTGACATGGTTGGGTAGGTGGAGGCAGGAATTTCTTATTAAAAAATCCAAATAGAGATGGCATTCCTAGGGTCTGGTGACTTCATACCAGTTTGCCATGGGAACTGGCAAGAACTTGGCCTCAATAAGGTGGCATCAGGTAAAACAGGCCGAATTTCATTTACATAGAGCCTTTCCTGCTCAATAAAACACCCCAGTTTACAGTGACTGAACCGTGTGCTTCCCCACCCCATTCCCCATCCACTCCTAATCTTCCCAATCCCTCACAAATGAACCCATTTCAAATGGCAGAACAGGCTCGAAGGGCCAAATGGCCCAACTCCGAACTTTATGTTAGTAAGTCATGTCAAGATTGTACAGGATGTTGGCGAGGCCTCTTCGGTAAAACGGTGTCCAGTTCTGGTCGTCCTGTTACAGGAAGGACATTATCAATACAGAGAGGGATCAGAAGAGATTTACCAGGATGTTGCCAGGAATAGAAGGCTTGAGTTATAAGCAGAGGCTTGGTAGGACGGGACCGTTTTATCCTTGGAGCGGGAGAGTTTAGTTTAGTTTAGACTTACAGTGTGGAAACAGGCCCTTCGGCCCAACAAGTCCACACCGACCCGCCGAAGCGCAACCCACCCATACCCCTACATTTACCCCTTACCTAACACTATGGGCAATTTAGCATGGCCAATTCACCTGACCCGCACATCTTTGGACCGTGGGAGGAAACCGGAGCACCCGGAGGAAACCCACGCAGACACGGGGAGAATGTGCAAACTCCACACAGTCAGTCACCTGAGTCGGGAATTGAACCCAGCTCCCTGGTGCTGTGAGGCAGCAGTGCTAACCACTGTGCCACCGTGCCGCCCGTTGAGACCTGTCCTTGAAGAGGTTAATAAAGACATGAGGGGTACAGGTCAGGTGAATGGCAAAGATCTTTACCCTGGGACGGGGACTTCAAGATGAGTGAGCACAGTTTTAAGGTGAGAGGAGAGAGATATAAAACACATGAGGAGTACTTTTATTTGAAAACACAGAGGGTGGCTCACGTGTGGAATGAACTTCCATCTGGAAGGATCTGGTCTAGAAGCGGGCGGGTGGGACTAGCCTAGTTTGGGATGATAGGCTGGTTGGACCGAAGGGTCTGTTTCCATGCTGTGTGACTTTAGGTCCAAGATGCAGTTTTAGAAGGTGATGGTGTTGAGTTGCAGTTCACCCTGAGGAGACTCTCCACGTTCACGTGCGTGTTATAGTCTGACATAACGAATAATAAAGGGAGAAGCTCAACTTTTACAGCCTGCTGAGACCTGGAAGGATTGGCCACACTTTGAGAATTGACTGCCACGTTGCTGGAGTGGGGCTTGAACTGAGGGCTCAGAGGCAGGGACGCTACCCAGCGTACCACAAGGTTTTGGAAGAGCCACAGTGAAATTTATTGGTTGTTCTTGGCCATTGGTGAATATGAAGGAGAGGCTACTCAGGGAGGGCAGAAGTACGTGGAGAATTGGGTAATTATTGGGAAGAACTGGCAATGGTTGGCCGTTCTTGTAGGTCCTAGATGCTCAAAGAGAGACTGGATCGGTAAGGACTATATTAACTGGAGATGTGAAGAGATGGAGGTCGGGGGGGAATCTCATAGAAATCTACAGTGTTCTAACAGCATTAGACAGCATAAAGACAGGAAGGATGTTTCTGATGTCCCAGGGAGTTCAGACCCCAGTGGAGGGGCGTGGGGGGAGGGGTTGGCGGGTGTCACAGTCTAAGGATTAGAGGTTGGACTGGGATGAGCCGGAATGTCTTCACCCTGAGAGCGGGGGAGCCTGTTGAATTCTCCGCCACAGAAAGCGGTTTGAGGCCAAAACATTGAATGTTTCAAGGAGGGGTCGGACGAGGTTATTAGATTAGATTAGATTACTTACAGTGTGGAAACAGGCCCTTTGGCCCAAGGGTCTGTTATCGGGTCATACAGCACGGAAAGATCAAAGGGTATTTAGGGAGAAAGCGGGGACTAAGATGGATAATCGGTCACCATCCTATTGAATGGGAGAGCAGGCTTGAAGGGCCGAATGACCTACTCCTGCTCCTATTTTCTCTCTCTCTCTCTACAGCACCTCAAAGGTATAACCTCAGCGGCATGGAGGGATAGGCAGAGGAAAGAGACGGGGTGCTTCATGGTTTAGAACTCCTTGTGATCCCCTCCTGGTTTCTAAGCGGTCTCACAGGGTCAGTCGTGGTTCAGAGACATAAGGTCATGGGGTCAAGACCGATGCTTGAAACTAGGGAGCAAAAATCACATGACTAGAGAAGCCCCCACCCACCTGAGATGTTCAGCTACAACCCCTGGTATGATCAGGTATTAAAGATGCTGAGATGTGTTGGGCTAATACAGGAAGATAGCACAGAGCAGACTAAAAGGGGCCCAATAGCCCACTTACGCTCCTAAGTTTTAAAAACACTCACTATTTTGAAGCAAGACAGAGGTGGTTTCCCTCTGGTGACCTGGACCAATATTTGTCCTTCATTCAATATCACAAATCACAAAAGGATGATCTGCTTATCTGCGGTTTGTGGGCGCTTTTCCTGTGAACAAGTTGATTCCGACATGCCAAAGGAGCTTAAGATATCCTACAGCTGTGACAGACGCTATACGAATGTAATGTCGCTTAATCTGCTCCTATTGCCCCCAAATCCTGAAAACCCGCCTCTTAGAATCACAGATTCCCTTAAGTATGGAAACAGGCCATTCAGCCCAACAAGTCCACACCGACCCTCCGAAGAGTAACCCACCCAGATCCATTGCCCTACATTTACTGCTGACTAATGCGCCTAACCTATACATCCCTGAACACTCTGGGCAATTTAGCACGGCCAATCCACCCTAACCTGCACAACTTTGGACTGTGGGAGGAAACCGGAGCACCCGGAGGAAACCCACGCAGACACAGGGAGAACGTGCAAACTCCACACAGACAGACAGTCACCCGAGGGTGGAATCGAACCCAGGTCCCTGGCACTGTGAGGCAGCAGTGCTAACCACTGAGCCACTGTGCTGCCTCTTGATTAGCTCTGCCCCTGGTTTCCATTTTGTGATCCAGGAGCTTAGAAAGGGCACGACAGGGAGAAGAAAACTCGAAAACATAATATCAGAGAGAGTCGAGCAGGTGTGGAGTGGATGAGAGAGTCAGCGAAATTCTGTTGTGTGATGGCTCAGTGGTTAACACTGCCGGCCCAGGGTCCCAGGTTCGATTCCAGCCTCGGGTGACTGTCTGTGTGGAGTTTGCATGTTCTCCCCATGTCTGCGTGGGTTTCCTCCTACAGGTTAGGGTGGATTGGTCATACTAAATTGCCCCTTAGTGGCCAGGGATGTGTACGCTAGGTGGGTTAGCCATGGGAAAACGTAGCGTCACAGGATAGGGTGGAGTGCTCTTCAGAGGGTCAGTGTGGACTCAATGGGCTGAATGGCCTGCTTCCACACTGCAGGGATTCTCTACTAAGTTGCAGTTCAAAAATAATGACTCTTCCAGGGTACAAAGCAACAGTTTCTATTTGTGTAGCACCTTTAGTGTAATGAAGGTTGCCAAGGTCCTTCTCTGAAGCTGTAGGGTATGGAGTCACATGAGGCAATTGTTTAGGTCAGGTGACCAAAAGCTTGGCCAACCAAGGAGGTTTTAATGAGTTTTTCAAAAGGTGGAAGGAGAGGCAGAGAGCGTTAATGGAGGGTACTCCCAGTACTTCGGTAATGCCAACACTGAAGCAATTAAAATTCGCAATGCACGTGAGACTGGGAGAATTTGCAGAGCGCAGATATCTTAGACCATAAGGACACAGGAGCAGAAATTAGGCCATTCATCCCATCGAATCTGCTCTGCCATTCAATCATGGCTGATAGGTTCTTGATTACCAAGGGTGAGGGGGAGAATGGGCTGGAGGAACGGATCTATCTCAGTCTTACATATACTCAATGACCCAGCCTCCACGGCAATGAATTCCATAGATTCCCTGCTGTCTGGCTGAAGAAGTTTCTCCTTCTCTCTGTTCTAAAAGGTCTTCCCTTTACTCTAAGGCTGTGCCCTCGGGTCCAAGTCTCTCCTATCAATGGAAACATCTTCCCAACATCCACTCTGTCCAGGCCATTCAGTGTTCTGTATGTTTCAATTAGAACCCCCTCATCTTTCTAAACTCCCTCTTGGAGGGTTGCAGGACAGAAGAAAGTTACAGAGTTGGGGAGGATGGGAGGTCATGGAGGGATTTGAGAATAACGATAAGAACTGTGGAGAAACTGAAGCATTTCAGGTGCTTAGAGAAGGTCCTGAGGAAAGGTTACACCCAAAATGTCGACTTCCCCACCTCCTGATGCTGCCTGCCTTGCTGTGTTCCCCCAGCCTCCTGCCTGCCTTGCTGTGTTCCCCCATCCTCCTGCCTGTCCCTTCTGATGCTGCCTGCCTTGCTGTGCTCCTCCAGCCTCCTGCCTGTCCCTCCTGATGCTGCCTGCCTTGCTGTGTTCCCCCAGCCTCCTGCCTGTCCCTCCTGATGCTGCCTGGCTTGCTGTGTTCCCCCAGCCTCCTGCCTGTCCCTCCTGATGCTGCCTGGCTTGCTGTGTTCCCCCAGCCTCCTGCCTGTCCCTCCTGATGCTGCCTGGCTTGCTGTGTTCCCCCAGCCTCCTGCCTGTCCCTCCTGATGCTGTCTGGCTTGCTGTGTTCCTCCAGCCTTCTGCTTGTCTACCTTGGAATCCAGCATCTGTGTATTTTTTTGTCTCTAACAGAGGGAGTGGTAGAGGCAGGTACAATTACAACATTTAAAAGACATTTGGAACAGGTACATGGATAGGAAGAGTTTAGAGGAATATGGGTCAAATGCTGGCAAACGGGACTTTGGTTGGGATATCTGGTCAGTTTGGACGGGCTGGGCTGAAGGGCCTGTTTCCATGCTGTCTGATATAAGTTGGGTTGCCAACTCCACCCTCTCTTGACCTTGTGTGAATATAAAGTTAATTACCAACCAGGACCTGTTATTGTGGAGATGAACAGAAAATACCGAGCGTGGGGATTTAAGATTTACATGTGCGACCCTCCCCGTGTAATCTCAGGCACACTGGAGTAAACAAAAGTCCTTCTGAACTGACCTCAGCAAATGCATCACGTAAACGCAGAAAAAAAACCCAGAAAATGAACAAAGAAGCAGTCTGCTGCTTCGAAGGGACCTAATCTAAATAAAGCCGTGCCGTTCCGAGTGTAATCCTCACTTTATCAGGTCCACGGGTGAGTTGTCATATTAATAAGCCATTGTTCATCTACCCAACTCTCCCTTGTCTCCCAGGCACAACACTCTATCAGACAATTGGTTCAACTTTTGGGCGGCACGGTGGCACAGTGGTTAGCACTGCTGCCTCACAGCGCCCGAGACCCGGGTTCAATTCCCGACTCAGGCGACTGACTGTGTGGAGTTTGCACGTTCTCCCCGTGTCTGCGTGGGTTTCCTCCCACAGTCACAAAGATGTGCAGGTCAGGTGAGTTGGCCATGCTAAATTGCCCATAGTGTTAGGTAAGGGGTAAATGTAGGGGTATGGGTGGGTTGCGCTTTGGCGGGTCGGTGTGGACTTGTTGGGCCGAAGGGCTGTTTCCACACTGTAAGTAATCTAATCTAATCTAATCTAATCAAGTCTATTCCAACTTCACTGGATGAATTTTAACACATTCCATCAGTCTGTATTGATCTATAGATCCTTTTAGGCTTAATCCCCGGGCAGCTTCATAAAGATCTTTGAATCAGCGAGCAGATAGAACCTGAGGTGACTCAGTGGTTAGCGCTGCAGCCTCACAGCGCCAGGGACCTGGGTTCGATTCCACCCTTGGGCAACTGTCTGTGTGGAGTTTGCGTGTTCTCCCCGTGTCTGTGTGGGTCAACTCCCACAGTGCAAAGATGTGCAGGTTAGGGTGGACTGGCTGTGCTCAATTGCCCTGCAGTGTGCAGGCTAAGTGTGTTAGCCATGGGATTTACAGAGAGAGGATGTGAACTCAACGGGCTGAACGGCCTGCTTCCACACTGTTCTACAATTTGCTGAGCGGTGGGGGTAAAATTGGATGTAGAACGCATTCGTCCCCGAGAAGAGAGGGCTGCCTTATGGATTGAGATTAGGTCAAATGGCTGATATATTCTGCTCTGAAGCAGTGGTGTAGGGTGGGTGCAAACAAAAATAGTAAGATAATCAGTGCCTCAAAACATATAAATATGTAGCATAAGAAAGGTGTGATTTTGGGTTCGTTGGAAATGGTGGGAGAGTCAAACGCCAGTGTTTAGTTGTTCTCAATCTGCTAAGACTGTACACAATCAAACTGCTCTAGTGACTGCAGATGAATATATAGATATTTTCATGAATAAAGTGTAGTTTTGAAATAAAGATGGAAACAAGGAGAGGGTTCAGAAGAGATTTACCAGGATCTTGCCAAGAACAGAGGGTTTCAGCTATAGAGAGAGGCTGGGACTGTATTCCCTGGAGTGTAGGAGGTTGAGGGGGTGACCTTACAGAGGTTTATAAATTCATGAGGGGTATGGATAGGGAAAGGACCTTTGCTTTTCACTTTAAAACTAGATGGTTTGAGTCATAAGGAGATGGATAGACTGGGGCTATTTTCCCTGGAGCATCGGAGGTTGAAGGGTGACCTTATAGAGGTTTATAAAATCATGAAGGGTATAGGTAACGTGAATAGCAAAGGTCTTTGCCCTCAGACGAGGTGGACCGGGAGAGCTGTTTCCGTGCTGTATCACTCTGTCAAATTCTGAGCGGACTTGATGTGGTGGACACGGGGAGGCTGTTTCTACCTGGCTGGAAGACCTCAGACTATAGCACCCTGTTCTATCCTGACTCTTGCCTCTTCATTGGTGACTAACCACCCCACCAGCTCACCACCATCAAGAAAGCCCCCATCGGGTGCCTGACTAGTGCCTGACAGGCCTCTCGGCCTATCAGGTACCTCGTTCAACTGGAGTCCCGTTCTGTGTGAAGTTGAAGGCCAATCAGAGGCCTAGGCCTGCTCAACAGTGAAGAACCTCACCAAAGAGATGTTAGTTTTCTTCTTATAGGAGGACGTTTGGAATCACTGGGTGAAGGTTGTGAGGAGAAATATCTGGGGGGAGGTGCGAGGGCATGGAGAGTAAAGGCTTGTGCTAAGCGGTCACCCTTCCGTTCCCCCATTTCATGTCATTAATTGCCCCGGGGACTTGGGCAGGGACCTTCAAGCGAGTCATCAGACCCCCCTAGATACCCGATCAGGTAAGTGCCGTATCCCCCATTCGCTTCCCCATTGCCTTGTGACTACTTTCCTTCACTTCCTATCAGAAGGGTGTTATGAAATTAGATTAGATTAGATTGCTTACCGTGTGGAAACAGGCCCTTCGGCCCAACAAGTCCACACCGACCCACTGAAGCGCAACCCACCCATACCCCTACATTTACCCCCCACCTAACACGACGGGCAATTTAGCATGGCCAATTCACCTGACCCGCACATCTTTGGACTGTGGGATGAAACTGGAGCACCTGGAGGAAACCCACGCAGACACAGGGAGAACGTGCAAATGTGAAAGGGTTCAGAAAAAATTTACAACGATGTTGCCAGGGTTGTAGGGTCTGAGCTATAGGGAGAGGCTGAACAGGCTGGGG
Organism: Hemiscyllium ocellatum; assembly: GCF_020745735.1. Lineage (NCBI taxonomy): Eukaryota > Metazoa > Chordata > Chondrichthyes > Orectolobiformes > Hemiscylliidae > Hemiscyllium > Hemiscyllium ocellatum. The sequence goes on along the minus strand of NC_083447.1, from coordinate 8,650,538 downwards.
CTGTTTTCCCTGGAGCGTCAGAGGCTGAGGGGTGACCTTATAGAGGTTTATAAAATGATGAGGGGCACAGATATGGTAAATAGAAAAGGCCTTTTCCCTGGGGTCGGGGAGACCAGAACTAGAGAGTATAGGTTTAGGGTGAGAGGGGAAAGATATAAAAGGGACCTAAGGGGCAACTTTTTCATGCAGACAGTGGTGCGTGTATGGAATGAGCTGCCAGAGGAAGTGGTGGAGGCTGGTACAATTACAGCATTTAAAAGGCATCTGGATGGGAATATGAATAGGAAGGGTTTAGAGGGATATGGGCCAAGTGCTGGCAGGTGGGAGTAGATTGGGTTGGGATATTTGGTCAGCATGGATAATTTGGATCGAAGGGTCGGTTTCTATGCTGCACAGCTCTATGTCTCTATGTGATAATCATCCAACTCTTTTGCAAATACTTCAGTTAACCATGCCTCCACCACACTCTCAAACAGTGCATTCTGCGTCTTAACCACCAGCTGAGAGAGAACAGACAAGGATCTGGTCTACATTTTTCCAACAGACTTAAACCAATTCCATGGTGAGGGAAATAGATTACAAAAGTAAAGGGATTAGCCTTCAGAAACACAGGGTGCAGGAGAGGCCACGTTTGGAGTACCTTGAACAGTAGCAGTTACCTTATTTAAGGAGGGATGTAAATGTATTAGAATCCTCACAATATGAAAGTCAGCCATTCGGCCCATTGAGTCCATGCCGACCCTCCGAAAAGCACCCCATACAGATCCACACCCTACCGACCCTATCCCTGTAACCTTGTTTCTCCCATAACTAATCCAGCAAAACCTACACAGCCCTGAACGCTGTAGGCAATTTAGCACAGCCAATTCACCCCAACCTGTACATCTTTGGGGTTGTGGGAGGAAACCCACGCAGACACGGGGAGAATGTACAAACTTCACACAGTCGACCGCGGCTGGAATCGAACCCGGGTCCCTGGTGCTGTGAGGCAGCAATGCTAACCACTGAGCCACATTTGGGCGAAGGGTCTACCAGACTAATACCTGGAGTAAGTGGGTTGCCTTTTCAGGCGAGGTCAAACAGTCTGAGCTTGTATCTGAGGAATGTGAGCTGGAAAGCTCGTTGGTCTCTTGCCTATGTTTTTCTCTCTCTGAGGACGCTGCCAGACCTGCTGAGTTTCTCCATCCATTTCTGTTTTCCTTGTTTCGGATCCTGAGGGTGCATGTGGGAAAAGGATGTTCCTGCGTGCTGGAAAATCTGGGACCAGGGCTCATTGTTCAAAACTGAAGGCTTGTCCATTTCAGAAAGAGACACGGATAAATGTTTTCTCAAGAAGGACCATGAGTCTTTGGGGGCGGCACGGTGGCTTCAGTGGTTAGCACTGAGGGACCCAAGTTCAATTCCAGCGTCGAGTCACTGTGTGGAGTTTGAACATTCTCCCCTTGTCTGTGTTGGTTACCTCCCACAGTCCAAAGATATGCAGGGCAGGTGAATTGACCATGCCAAATTGACCCATAGTTTTCAGGGATGCATAAGTTACGTGCTTTAGTCAGGGGTAAATATAAAAGAACAGGTTTGGGTGGGATACTTTTCAGAGGGTCGGTGTGGACTTGTTGGGCTGAAGGGTCTGGTTCCACACTGTAGGGATTCTAAAATAGATTATAGGGTCACAATGTGGGGAAAACATTTGGAAAACATTGCTCCTGACACAGCGATGTGGTTGACTCCTCATTAGTTATGGGCCAATAGAGTCATAGAGATGTACAGCACGGAAACAGACCCTACGGTCCAACCTGTCCATGCTGACCAGATATCCCAACCCAATCGAGTCCCAATGCCAGCACCCGGCCCATATCCCTCCAAACCCTTCCTATTCATATACCCATCCAAATGCCTCTTAAAATGTTGCAATTGTACCACCTCCACCACTTCCTCTGGCCACACATTCCATACACGTACCACCCTCTGTGTGAAAACGTTGCCCCTTGGGTCTCTTTTATATCTTTCCCCTCTCACCCTAAACCTATGCCCTCTAGTTCTGGACTCCCCGACCCCAGGGAAAAAACTTTGTCTATTTATCCTATCCATGCCCCTCATGATTTTATAAACCTCTATAAGGTCACCCCTCAGCCTCCGACGCTCCAGGGAAAACAGCCCCAGCCTGTTCAGCCTCTCCCTGTAGCTCAGATCCTCCAACCCTGGCAACATCCTTGTAAATCTTTTCTGAACCTCTTCAAGTTTCACAACATCTTTCCGATAGGAAGGAGACCAGAATTGCATGCAATATTCCAACAGTGGCCTAACCAATGTCCTGTACAGCTGTAACATGACCTCCCAACTCCTGTACTCAATACTCTGACCAATGAAGGAAAGCATACCAAACGCCTTCTTCACTATCCTATCTACCTGCGACTCCACTTTCAAGGAGCTATGAACCTGCACTCCAAGGTCTCTTTATTCAGCAACACTCAGGAAGGGTGTTGGGTGGGTTACTCTTCGGTGTGGATTTGTTGGGCCGAAGGGCCTGTTTCCACACTATAGGGATTCGATGGAGTCTTTGGAAAGTGCTTCCTCAAAAGGCAGTGGTGGAAGCAAAGCCTTTGGGTGTTCTAAGGCAGAGTTGGATAGTTTCTTCATGAGCAAAGAACTCTCAGGGATAGGTGGACCGGAGGGGCTGATTGGCCTACTTCATTTATTCAATGCCTGCTTGTTCTTAAACCCCTCAGCCAAAAAGTATCAGTGTCTCCCTCTCTCAGTGCTTCCAAAACGTCTCTGCCACAGTTCATGGTTTGAAAATGGTTACCATCCCCTTCGGTAATGATGGAGAGGGAGCCTAGGGTGGGAGAGGATCAGAGGGGAGGGCCGAGTGTCTGTCGGCAGTCTGCGTAAACGCCTTGGAGCTCGTGATCCTAACTTAGGGGGACCCTGGTTTCCCTCCACATCCAGAATCTCCCTCCCCAACCCCATATCATCTCAAACATGTCACCCGAGCTCCTCTCGACACACTCGGACGCAAAGTATCAACAAGGGTTTGGGACAGAGAATGCCAGAGGTGGAGGAGAGCAGTCAAAGGAGGAGAGAGAGGGAGAGAAAGATAGATACAGAGCGAGAGAGTGAGTGTGAGAGAGAGAAAGAAAAAGAGAGAGAGGGAGAGAGAGAAAGAAAAAGAGAGGGAGGGAGAGAAAAACAGAGGGATAGAGAGAGAAAAAAAGAAAGGGGAGAGGGGGGAGAGAAAGAGAAAAAAAGAGAGAGAGAAAGAGAGAGAGAAAGAGAAAGAAAAAGAGAAAGAAAAAGAGAAAGAAAAAGAGAGAGAGAAAGAGAGAATAAAGAAAAAGAGAGGGAGAGAGAGGAGAAAGAAAAAGAGAGAGGGAGAGAGAAAGAGGAGAAAGAAAAAAGAGGAGAGAGAAAGAGAGAAAGAGAAAAAGAGAGGGAGAGAGAAAGAGAGAGAGAAAGAGAGAGAGAGGGGAGAAAGAAAGAGAGGGGAAAGAGAGGGAGAGATAAAAGAAAGAGAAAAAAGAGAAAGAGAAAATGAGAAAGAGAGAGAGAAGAGAAAGAGAGAGGGAGAAGGGGGGTGGGGGGAAGAGAAAGAACAAACTGACATCCAGGAGTCAAAAAAAATCAAAATATTATATCTAGTTAGAGGGAAATCTGGAAGCTTTAGTTGTCTGGAAATCTGCACGTTGTGAAATTTAATGGAAAGGTCAGCACAGTTAGAAAGCATCAATTCCCTCATTTCCTCCCTTCCCTCTGTGACAGCTCCGACTGCGATAAAAGTAATTTAAAAGCAAATAAAAATGACCTTAAAAGTCGAAGTTGCGGCTCGATGTGGTGGAGAGTCCCCGGTGGACTGTGCAGAGTCCCAGATGATGACAGGAGCTGGGCCAATTCACTCCCATGCTCTGAACTCCCTCTGCCCCATGGTGCCAGGCTGTTTAGTTCCAATCTCTGCGTTTGCCAACAGCAGCCGGTTCTTCGGTTCAGCAGCAAGTTGTTATTCAGTCAAGCATTTCTCCTTTTTTTTTCACAAAACCTTTCTCCAGCAGCACCCTCAGCCGAAACTTGGCATCACTCACCCAGACCCTGAGCTCAGCTGGATTCACAGTCAGTCTTATACTTCAGTGCGAGAATTACAAAGTCACTTCCAAATTTCATGGTCGCCTCCAGGTCCTGCACCAGGTGCTACGTTTGTCTCTCTCCTCCTGTGTTTATCAGTTATCCTTCCTCCTGCTCTCTCTCTCTCTCTCTCACTGTACAGTGAGAACCAGGGACACAGGACCCTGTGCCTAACCTGTTATACACTGTTTGAAAGACCACTGTCAAGTTGTGACAATAGAGTCTGAGAAACAGGAAGCGGCTTACAGAGTCTCCGGGCGTCCAGTAAGCTTTTCTCAAAGACCTGAGTTTTTCATCCATCAGAGAGCAGTGTTAACCCCCTCCTTCCCGGATCACTGCTCTCTCTCAGGCGCTTCCACTCTCAGCACCCGTCTCCCCAACAGCACTGTGTGTGTGTGTGTGTGAGAGACCCAGCAACAGGGACTACAGCAACTGGGGCACCTTCTCAAGGGGTCATTAAAGGACAGGCGTTTAATGCAGAGCTTTCCACATCTCAAGGTCGAATGTTTTTGTAAAAAAAAACATTTATTTCATGCGACATAGCAGCAGCAATGTTTTATTTCCAACCCACTCCACTTCCTGATGTTACACTCTCTCCCTCAGCAGGTCATACAATTAGAAATCCATCTTAGAGCAGACCTCACTCCGGATCTAACCCTGTGCTGTCCCTGTCCTGGGGGTGTTTGATAGAGGACAGTGTAGAGAGAGCTTTACTCTATATCTAACCCTGTGCTGTCCCTGTCCTGGGGGTGTTTGATGGAGGACAGTGTAGAGGGAGCTTTACTCTGTATCTGACCCTGTGCTACCCCTGTCCTGGGAGTGTTTGATGGAGGACAGTGTAGAGGGGGCTTTACTCTGTATCTAACCCTGTGCTGTCCCTGTCCTGGGGGTGTTTGATGGAGGACAGTGTAGAGGGAGCTTTACTCTGTATCTGACCCTGTGCTACCCCTGTCCTGGGGGTGTTTGATGGAGGACAGTGTAGAGGGGGCTTTACTCTGTATCTGACCCTGTGCTACCCCTGTCCTGGGAGTGTTTGATGGGGGAACAGTGTAGAGGAAGCTTTACTCTGTATTTAACCCCGTGCTGTCCCTGTCCTGGGAGTGTTTGATGGGGGAACAGTGTAGAGAGAGCTTTACTCTGTATCTAACCCCGTGCTGTCCCTGTCCTGGGAGTGTTTGATGGGGGAACAGTGTAGAGAGAGCTTTACTCTGTATCAAACCCCGTGCTGTCCCTGTTCTAGGAGTGTTTGATGGGACAGTGTAGAGGGAGCTTTACTCTGTATCTAACCCCGTGCTGTCCCTGTCTTGGGAGTGTTTGATGAGGGCAGTGTAGAGGGAGCTTTACTCTGTATCTGGACATTCCTGATGAAGGGCTTTTGCCCGAAACGCCGATTCTCCTGCCCCTCGGATGCTGCCTGACCTGCTGTGCTTTTCCAGCACCTCTAATCCAGAATCTGGTTTCCAGCATCTACAGATATTGCTTTCACCTTACTCTGTATCTAACCCCGTGCTGTCCCTGTCCTGGAAGTGCTCTGTATAGAGGAAAGCTCCCTTTACACTGTCCCCATCAAGCACTCCCAGGACAGGGACAGCACGGGGTTAGATACAGAGTAAAGCTCCCTTTACACTGTCCCCCATCAAACACTCCCAGGACAGGGACAGCATGGGGGTTAGATACAGAGTAAAGCTCCCTCTACACTGTCCCCATCAAACACACCCAGGACAAGGACAGCACCTGGTTAGATACGGAGTAAAGCTCCCTCTACACCGTCCCCATCAAACACTCCCAGGACAGGGACAGCATGGGATTGGATACAGAGTAAAGCTCCCTCTACACTGTCCCCATCAAACACTCCCAGGACAGGGACAGCACAGGGTTAGATACAAAGTAAAGCTTCTCTACACTGTCCCCATCAAACACTCCCAGGACAGGGACAGCATGGGGTAAGATACAGAGTAAAGCTCCCTCTACACTGTCCCCATCAAACACTCCCAGGACAGGGACAGCACGGGGTTTGATACAGAGTAAAGCTCCCTCTACACTGTCCCCATCAAACACTCCCAGGACAGGGACACCACCGGGTTAGATACGGAGTGAAGCTCCCTCTACACTGTCCCCATCAAACACTCCCAGGACAGGGACAGCACGGGGTTAGATACAGGGTAAAGCTCCCTCTGCCCTCTTACAGGGTTGTGAAGTTTCCTACATTGTGTTGAAATTCTCCGAAGTTCAGCAGAACAGAAGAGAATCTCACTCCAGCCACCCGAGAGTCTGAAAGATCTGGATAAGGCGAACTCTGAGAGATTAATCTATTGGTCAGTGAACTGAATACCCAGAGGGTACACTCTGAGAATAAAGCACCGAGAATTTAGGACAATGATGGGAGAACATGCTTCACCCAATGCGGCTGTGAATCAGTGTGGGTCCAGACCTTTGTTTAATATTCCATTTCTGACAGGGGTAAGGCTGAGGGGGAGATAGAGATTGGCTCTCACAGAGAATGGAGGGATAAGGATAACCAGTGGGAACAGGGATCGAAACTGAAGACCATCCATTGTCAGATTCAATGGAGCAGCAGGCTAACGTTAGTATCTTCTATGTAGCACTAAACTCCTTCAGTAGTTTGGATTGAAGATGTAATTGATGTCCCCAGGATGGAGCTGGAGTAATGTCCTCACGACAGAGCAGGGCTGTGGTCTCCAGGATGGAGCTGGGCTGTGGACCCCAGAATGGAGCTGGGCTGTGGACCCCAGAATGGAGCTGGGCTGTGGACCCCAGGATGGAGCTGGGCTGTGGATCCCAGAATGGAACTGGGCTGTGGACCCCAGTTCAGAGCTGGGCTGTGGGCCCCAGGACAGAGCTGGGCTGTGGGCCCCAGGATGGAGGTGTGCTGTGGGCCCCAGGATGGAGGTGTGCTGTGGGCCCCAGGATGGAGCTGGGCTGTGGGCCCCAGGATGGAGCTGGGCTGTGGGCCCCAGGATGGAACTGGGCTGTGGACCCCAGTTCAGAGCTGGGCTGTGGACCCCAGTTCAGAGCTGGGCTGTGGGCCCCAGGACAGAGCTGGGCTGTGGGCCCCAGGATGGAGGTGTGCTGTGGGCCCCAGGATGGAGCTGGGCTGTGGGCCCCAGGATGGAGCTGGGCTGTGGTCTCCAGGATGGAACTGGGCTGTGGACCCCAGGACAGAGCTGGGCTGTGGGCTCCAGGACAGAGCTGGGCTGTGGGCCCCAGGATGGAGCTGGGCCGTGGGCCCCAGGATGGAGCTGGGCTGTGGACCCCAGGATGGAGCTGGGCTGTGGACTCCAGGACTGGGCTGGGCTGTGGGCCCCAGGATGAAGCTGGGCTGTGGGCCCCAGGATCGAGCTGGACTGTGTACTCCAGGATGGAGCTGGGCTGTGGGCCCCAGGATGGAGCTGAGCTGTGGGCCCCAGGATCGAGCTGGACTGTGTACTCCAGGACGGAGCTGGGCTGTGGGCCCCAGGTTGGAGCTGGACTGTGGACTCCAGGACGGAGCTGGGCTGTGGGCCCCAGGACAGAGCTGGGCTATGGACCCCAGGACAGAGCTGGGCTATGGACCCCAGGACAGAGCTGGGCTGTGGACCCCAGGATGGAGCTGGGCTATGGGCCCCAGGACAGAGCTGGGCTATGGACCCCAGGACAGAGCTGGGCTGTGGGCCCCACGTTGGAGCTGGGCTGTGGGCCCCAGGACAGAGCTGGGCTGTGGGCCCCAGGTTGGAGCTGGGCTATGGACCCCAGGATGGAGCTGGGCTGTGGGCCCCAGGTCGGGAGCTGGGCTCAGATCCCTACAAAGGCAATCTTTGAACTGCATGTGCCACCCTGATGCCACGGTGTGTTTATTCCGATGGACTAGTCCGGTCGACATCTGTTATAATTCATTCACTGACCTTATTCACAGACTCTAAAAATATCGAAACAACAGCAGCCACCTCACCACCAAACCAATCAGACAATCACAACTTCCTCTTTCTGTGGGAACCTATTTATTCAGCTTGACAACATCCCACTTGAGGCTGGCAATGCAGATTTGGCACTTGAGACAGGTCTCTTTTCAAACACTCGTGATCTCTTCCTGTGTGCGTAGTGACCAGCTGTGGGTGTGCCCGTCTGCGACCGGGGGAAGTGACAAAGATATTGGACTGACCGACGTTGGCGAGGGGCCAAGGAACTCCACGTGACACCCGGCATCAAGGGGTGGCGTTCAGAGGGCAGTTGGCGATGGAAGGATGTCAAAGGGGCAATTTGTCACGTAAGGGGAGAGGAGTTGAGACTCTCTCATCCTGGCTGATCCAGTGCCACACTGTCAGCTTTATTCAGATATATGTGCAATATCTTACGGTGCTATTCCAATGGAGGATGTTGCAGGTCTCCCCATTCCTGGTGGCCTGGCCCATATCTGTCCTGTGTAACGGACCCCGTGTGAAGGAGACTTGGATCCTTATCTGATTGTTTCTTGGGGTACAGGATGGGGGTGTGGTTGGGGGAATGCGGGCTCTGGGGTGAGTGTGCTGCTGTTCATTGCCCTTTATAAGGTGGTACTGACCTGGCCCCATCTTCCTATCCCCTTCTCTCTTCCCCCTCTCACCCCCCCCCCCTCCAGTTCTCCCTTCCCTTCTCTCTGCGCCCTCTCTCCCCTTATTCCCTTTCCCCCTTCTCTCTCACCTCTCCCCCTCCTGTTCTCTCTACCCCATCCCCCTCCCCTCCCCCTTCTGTCCCCATCCCCCTCCCCTCCTCTCTCCCCCATCTCTCTCCCTCTCACCATCCCTTCCCTTTCCCCCTTCTGTCCACCTCTCCCCTCCTCTCCCCTTCTCTCTCTCCCTCCCATCTCCCTTCCCTTCTCTCTCTCCCTCCCATCTCCTCTCCCCTTCTCTCTCTCCCCCATCTCCTCTCCCCTTCTCTCTCTCCCCCCCATCTCCCTTCCCTTCTCTCTCCCCCCCATCTCCCTTCCCTTCTCTCTCTCCCCCATCTCCCTTCCCTTCTCTCTCTCCCCCCCATCTCCCTTCCCTTCTCTCTCTCCCCCATCTCCCTTCCCTTCTCTCTCTCCCCCATCTCCCTCCCCTTCTCTCCCCCTCCCCACTCTCACCGCCCACCCGGTTCTCCCTTCCCATCTCACTATGCCTTCTCTTACCCATCCCCTCTACTCTTCTCTCCGCCGAGACCCTCCCCTTCTCTCTCCCTCTACCCCCCTCTCCCTTCCCTTCTTTCTACCCCCCTCCCTCCTCTACCCCCCTGCTCTCCACTTCTTTCTCCTCCCACCCCTCTCTCACCCCACCTCTAAACTGCCCTCTGAAAGGGGCCATTCAGTTCAAGGGGCAATTAGGGACGCGTAAGAAAGGATGGCCTCACCAGTGAAGCCCACAGCCAATGAGAGAACAAAGGGCCAAGTGAATGAGTCGTTGTGTTACCCCATTGGCTGTTTTGGGATGTCCTGTGATTGGGAAAGGCGCTACACAAATGCAGGTCGCTCCTTCATTCATTGAACCTGCAGAGACAGTGAATCCCCAGAGGAGCATCATTAACAGTGAGCAGACGGATTATGGGGAGTCTCTGTTGTTTTGGGAGTCTCCTGAGTACCTTCAGTTGGCAAGGGTGTTCTTGCAAAACATTCAGATCTCAGCTCGCTCACACACATCGATAACTGACAGCCTCGCTGGGGTTTGTTGTACATGTAAGAAGCTGCCCTTTGTGTGGGAAACTCCAAAGCCATGGGGAAAAGTTCTGTTTACCTGCTATTACCTGCACTGACTGGGAGTGAATGAAACAATGTGCATTTATATAGTGCCTTTGACATAGTAAGAGGTCACAGGCCTTCAGTGAATGAGAGGTAGCAGAGAGCAGGGAGGCCGTTATTCTGACTCTGCTGGTTTCTTGGCCCTGAAGTTAAGTGTTGCAACCTCCCCCCAGCTTCAGTGAAGTGGCAGAGGCCAGTGGTGCAAGGGTGGGCATGGGAGGGGCTGGGGTAGGTAAGCCCCCTCCCCTGCCAACGCTCAGCAGCAGCCGTGTGTACCATCCACAAGATGCACTGCAGCAACTCACCAGGGCTCCATGGTCAGCCCTTCCCAAACCCTCCATCTAGTCTCGGACATGGGTGGGGGGGAAGACACCATCTCAGAATAAGGGGTTTCCTGTTGAAGACAGAGATGGGGAGGAATGTCTTCTCTCTGAGAGGAGCTAATCTGTGGCGTGGTTTACCACAGAGGGCTGTCGAGGCTGGGACATTCAATAAGTTGAAGGCTCAGACAGAGAGATTTTTTAATTAAGGGAATTGAGGGAAAAGGCAGGAATATGGGGATGAGGATGATCAGATCAGACCTCAGTGGTAGACTAGTCTCAATGGGCTCTAATGTTACCACATTACATGATCTTATAGGTCCTTCAGCCCTCCATGTTGTACTGACCTTTTATCCTACTCTCAGATCAGACTAACCTACGTTCCCTTCATTTTACTATCATCCAGGAGCCTAACCAAGAGTTGCTTAAGTGTCCCCAATATCTCTGACTCTAGTACCACAGTTGGCAGTGCATTCCACACACCCACCACTCTCTGTGTAAAGAACCTACCTCTGACATCTCCCCGAAACCTTCCACCAATCACCTTAAAATTAAGTCCCCTCGTGATAGCCATTTCCACCCTGGGGAAAAAAGTCTCCAGCTATGAAGGAGGACAAGGGGCAGCAGATACATGGGAACACCACCCCTTGCACGTTCCCCTCCACTCACCATCCTGACTTGGAAATACATCGCCGTTCCCTCAGTGTCGCTGGGTCGGAATCCTGGAATTCCCTCCCTCAGGGCATTGTGGGTCAACCCACAGCACATGGACGGCAGCAGTTCAGGAGGCAGCTCACCCTCACCTTCTCAAGGGGGCAATTAGGGCTAAGTGCTGGGCCCAGCCAGTGTCATCTCAGGGGTGAATACATTTTAACAAATGCTCATTCAATGGGCTAATGAGATGTTAGCACAGGCTCCCACTGAAATCGTTACTAGCCAATTGAAATCCCCCATCCACCACGTGTCTGCTGTTCCCAATTTTTTATTCAGTCATGGGCTTGTGGGCGTGTTGAAAATGTGTTGCTGGAAAAGCGCAGCAGGTCAGGCAGCATCCAAGGAACAGGAAATTCGACGTTTCGGGCATAAGCCCTTCTTCAGGAATCTGAAGGGCTGAATCCTGAAGAAGGGCTTAAGCCCGAAACATCACATTTCCTGTTCCTTGGATGCTGCCTGACCTGCTGCGCTTTTCCAGCAACACATTTTCAGCTCTGATCTCCAGCATCTGCTGTCCTCACTTTCTCCTCGAAGATTCTTGGAGTGTGTCAACAAATATTGCCCCGTCCCTAGTTGCCCCTTGAGAAGGTGGGGGTGAGCTGCCTTCTTGAACCACTGCAGTCTGTGTGCTGTAAGTAGACCCACAATGCCCTTAGGGAGGCAATTGCAGGATTTTGACCCAGCGTGCTCTGGGTAGACCCACAATGCCCTGAGGGAGGGAATTCCAGGATTTTGACCCAGCTAGACCCACAATGCCCTGAGGGAGGGAATCCCAGGATTCTGACCCAGCGTGCTCTGGGTAGACCCACAATGCCGAAGTTTGCATGTGTGTTGTTTATATCTCACTTGGAGCAGACGTTCAGAGAGCTGTAGTCACAACTGAGGCTGGCATCCAGAGAGGGGAAGGACAGATTTATGTGCGCTTTCGGATAAGAACAGGTTCGCACGGCTCAAAGTCCCAGAGCAGGACGAGGCACTCAGGAAAGCCTTCTGTGACTCATTCGAGAATATCCTTTCTGTCCAGTCAGTTCCATAAATAGAGAGGGACGAGAAAGGATGACGAGACGTCAGAAAAGGAAGGGGAATGGGGTCATTATAGGGAAATGACAAAGCACTTTGCAAGATCAGGGACACTGGAGGCACACTGCGGCCAACCAAGGGCAGTCCCTGGTGTAATATGCTAAGGGAAACAGGCCCACTCATTTCTGCACAGCAAGATCCCACTAACATTCAATGTGGAAAATATTTGTCCTTTCTCTATAATGTTGATTGTAGGATAAATATTGGCCACTAGGTAGTCACCGCACCCCACACTCCACCTCTTTAAAGTAACGTCACGGGTTTAAAAACAAATTCACATCCATCAAACAGGCAGATGGAGGAGTCAGGCAAATGAATCATGCAGAGGTCAGTATCTCTAACAGTGCAGCATTCCCTCAGTACTGATCCTCTGACAGTGCGGCACTCCCTCAGCACTGACCCTCCGACAGCCCTCCCTCAGCATTGACCCTCCGACAGTGCAGCACTCCCTCAGCACTGACCGTCCGACAGCACTTCCTCAGCACTGACCCTCCGACAGTGCAGCACTCCCTCAGCACTGACCCTCCATCAGTGTGGCGCTCCCTCAGCACTGACCCTCCATCAGTGCAGCACTCCCTCAGCACTGACCCTCCGACAGTGTGACAGTCCTTCAGCACTGACCCTCCGACAGCACTCCCTCAGCACTGACCCTCCGACAGTGCAACACTCCCTCAGCACTGACCCTCCGACAGTGCAACACTCCCTCAGCACTGACCGTCCATCAGTGCAGCACTCCCTCAGCACTGACCCTCCGACAGTGCAACACTCCCTCAGCACTGACCCTCCATCAGTGCAGCACTCCCTCAGCATTGACCCTCCGAGAGTGCAGTACTCCCTCAGCACTGACCCTCCGACAGCACTCCCTCAGCACTGACCCTCCGACAGTGCAACACTCCCTCAGCACTGACCGTCCATCAGTGCAGCACTCCCTCAGCACTGACCCTCCGACAGTGCAACACTCCCTCAGCACTGACCCTCCAACAGTGCGGCACTCCTTCAGCACTGACCCTCTGATAATATGGCGCTCCCTCAGCACTGACCCTCCGACAGTGCAGCACTCCCTCAGGACTGACCCTGAGTGTCTGCTTTGATGTTTGTTTTATTAATGATTAAATCCTAGGCTGGCTGTGAGTGCAGAACGTCGTAACTCAGAGGCGAGGGGTTGCATGTGGAGTCTACTGAAGGAGGGACATAGGGCTTCCAGAGAAATTGGGTCAAGTATTTGCTGGGAAAATACGGGAGGGATTATTGCTGCTGTCTGTTAGATGTCAAATACCCAGTAGCTGGTGGTGTGAGCTGCAAACTCGGGAGAGTGTCTGGATCATTTAATATGGTCTGTTTTTAGCTTCACAAAGACTGTAAACTCCCCCTCAACCTTCTGGTAAGTGCACAGAGACTACTGCACTTGCTCAGCCAGTTACACTGGACACACTTGTTATGCCTGGTACATAACAGGAGATTTTTTAAAAAATTGATTTGAATTATGGTCGTGCAATACCTCACTAACCCAGAAATAGAATCTGCCAGAGGATGTGGTAGAGGCAGGTACAGGTACAATGGTTAAGAGACATTTGGACAAGTACATGAGTGGGAAAACTTTCGAGGGATATGGGCCAAATGCAGGTAAATGGGACTTATTTTGTATTGGAGCGATGTGGGGCTGGTGGTCCTGAGTCCCCTGATTGGGGCTGTTAACCTGGTCCAATCAGGGAGCCCTGGCTGACAGATATTAACAGGAGTGTCAGGGGTCCTGTTCACTCTGGGAGCTGTCTGTGAGGGAGCTGGGTCAGCATTAAGGACCCTCCATGTTCGTCAGGGGAGTGATTCTAAGCTGGCTGCCCACATCCTGACGCTATTGGATTCTGTCAAACAAAGAGTATCCTGTTCACTCTGAGAGCTGCCTCTGAGGGAGCTGGGTCAGTGTCAGGGACTCTCCCTGTGTATATAAAGGGGAACAAGATACCGGCCTCTTTGGAGTCATCTCAGTTTAGTTTGGGATTATGGACAAGTTGGACCGAAGGGTCTATTTCCGAGCTGTATGACTCTATAAAGGGAACAATTCAAACCATGGTGTCTCCTTGAATATAGTAAATTGTTGGTAGACTTTTTAAAAATTAATGTTGTTTTGCTACCTTTCTATTTCTGTCTTTTCTCTCTCATGGTGGCTCAGTGACTAGCAGCAGGGACCCAGGTTCAAGCCCACCCTCGGGCGACTGATTGTGTGGAGTTTGCACATTCTCCCCGTGTCTGCGTGGGTTTCCTCTGGGTGCTCTGGTTTCCTCCCTTTCCTGAAGAAGGGCTTATGCCCGAAACGTCGAATCTCCTGTTCCTTGGATGCTGCCTGACCTGCTGCGCTTTTCCAGCAACACATTTTCAGCTCTTTTCTCCCACAATCCAAAGATGTGCAGGTTAGGGTGGACTGGCCAGGCTAAATTGCCCGTAGTGTTCAGGGATGTGTAGGCAGGAGTATATATAGGGTAGGGCGAATGGATTTGTTGGGTTGAAGGGCCTGTTTCCACACTGTAGGGATTCTAATGTATTTCCTTTCCTCTTAACTTATTTTTCTTGCACCCAAGTTCCTCAATTTCTTTCTCCATCATCATGCTGATTGGTTAGGCTGTTGCCATGGGAACGTAGCAATCTTAGAAGGAAAGGATGGGGGGGAGGGTTGGAAATGGGCATGGAAACAGCCAATCTCTGCTGGCATTCTCCTCACGACAACATCCTGACCAATCACAGTCGACCTCCCCCATCACCCCCAACAATACACACACACACACAATCTGGGTTGAATCAGCTAAGTAAGACTGGCCGTGAACAGATACCAAAGCATCACCTCCCCACTAATGGAGGCAATGGCACAGTAGTATTATCGCTGGACTATTTACTTGGGGACCTGGGTTCAAATCCCACCATGGCAGGTGGTGGAATCTGAATCCAACAAAAATCCACAATGAAGAGTATAATTATGACCATGAAATGATTGCTGGGGGAGGGGGGGAGAAAGAAAATCACTTATCCTCTTTAAAGGGGTGCTCTGAAAGCTTATGATTTCAAATAAACCTGTTGGACTATTACCTGGTATCGAGTGACTTTTGATCTTGTCCAACACAGGCACCTCCACATCGTCCCTTTAGGGAAGGGAACTGCTATCCTTTCCTGGTCTGGACCTACACGTGACTCCAGACTCACAGCAGTGTGGCTGACTCTTCAACTGCCTTCTGGGGCAATTAGGGATAGGCAATAAATGCTGGCCTAGCCAGCGATACCCTCACTTGTGTATGAATTAAAAAATAGTTCAGGGCCTAGCCAGACAACACCCTATTCTCATCCTGTATAAATTAGTTTCTTATCTCCCAGTCCTAATGAGTGCAAAAAAGTTAGCACTGTTTACATTTGAGCAATTGTTCCTCTAATTCTTTATCCTTAAATCTTATTGTTACATAACGGGACTATTGCACTGGTCTTGTGGACTCTTGCTGTGCATTGGGCTGGCACGGGACAAATTGTGTAGAGTGTGACAAGGAAAGCTATAACTGACGGGGCAGTTTAACCTGATGCTGAAATATAGAGTCCCTACAGTGAGGAAGCAGGCCATTCGGCCCATTGTGTCCACACCGACACTCCGAACAGCATCCCATCCAGACCCAACCCCTTCCCACACGCCCTACAACATCGCACTTCCCTTGGCTACCCCACCTAGCCCGCACATCCCTGGACACTATGGGGCAATTTAGTGATGTATTTCGAAGTGAGGGGCTTGGAGGGGAACTTGCAGGGGGGTGGTGTTCCCATGTACCTGCTACCTTTGTCCTTCCAGGAAGGTGCAGTCTGAGTAAAGGTTTCACTTATGGTATTGTAAGTAAATAATTACTCCTGAGCAATTAATGAATGCTTGTGTACGATAGCCATTCACCATTTTGCAGAGATTCCTCACCCCATCAAACCAACAGCAGGCTGGGATCTACCCCAGCTGAAAGATGTGTTGCTGGAAAAGCGCAGGCAGCATCCAAGGAGCAGGAGAATTGATGTTTCTGGCTACGCCCTTCTTCAGGACTTCCTGAAGAAGGGCTTATGCCCGCAACGTCGATTCTCCTGCTCCTTGGATGCTGCCTGACCTGCTGCGCTTTTCCAGCAACACATCTTTCAGCTCTGATCTCCAGCATCTGCAGTCCTCACTTTCTCCTGGGATCTACCACAGCAGGTTTACACAAGCGAATCCCAGGCCATGGAATTGTACAAGATGGCAGGAAGCCACTTTACCCATCATGCCTCCAGAGAGCTAAACAATTATCCTTCCACCCCATCTCCCTGTTCCTCACAGCTTTTCTTTTTGAGAAAAAAATTTCTTTTGTAAATATTTACTAACTTCCTTTCACAAAAAGGGTTTCAGGAATTGTGACACCCCCTCCTCGTGCCCTGCTGCCTCAGGGACGCCTGTTCCTGTCGGAATATTGCGATTCTCCCTCTTAAAGGCATATCCCAGAACAACAGCAGGTGCTGGCATTGTGAAGGCGACCAAAGAAAGACGCCAACAGCTCAGCATCTGTGAGGAGAAGCAGAATCAACAGTTGAGGTCAATGACCTTTGAGGGGGAGGTGACGGACTAGTGGTATTTTGGCCAGACTGTTCACCCAGTGGGCCCAGGTCAGGTTCTGGGGGTGTGGATTCAAATCACAATGGTTGACTTTCAATTCAAATTTAAAATCTGCAATTAATGGGGAAGTCCAGCCATGATCATAACGAATGGTGGCGCTGGCTCGAAGGGCAGAATGGCCTACTCCTGCACCTATTGTCTATTGTCTATAGAGGGCATAGATTTAAGGTGAGAGGGGAAAGCTTAAAAGAGACCTAAGGGGCAACTATTTCACACAGAGGGTGGTGCGTGTGTGGAAGGAGCTGCCAGAGGAAGTGGTGGAAGCTGGTACAATTGCAACATTTAAAAGGCATTTGGATGGCTATATGAATGGGAAGGGCTTAGAGGGATACGGGCCGGGTGCTGGCAGGTGGGGCTAAATTGGGTTGGGATATCGGGCCGGCATGGACGGGTTGGACCGAAGGGTCTGTTTCCGTGCTGTACATCTCTATGACTCTATGATGACCCTGCGTTGTTGGTGGGGGGAGAGAAAACCTATCTGGCTCACTAACGAGTGAGGGGAAATCTGCCGTCCTTACCTGGTCTGGCCTACATGTGACTCCAGACCCACAGCAATGGGGTTGACATTTAACTGCCCTCTGGGTTGGGCAATAAATGCTGGCCCAGCCAGTGAAGCCCATATAGAGTCATACAGCACAGAAACAGACACTTTGGTCCAACTAGTCCATGCCAACCCATACTTCCAAACTAAACTACTCCCACCTGCTTGCGTTTGGCCCATATCCCTCCAAACTTTTCCTATTTATGTACTTATCCAAAAGTCTTTTAAACATTATGACTGTACCCGCATCCACCACTTCCTCAGAAAGTTCATTCCACACACAAACCAGCATTTATTACCCCTTCCAGTTGCCCCTTGAGAAGGTGGGGGTGAGCTGCCATCTTGAACCCAGCCAGGAACGCCCTCATCCCATGAATGAATAAAGATGGAAAAAACTTGCTGGTATCAAGTTGGGGTGGGGTGGGTGGGGGGAATATATAAAGAAAGTGCTGCTCTCTCTCGAAGGAGAGAAATGGCTGGTTGTGGTTTGATGTGAGGGTCACCACACCTCAGGTGAGATCACAAAGGAGAGCCCTTCATGGTAACCTCAGCCGTTGGTGTCACAACGCATTGCGAAGCTGACTGACCCCATCCAGTCCGAAGTAGCGAAGCCATGCTTTGCAGAGTTGGAAACTGGTAATCGATCTCAAAATTCACAGTCTGTGTGAAAAGAAAAATTACCCCTTGCATCTTTCTCCTCTCACCTTAAAAATGTGCCCTCTAGTCTTGAAATCCCTCACCCTGAGGAAAAGACATCTGCCACTCACCTTGTCCATGTCCCTCATGGTTTTATAAACCTCTACGAGGAAACCACTTGGACAGCCCAATGAAAATAAAGCCCAGCCTCTCCTTATAACCCAAACCCTCATCCCGCGGCAACATCCTGGTAAATCTCATCTGAACCATCTCCAACTCAATAACATCCTTCCTATAACTGGTCCCGTGAATGATTAAAAAAGAAAATCAGAACTCAGCCCTTTAGTGAGATGAAAAACCACCAAAAAAACATAGGAATGAATCTCTACATTTATAAATGAAGCTGCTGGAGCAGTTCTGTCTCATTTTAATTGCACCCTCCAGCAAGTGCTGTGTCTACTTACATACATAGCACCCTGATAGCATGGATGCAGACCATTCAGCCTATCAAGTCCACACTGGCCCTCCAAAGAGCATCCCACAAAGGGTCAGTTAGACTCGAAACGTCAGCTCTTTTCTCTCCTCACAGATGCTGCCAGACCTGCTGAGATTTTCCAGCACTTTCTCTTTCGGTCCCACCCAGACTCACCCGATCCACTTAGCTTGTACATCCCAGGACACTAGGGGTAAATTAGCATGACAAAAGTGAGGTCTGCAGATGCTGGAAATCAGAGTCCAGATTAGAATGGTGCTGGAAAAGCACAGCAGGTCAGGCAGCATCGGAGGAACAGGAAAAATTGACGTTTCAGGCTAAAGCCCTTCATTAGGATTGAATGGATCAGCAATTTAGCACGGCCAATCCACCCTAACCTGCACATCTTTTGATTGAGGGAGGAAACCCATAGACACGGGGAGAATGTGCAAACTCTACACAGACAGTCTCCAAGGCTGGAATTGAACCTGGGTCCCTGACACTGTGAGGCAGCAGGGCTAACCACTGAGCCACCCTAAAACAGCCTTGGCTATAGAAAGGGTTGGTGGTGTCTGTTTCTGTTGGTTCCTTGGTGTGTTTCCATGGTTTCCTTGTTTGACATTGCCTGTATCAGATCCAAGGATAATCAAAGCAGGTCTGTCTGTTCTGTAAAGGGGTAACTATACCCACTGCTTAGAGATCTTCCCATTGTGTGGGCAAGAGTGTTCAGTTGGAAGGTGTGAGCTGGCACGTACAGGGCAGCCTCTATGCCCTCTAGGCGATGCTTCTTGAGGGGAGGTAGATTGCCTTGTGGCATTATTGCTGGACTGCTAACTTGGGGACCCAGGTTTAAATCTCACTATGGCATATGGTGGAATTTGAATCTAATAAATATCTGGACTTAAGAGTTTAATGATGACTGTGAGTCAATTGTTGGGAAAAACCCATCTAATTCACTAATTAGATTACTTACAGTGTGGAAACAGGCCCTTCGGCCCAACAAGTCCACAACGACCCGCCGAAGCGCAACCCACCCATACCCCTACCCCTACATTTACCCCTTACCTAACACTACGGGCAATTTAGCACGGCCAATTCACCTGACCCGCACATCTTTGGATTGTGGGAGGAAACCGGAGCACCCGGCTGGAACCCACACAGACACGGGGAGAACGTGCAAACTCCACACAGTTAGTCGCCTGAGGCAGGAATTGAACCCGGGTCTCTGGCGCTGT
The DNA here is from genome assembly GCF_020745735.1 of Hemiscyllium ocellatum. Classification (NCBI taxonomy): domain Eukaryota; kingdom Metazoa; phylum Chordata; class Chondrichthyes; order Orectolobiformes; family Hemiscylliidae; genus Hemiscyllium; species Hemiscyllium ocellatum. Next base: position 8,631,024 of record NC_083447.1, on the reverse strand, counting down.
GAGGCAGCAGTGCTAACCACTGTGCCACCGTGCCGCCCACAATGTCCTTTAGGGAAAGAGACTGCCATCTGGGCTGGGCCTACACGTGACTCCTGACCCACAGTGGATGTGGTTGACTCTCAACTTTTTTTTATACATCCATGGGACTTGGGTGTCAATAGCTGGGCCAGCATTTATCACCCATCCCTAGTTCCCCCTTGAGAAGGTGGGGATGAGATGCCATCTCAAACCCAGCCAGGGATGCACTCGTCCCATGAATGAATACAGATGGAAAAAAATTGCTATTATCAAGTGCAGGGGAAAAATATATAAAGAAAGTTCTACTCTCTCTTGAAGGAGAGAAACGGCTGCTTTTGCTTTGATGTGAGGGTCACCACACCTCAGGTGAGATCGCAGAATAATGGTAACCTCAGCTGGCAGGGAAACTGAACCCACGCTGTTGGCATCACAACGCATTGTAAAGCTGACTGACCCCGAATAGTCAGAAGTAGTGAAGTCATGCTCAGCAGAGTTTGCAACTGGTGATCTATCTCAACATTCACAGTCAGTCCTTACAGGTGAGACAGCGAGAGCCAATTTCTGATGAACCGTTGATAAGCATTAAGCTAGGTTCAACATCATCAAGCTCTCTTTCAAAAGAAAATCCCAAAATTGAAGGGTTTTGGGCCAAACGCAGGCAAATGGGACCAGTTGTTTTTTTTAATTGGAAGTTGGCATCGTTGGCTAGGCCAATGTTTCTTTACCCATCCCTGATTGTCCAGAGTGGAAAAGTGTGGCGCTAGAAAAAGCACAATCAGCATCTGAGGAGCAGGAGAATGGACGTTTCAAACATTAGCTCTTCATCGGAAACCACACTTTTTGATTCTGATCTCCTGATGACCCAGAGAGCAGTTAAGAGTCGACTGCATCACCATGGGTCTGGAGTCACGTGTAGGCCAGACCAGGTAAGGAGGTAATTTCCATCCCTGAAGGGCGTTAGTGAACCAGATGGGTTTTTCCTGTGCTTGGTCGTTGTTAGATCCTTAATTCCTGATTTGTTTTGGGTCAAATTCCAATCCCACCATCTGCCGCGGCAGGATTCGAACCCAGGTCCCCAGAGCATTACCTAGGTCTCTGCGGTAATAGTCCAGCAATCATCCCACTAGGCCATCACCTCCCCAGTTCAGTTGGGGAAATCTGGTTAGCATGGACGAGTTGGGCCGAAAGTTCAGTTGCTGTGCTGTCGGGACTCGATGAGTGGAGGATGCCGGAAATGAGAAATGAAAACAGAAATTGCTTCAAAAACTCAGTAATACTGGCAGCATCCGTGGCGAGAGAAATGGAGTTAATGTCTTGGTCCCTTCTGAAGAAACATTAACTCTGCTTTCTCTCTTCACGGATGCTGCCAGACCTGCTGGGTTTTTCCAGCAACTTCTGGTCTTGTGCCTATCATTCTCCCCCATCGTTCACACATTTTACCTCATCGCGTACTGCGCTGCTCTTTGTGGAATCTTGCTGTGGGTAATTAGGCCTCAAAATGGTGTCTCACACTGCCAACCTTTTCACCCTCCCTCACTTACAGCACTTTCCAAACCCACTTCCATCTAGAAGGTCACGGGGCAGCAGATACATGGGAACACCACCCCCCTGCAAGTTCCCCTCCACTCCCCATCCTGACTCGGAAACACATCACCGTTCCTTCAGTGGGTCAAAATCTGGGGAATTTCCTCCCTAGGGCATTGTGGGTACCTCTCAATAAGGTGGTCTGCAGCTTTTCAAAAAGGCAGCTCACCCCCACCCCCCCCCCACCTTCTCAAAAGGCAACTAGGGACGGGGCAATAAATGCTGGGCCCGGCCAGCAATGCCCACATCCCACGAATGAATAAAAGAGAGTGAAGAGTTGCATTTATATAGCACCTTTTAAGACTTCAGGGCGTTTGCAAAGTGCTTTGGATAAAGTACTTTCACCGCGAGGCTACTGTCGCAATGCAAGAAAGGTGGAAGCCAGCTGTGCACACAGTAAGATCCCACAAACAGCATTAGGAAAGGTTGGAGGGATATGGGCCAGGAGCAGGCAGGATGGGACTGGTTTAGTTTGGGATTGTGGTTGGCATGGACTGGTCGGATCGAAGGGTTTGTATCCGTGCTGTTTGATGGAGGTACGGTGGCTCAGTGGTTCGCACTGCTGCTTTGCAGCTCAAGGGACTTGGGTTTGATTCCAGCCTCAGGCAACTGTCTGTGTGGAGTTTGCACATTCTCTCCGTGTCTGTGTGGGTTTCCTCCAGGTGCTCCGGTTTCCTCCCACAGTCCAAAGGTGTGCAGGTTAGGGTGGATTGGCCATGGGAAATTGCCCCATAGTGTTCAGGGATGTGCAAGTTAGGGTGGATTAGCCATGCTAAATTATCCCATAGTTTTCAGGGATGTGCAGCTTAGGGTGGATAGGCCATGGGAAATTGTTCCATAGTGTTCAGGGATGTGCAGGTTAGGGTGGATTGGCCATGGGAAATTGCCCCATAGTGCCCAGGGATGTGCAGGTTAGGGTGGATTGGCCATGCTAAATTACCCCATAGTGTTCAGGGATGTGCAGGTTAGGGTGGATTGGCCATGCTAAATTGCCCCATAGTGCCCAGGGGTGTGCAGGTTAGGGTGGATTGGCCATGCTAAATTGCCCCATAGTGCCCAGGGATGTGTAGGTTAGGGTGGATTGGCCATGCTAAATTGCCCCATAGTGTGCGGGTTAGGAGCATTAGTCAGGGGTAAATGTAGAGTAATAGGTTTGAATGGGATATTCTTTGGAGGGTTGGTGTGGACCTGTTGGGCCAGAGGGGCCTGTTTCCACACTTTATGAATTCTATACTAACTAGATACTCTGTCTTAATGGTGTTTTGTGAGGACTAAGTATTAGCCCGAACCTCCAATCTGCCTCATGTCCACCTGAGATGCTGGGGGGTGGGGGCTTCAATTTAACATCTGATCCGAACGTTAACTCCCAGAGTCCAGCGTACCCTCGGTACATGCCTCAGGAGTGTCAGCCCAGGACGTTTATTGACTGCAACTCAAACCTTCTGACTTTTGAATCCAGGGTGCATCTGCTCCGGAGAGCGTCAGGGGGGACGTGGGCGAAACAGAAATTTCTAGAGCTGCGGGCGGACTGTTTTGTCCGGAACTGGAATCTCGCTGCTCCCTGAATCGCGTCAAAGCGCCTTGCCTCTCCCAAGTTGAGCTGCTGCTTTAGGAAGCCAGTGACGGTATTAATAAGCAGTCCATCTTCGCTTTGTTTGACAGCACTTACTAAACCGTCCTGGTACAAAGGGGATGTTTACACGGCTCTTAGGTTCCTGAGTGCGTCTCTGTCTCTGAGGGGCCTGTTTAGTTTTGAGATTTAAGGAGGGAACATTAGCCAGCGTTGGCTACAGCACAGGCCTTGTGGAGAATTCTGCTAGGGCTGGTTCTCTCGCAGAAAAATCCTATGTACTCACTGTCTTTGGGCCTTTAACCAGTTCCTTCTTTGCTTCAGTCTGCTCTCAGGCCACGGATTTCAGATTGTAGCTTTCTTACGCTAAAATAATTTGTCAGCCTGCCTCTGCACTAAACCTCTGTGGGTAGAGATTATTTTTTGTCATTCATTCACGGGATATGGGCGTTGCTGGCTGAGTCAACATTTATTCTACAGAGGGTAGTTCAGAGTCAACTCCATTGCTGTGGCCAGACCGGGTAAAGACAACAGATTTCCTTCCCCTCAAAGCATTCCTTTGCGAACCTGATGCCTTATTATAACAATTTGACAGTGCATCCATGGTTTGCATTAGCTTTTTGATTCCATATTTAGAGAGGTATTAGCCTAGTGGCATTGTCGCTCGGGTATTGATCCTGAAAACTGAAAGAATTGCGGATGCTGTAAATCAGAAACAGACACTGCTGGAAAAGCTCAGCAGGCCTGGCAGCATCCGTGGAGAGAAATCAGAGTTAATATTCCGAGGAAGGGGCACTGGACTCGAAACTTTAACTCTGGTTTCACTTCACAGATGCTGTCAGACCTGCTGAGCTTTTCCAGCAGTTTCTGTTTCTGTTATTAATCTAGAAACCCCAGTTAACGTGCTCAGGATATGGGTTCAAATCCTGCTTCTGTAGAATTTGAGTTCAATTTAAATAAAAAATGCATGATGACCTTAAAGCCACTGTTGCTAATGATTATTTGGGGAAACACCCATTGGGTTCACTAACATTCTTTGGGGAAGGAAACTATCATCCTTACCTGGTCTGACCTACATGTGACTCCAGACCCACAGCAATGGGGTTAACTCTTAACTCTTCCCTCTGGGCAATTAGGGATAAGGTAATAAATGTTGACCTGGCCTAGTGATTGCACACATTCTGTCAATGAATTGAAAAACAAAATTATTAGGTTAAAATTTCACCATCTGGGGTAGTGGATATGATATGAAATGCTTTATAGTCTGGTTTCACCCTGTTCTTTGACAGCTGAAGATATCGTGGGAGGTGATGGCCCAAGGGTATTCTTGCTGCACATCAATCTGCATAATGTTAAGGGAGAGCAAATCCCTCCGGCGCTAAACTTGAATTCAATAAATATCTGGATTTAAGAGTTTAACAATGACTGTGAATAGATTGTTGAGGGGTGAAATCCCACCTGGTTCACTAACGTCCTTCAGGGAGGGAAACTGCATCCTGACTTGGTCTGGCCTACATGTGACTCCAGACCCACAGCAATGGGGTTGATGCTTAAGTGCACTCTGGGGCAATTAGGGATAGGCAGACCCAGCCAGCGACGCCCACATCCTGTCAACAGATTCTTGATGTCACGGGGAATTAAGGGCTAGGGGGAGAATGCTGGTAAGTGGAGTTGAAATGCCCATCAGCCATGATTGAATGGCGGAGTGGACTTGATGGGCCGAGTGGCCTTACTTCCACTCCTATGTCTTATGGTCTTAAATTCTAAACCAAAGAATTTTTAAAAAAATTAGCCAGGAAACACTTCAGCTTGTTGTCATTTATACAGGAGCTCAGCAAGGGCTTTAGTCTGTCTTCCCCTCTGGCAGTGCAGCACTCCCTCTGCACTGCACTGGGACTGCTCTTCCCCTGGACTTTCTCAGAGACAGAAAACCTGCAGATGCTGGAATCCAGAGTAGACAGGCAGGAGGTTGGGAGAACACAGTAGGCCAGGCAGCATCAGGAGGGGCAGGCAGGAGGCTGGGGGAACACAGCAAGCCAGGCAGCATCAGGAGGGGCAGGCAGGAGGCTGGGGGAACACAGCAAGGCAGGCAGCATCAGGAGGGACAGGCCGGAGGCTGGGAGAACATAGTAGGCCAGGCAGCATCAGGAGGTGGAGAAGTCTTCGTTTCAGGTGTAGCCCTTCTTCAGGACTGGAGGTGGATTTGATTAGATTACTTACAGTGTGGAAACAGGCCCTTCGGCCCAACAAGTCCACACCGACCCGCCGAAGCACAACCCACCCATACCCCTACATTTACCCCTTACCTAACACTACGGGCAATTTAGCATGGCCAATTCACCTGACCCGCACATCTTTGGACTGTGGGAGGAAACTGGAGCACCCGGAGAAAACCCACGCAGACACGGGGAGGTGGAGTTACGGGCAGCTACAGATAAAGAGATGAGGGGAAGGGTTAGGATGGGGAGAGGGCAGAGTGGCTCAAGTCCCTGGAATAGGATGGGTCCCACAATCCTCTAGAGTCAGAGTTGTCCACTGTAAGCCCCTGAAGCTGATCACTTGTACAATTCCTGTCAACTGCATTGCCACAGGTATACTATTGATCCTGTGTTGTTATGGTAACGAGTGGATTCAGACAGACATGCAAAACGCCGGTGAAGAATAAGAAGTGAGGCCTATTCTGTAAGGACATGGGATGGGGAGAAACATCTTCACTCAGAGAATGGAGCCAGTGAAATTCTCTATCACAGAAAGCGGTTGAGACCAAAACATTGGATGTTTTCAAGGAGTTAGATACAGATCTTAGGGTTAAAGGGATCAAAGGGTATTGGGGAGAAAGTGGGAACAAAGGACTGAGTTGGATGGTCAGCCATGATCCTATTGAAGAACAGTATGGAATTAAAAGGCCGAATGGCCCAGTCCTGCTTCCATTTCTTATGTTTCCATAAAAACGACTTTGGTCAAAGACATCTTTCTATTCTCATTTTCTCTGAACTGACCCCCATTAAATCTCCCCACTCCCCCATCTCAAATCCCCCCACTCCTCGTCTCAAATCCCCCCACTCCCCGTCTCAAATCTCCCCACTCCCCGTCTCAAATCTCCCCACTCCCCATCTCAAATCTCCCCACTCCCCGTCTCAAATCCCCCCACTCCCCGTCTCAAATCTCCCCACTGCCCTGTCTCAAATCCCCCCACTGCCCTGTCTCAAATCCCACCACTCCCCGTCTCAAATCTCCCCACTGCCCTGTCTCAAATCCCCCCACTCCCCGTCTCAAATCGCCCCACTCCCCGTCTCAAATCTCCCCACTCCCCGTCTCAAATCTCCCCAGTGCCCTGTCTCAAATCTCCCCAGTGCCCTGTCTCAAATCTCCCCACGCCCCCGTCTCAAATCTCCCCACTCCCCGTCTCAAATCCCCCCAGTGCCCTGTCTCAAATCTCCCCACTCCCCCATCTCAAATCTCCCTGCTGCCTGTCTCCCCCTTGTTGGCACCTGTGCACATCGAGGTTGTGTGTAATGATGTCTTAATTCTGGATGGCAGACCGGAAGTCACACAGCACGGGAACAGACCCTTCGGCCCTACTCGTCCATGCCGACCAGATTTCCTCGACCGAACTAGTCCCTGGCCCATGTCCCCCTATACCTTTCCTATCCATGCATCTGTCCACGTTGAGATTGTGTACGATCGCTGTAACGTCTTAATTCCAGATGACAGACTTTCTGGGAAGGAGAATGGTGGCATTTAAATGATGCTGGAGGAATATGTAGTGATGGAGGAACAGGATGGGGAACTTGAGTTCCTCGTTTGATGACTGATCTGTGCCTCAAATCCATTTTGGTTTCACAATGCAGTAATGCCACGGGGTAAGGTCATTTCTCAAATAATGACACACTTGTCTCGGAACCTCAAATTTTAAAAAAGCCTCAAAACGCCCCTCTGACACTGCACTGCGGGACTGAGTGAGTGCTGCACTGTCAGAGGTGCTGTCTGTCAGATATACGTCCTGGGTGGAAGTGGAGGGGGACGTGAGGGGTTTACCGGAGACGATATTTCGGGGGGAGAGAGAGAGAGCGAGGGAGGGGTCTCTCGTGTCTCAGCGAAAGGTGTCGGATCGACATGCGGAAAACATTTTTGTCATCAAAACACAAATGATGGCGGATGTTTGCGAAGCACTTGGGTCATAACGAGAGCCTAGTTCCATCTGAGTTCCCCACATTTCACTCCCCCACTGTCTGCGACACTTTGAGGTCTCCAAATTTCCAAGACAGGCTGAGGGTGTTTCTTGACACAGCGCCTGAACAGTTTAACACCGTCCTCGTCAGTCATGCCCTGACTCTACACTCAGCGGAAGGCAAGGCATCTTTGAAAGACCATGAGAACTTACCCCCCTCGAGATGTGCTCACCTCCCTCACCTCAGTCCCCACCAGCCGGAAAGCAGCATCAATTTCCCAGCTGCCTGGCAGTTACCATGGCGACAAAGATTCTGCTCATGATAAGATCTAATCTTTCTGTCTTCCTGGGTGAGGTGTCGCGTTAGAACTCAGAGTTGCCAGCCACAGGTTCTGGTATCATTCACACTCTGCCAGCCCCATCGCTGCCCTCCAGCCCAGTGCTGGAGAAAGGATGATAGGGTCAGGTGAGAGAGACACTACCCTCTGAAACTGGTGATCCAACACCTCAGGTTGGACATATTGCTCCCCTCCCCCCACCTTACCCCTAGTTCCAACCTTCCAACTCAGCATCGTCCTCATGACCTGTCCCATTGGTCCATCTTCCTTCCCATCTCTCTGACCTATCACCTTTACCCCCACCTCCATCCACCTATTGTACTCTCAGCTACCTTGCCCCCAGCCCCACCTCCCTCCCAATTATCTCTCCACCCCTGAGGCTCCCAGCCTTATTCCTGATGAAGGGCTTTTGTCGATTCTCCTGCTCCTCGGATGCTGCCTGACCTGCTGTGCTTTTCCAGCACCACATTCTCGACTCTGATCTCCAGCATCTGCAGTCCTCGCTTTCGCCACATTCCTATCAGGCAGAGAGCAGACAACCCCTCCACTACTCTTTTTGGCTTAAGTTAAAGCTCCCTGTATTCTTCGGGTGGCACGGTGGCTCAGTGATTAACACCGCTGCTTCATAGCGCCGGGTTCGATTCCAGCCTCGGACGACTGTCTGTGTGGAGTTTGCACATTCTCCCCGTGTCTGCGTGGGTTTCCTCCGGGTGCTCCGGTTTCCTCCCACAGTCCAAAGATGTGCAGGTCAGGATGGATTAGCCGTGCTAGATTGCCCCATACTGTTCAGGGATGTGCAGGCTAGGTGCATTAGTCAGGGGTAAATGGTGGGGAATAGGTTTAGGGAATGGGTCGGGGTGGGTTACTCTTCGGAGGGTCAGCATGGACTTGTTGGGCCGAATGGCCTGTTTCCACACTGAAAAGAATCCATGATTAAAGCTCTCTATACTCTTTAAATTAAATGTCAACTGAAAGTAAAGCCCCCTCTACTCTTTTGAACAGAAAGTAAAGCTCTCTCTACTATTTAAAACTGAAAGTGAAGCTCTCTCAATTGTTTCAAACTCAAAGTAAACAGAAAGTAAAGTTTCCCTCTATTCTTTTAAAAAGAAAATAAAGCTCTCTGTGCTGTTTAAAACTGAAAATAAACTGAAAGTTAACTCTCTCTACACTTTTAACGTGAGACAAAATGGAAAGTAAAGCTCTCTCTACACTGTCCTCATCAAACACTCCCAGGATAGGGACAGCACAGGGTTAGATACAGAGTAAAGCTCCCTCTACACTGTCCCTTATCAAAAACTCTCAGGACAGGGACAGCACAGGGTTAGATACAGAGTAAAGCTTCCTCTACACTGTCCCCTATCAAAAACTCTCAGGACAGGGACAGCACAGGTTAGATACAGAGTAAAGCTCTCTCTACACTATCCCCATCAAACATTCCCAGGACAGGGACAGCACAGGGTTAGATACAGAGTAAAGCTCCCTCTACACTGTCCCCTATCAAACACTCACAGGACAGGGACAGCACAGGTTAGATACAGAGTAAAGCTCCCTCTACACTGTCCCCTATCAAACACTCACAGGACAGCACAGGTTAGATACAGAGTAAAGCTCCCTCTACACTGTCCCCTATCAAACACTCACAGGACAGCACAGGTTAGATACAGAGTAAAGCTCCCCCTACACTGTCCCCATCAAACACTCCCAAGACAGGGACAGCACATGGTTAGATACAGAGTAAAGCTCACTCTACACTGTCCCCCATCAAACACTCCCAGGGCAGGGACAGTATGGGGTTAGATACAGAGTAAAGCTCTCTCTACACTGTCCCCCATCAAACACTCCCAGGGCAGAGACAGTACAGGGTGAGATACAGAGTAAAGCTCCCTCTACACTGTCCCCTATCAAATACTCCCAGGACAGGGACAGCACGGGGTTAGATACAGAGTAAAACTCCCTCTATATGACACAGTAAACTGCCTCTTAATTAACCTCAGAGATACACCATGAAGCCAGTGGGATGTGTTGTACACGTTGGTGCCTGCAATGGCCATCCAACATCATTGAGATAAGCTCCCCCAAGGACCACTGTTCCTGGGAAGGGCTAACCTGGTCGTTTCTCTGTGTTACAGACAGCACCTCCCCTTAACCTGAGCCTGATAGTATTGCAGATCAAATGTAAACAGCTATGATGCACTGCGTAATAGACGTTTTACTGTTTACCAAGACTGAACCCAAGCTGTTTATGTGACTTCGCCTTATGAGTTGGGAAGGATTAGTGCCAATCAATCTACCCAGAGATTATCAGGTGATTCACGGGTGTGTGAAAACTGAGCCATGCACCATGGGGCAGCATGGTGGCTCAGTGGTTAGCACTGCTGCCTCAGGGACCCAGGTTCGATTCCAGCCTCCGGCGACTGTCTGTGTGGAGTTTGCACATTCTCCCCGTGTCTGTGTGGGTTTCCTCTGGGTGCTCCAGTTTCCTCCCGCAATCCGAAGATGGGCAGGTTAGGTGAATTGGCCACGCTAAATTGTCCGTCGTGTTAGGTGTGTTTCTCAGGGGTAGGGGAATGGATCTGGGTGGGTTATCCTTCGGAGGGTCGCTGTGGGCTGAAGGGCCTGTTTCGGTACTGTAGGGAATCTAATCTAATCACCAGGATATTTCCCCCGGTCCTTACAAAGTCTCGGATTGGGTTTTTGGCGGAGATTATACATCTGTTAGGAAGAAGAGAGCCTATCAGCTTTGGACTTTGATAAAGAAGAACCAAGCTTTACTGTTTGTCCTATTACCACAGAGGACCCAGACACGCAAGGTGATTCCATGACTCAGAGCCCCATATATTAAAGTGCTGAAGGTTATAGCGACACTCTGAGACAGGGCTGCCTCAATCAGATTGCATTTTAATGGGATTTTAATGATGGTTGACATTTCTTCACAGCTGTTAACTTGCTGATATAAGTGTGTTTATTGAAAAAGCAGTCAGCGCATTAGCGAGAGCACTGGCTGAAGCCACTTGATAGCTTAGAGTCAAGGATGTGGTTTGAGGGGCTGGTCTGTCAGATATCACCTTCACCCAAGGCAGAACTATTTTTAGATCTGAATGCCTACCCTTAAGTATTTCCTATTTACATCGATAATTGACTTTAGTTGAGACTTGTACTCGCCTTTCCTGACCGTGAGGAAACTGGAGAAATGATTTGTTTCCAGTGAGGCCTGTTTCCGCTCTCCTTCCCTGATCACCTTCGGGATGACAGACACCATCAAGAGACAAGGAGGTTTCGGATTAGAAAATCACAGAAACATAATAGCACAGGAGGAAGGCATTTGACCCATCGTATCAATGCTAGCTCACACCAAGCATGTTGTTAAACTTGAGAGGGTGCAGAAAAGATTTACAAGGATATTGCCAGGGTTGGAGGGTTTGAGCTACAGGGAGAGGCTGAACAGGCTGGGGCTGTTTTCCCTGGAGGCTGAGGGGTGACCTTATAGAGGTTTACAAAATCATGAGGGGCATAAATAGGATAAATAGGCAAAGCCTTTTCCCCAGGGTGGGGGAGTCCAGAACTAGAGGGCATAGGTTTAGGGTGAGAGGGGAAAGATATAAAAGGGACTTAAGGGGCAATTTTTTTCACACAGAGGGTGGTACGTGTATGGAATGAGCTGCCAGAGGAAGTGGTGGAGGCTGGTACAATTACAGCATTTAAAGGGCATCTGGATGGGTATATGAGTAGGAAGGGTTTGGAGGGATATGGGCCAAATGCTGGCAAATGGGACTGGATTGGGTTAGGGTATCTGATCGGCCTGGACGAGTCAGGCCAAAGGATCTGTTTTTGTACTGTGTGACTCTATAACTCAGCTCATATGCTCTCATGTGCGTTCAGAACCTGTCCAATTCACTAATGTCCCTGTTGTGTATAGTGGGGTGATGCTGCCACTGGGAGTTTGAATCCTACGGCTGAGGTTACCATAAAGCTCCCACCTTCTCAGATTAAACTCACTGTTAGATATAATGAGAGATTGCAATGATAGTGGCCTTACTTTTACTTGGGGGGAGTATAAATGGGGTGGCTCAGTGGTTAGCACCGCTGCCTCACAGCACCAGGAACTCAGGTTCGTTTCCAGCCTTGGGCAACTGTCTGTGTGGAGTTTGCACGTTCTCCCTGTGTCCGCATCGGTTTGCTCTGGCCATTTATTGGCCTGTCCTTAGTTGTCCCTTGAGAAGGTGGGGGTGAGCTGCCTTCTTGAACTGCTGTGGGTTGACCCACAATGCCCTTAGGGAGGGAATTCCAAGGATTTTGACCCAGCAACACTGAAGGAGCGGTTTTATAATTCTGAGTTAGGATGGTGAATGGCTAGGAGAGGGACTTGCAGGGGGTGATATTCCCATGTATCTGCTGCCCTTGTCCTTCTAGATGGAAGTGGTTGCAGGCTTTCCACAGTCTGATGATATGCAGGTTAGTGTGGATTGCTCATAGTGTTCAGGGATGTGTAGGCTAGGTGCATTAAATCAAGGATTAAACGTAGGGGAATGGGTCTGGGTGGGTTACGCTTTGGAGGGTCGGTGTGGGCTTGTTAGGCCGAAGGGCCTGTTTCCACACTACTGGGATTTATGATCTGAAATTTGCAGCATCCACTGTTAGGTTTCACAGGTACTGTGATTGTGAGGTGCTGCCTGAGTGTCAATTGTTCTATTTCTTGCTCATGCCTTTGCGTAGCGACTACTGGCAAGAGTGGTTGTTGTTGTGACTGAGTCAAATGCTCATCCAGATTTTTCAGACGCTGCCCCCTCTCAACCGGTCTGTGAGCAACCCGACAGCAAGTGGCTCTAAGGAAGAGTCATCTGGACTCAAAACGTTAGCTTGCTCTCTCTCCGTGGATGTTGCCTGACCCTCTGCGACCTCCAGCATTATTGACGTTCAGCAGGGTGGAGGGAGGTTGTGCAGTAATGATCATGTCAGTGGGGTCATAACCCTGAGTCACAGGCCACTGCTCTGCTGTTAAGGGTTCATATCCCATCAGATGACAGAACTGGTGTTCAGTTTTAAAAATACTGCTTCAATTTTGTAAAAAACATATCTGGTTCACTAATGTCCTTGAGGGAAGGAAACTGCCATCCTTACCTGGTCTGGGCCTACACATGACTCTAGACCCACAGTAACGTGGTTGATTCTCAACACTTATAGACATGCATGGGACTTGGGTGTCACTAGCTGGGCCCAGCATTTATTGCCTGTCCTTAGTTGCCCCTTGAGAAGGTGGGGGTGAGCTGCCTTCTTGAACCGCTGCAGTCCACCTGCTGTGGGTTGACCCATAATACCCCTAAGGGAGGGGATTCCAAGGATTTTGACCCAGCGACACTGAAGGAACGGCGATATAGTTCCGAGTCAGGATGGTGAGTGGCTTGGAGGGGAACTTGCAGGGGGTGGTGTTCCCATGTACCTGCTGCCCCTTGTCCTTCTAGATGGAAGTGGTTGCAGGTTTGGAAAGTGCTGCCTGAGGATCTGCAGTGTGGCTTGTGAACATTACACACTGTTGTAACTGAGCATTAGTGGTGGGGGGAGTGAATGTTTGTGGATGTGGGGCCAATCAAGCGGGGGCTGCTTTGTCCTGGATGTTGTTGAGCTTCTTGAGTGTTGTTGGAGCAGTCCCCATCCAGGGCAAATGGGGAGTATTCCCTCACATTCCTGACTTGTGCCTTGTAGATGGTGGACAGGCTTTGGGGAGTCAGGAGGGGAGTTGCTCACTGCAGGATTCCGAGCCTGTGATCTGTTCTTATAGTCACTGTGTTTATGGGATGAGTCCAGTAGGGCAGTTAGGGATGCACAATAAATTCTGGTTACGTCCCAGGAACACCTTTCTTTTTAAAAATGTTGAGCATAGCTTTTTTTGCTGTCACACAACCCTGATGTGTGGCTGACTCACTAATCAATGTCAGGTCAATGTAATATGATTCAGGGATACTGAGTGAACTACATAGCAATCAAATAACAAAGAACAGAACAGCATGGAAACAGGCCGTTCGGCCCATCACATCTGTGCTGATGCATTGATTAGATTACTTACAGTGTGGAAACAGGCCCTTCAGCCCAACAAGTCCACACCAACCCGCGAAGTGCAACCCACCCATACATTTACCCCTTACCTAACACTACGGGCAATTTAGCATGGCCATCTTTGGACCGTACATCTTTGGACTGTGGGAGGAAACCAGAGCACCCAGAAGAAACCCACGCAGACACAGGGAGAACGCGCAAACTCCACACAGTGAGTTGCCTGAGGAGGGAATTGAACCCGGGTCTCTGGCGCTGTGATGCAGTAGTGCTAACCACTGTGCCACCGTGCCACCCACATGATGCCTTTCTGAAACCCTTTTGTCTCTGAGTTATCCGTATCCCTCTATTCCCTGCCTCTTCATGATCTATCAAGCTGCTTATTAAACACTGCTACTGCATCTGCTCCCAGCACCTCCTCTGGCAGGTGCTGGGGGAAAAAAAACTACCTCTTGCACCTACTTTAAACTTGTCCCTTTTATCTTAATCACATGTAGATTGATCCCAGAGATGACGGCTTTGTGGCATGAGGAGAGATTGAAAAGTTTAGGCCTATACTCTCTGGAAGTTAGAAGAACAAGAGGGGGGAGGGATCAAATTGAGGTATTCAAGATGTTAAAGGTGTGGATAAAATAGACGTGGAGCGGACGCTTCCTCTCATGGGGCATTCTCGGACCAGGGGGCATAGTCTTAGGATGAGGGGGAGCAAATCTAAAACTGAGTTGAGGAGAAACTACTTTTCCCAAAAGGTTATGAATCTGAGGAATTGGCTTCCCCAAAGTGCAGTGAATACTGGGACAGTGAGTAAATTTAAGGAGGACTTAAACAGATTTTTAATTGGTAATGAGTTGAAAGGCTATGGAGAGAAGACGGGAAAATGGAGGTGAGGAGTATATCAGCTACGATCAAATGGCGGAGCAGACTCGATGGGCCAAATGGCCTAATTCTGCTCCTCTATCTTGTGAACTTATGTAAGAGAATTCTGTAGATTTCGAGACGTTGCCTGATATTGTTCACCTCGTTCAGGGGGAAATAGATTGAGATAAAGCAGATAAAGGAAAGCTGTTGAGGGGGCAGGGTAGGTCAGAGGACCTCCTCGTGGGTCTGCTCCTGGGCCTGGCCAAACTGGCCATAAACAGGTCGTGGAGGGGGTCATGAGGGCCGACTGCCTGTCCCTCTTCCGCGGTTACGTTAGAGCCCGGGTGTCTCTGGAGAGGGAGCACACGGTGTCTACCAACACCCTGGAGTTGTTCAGGGAGAGGTGGGCGCCGCAGGGAGTGGAGTGCATTATTTCCCCCTCCAACGCTATTTTGGTTTAATCCCTGCCCTTCCCTTCACTGTTTGTTCACACAGCATTACCCTCTGAGAAGGGCCCTGCTTGTCACTGGCCACTCGGGTGTTTCCTTTCTTCCTAGTGGTGGAAATTAAATAAAGATTTACACCCTTGTTGTTCTCTCACTGTGTCCGACACCTGCACACACACGACATGGGGGCTGGGGAAAAATAAACACTACCGCTGTCAGGTGGTAGTGTCAAAATAAAAGAAAGAAGAAAAAACTAAATAAAAAGGAAGCTGTTCTCATGAGGTGATGTTCAAGAGACTTGGAGGGGTTACCACAGATTTGACATTCTGGGCAAGAGCTGTGTGAGAGAATGAGTTTTATTGGCAACGTGATGGGGAGAATGACTTGGAGAGCACTGGGAGCAGAGACAGTGGATAGTTTTGAGAGGAAATCAGATGGATACTGGAGGGAAATAAGGAGTCATGGTTACAGAGTTCGGAACGGGTGGGAATGGGATCAAATGGAATGTTTTATCGAGAGTTGCCACAGCCCTCTCTGTGTTCTAATGACTCCATCATACTAAGGTCATAGTGCTAAGGTGACCAAAAGGGGAGGTGATGCCCAAGTGGTATTATCGCTGGATTGTTAAGGCAAAGACTGGGTCATATTCTGGGGTTTAAATTCTGCCACGGCAGATGGTGGAATTTGAATTCAATATAAACTTGGAATTAAGAGTATAATGATGACCAGGAATCCGTAGCCATTGTTTGGAAAAACCCAACTGGTTCATTAATGTCTGTTAGGGAAGGAAACTGCCATCCGTCCCTAGTCTGGCCTACATGTGACAGTGATACTCTCTGGGCAATCAGGGAGGGAACAATAAATGCTGACACCATCATCCTGTGAATTAAAAGAGAAAAGGGACTCCCTTGTGGCACAGTGGTAGTGTCCCCACCTCTGGACCGGGAGGCCTGAGTTCAAGTCGAAAAAAACTTGATTGAGTTCTCTGAAGAAGTAACAAAGATGATTGATGAGGGCAGAGTGGTAGATGTGATCTATATGGACTTCAGTAAGGCGTTCGACAAGGTTCCCCATTGGAGACTGATTAGCAAGGTTAGATCTCACGGAATACAGGGAGAACTAGCCATTTGGATACAGAACTGCCTCAAAGGTAGAAGACAGAGGGTGGTGGTGGAGGGTTGTTTTTCAGACTGGAGGCCTGTGACCAGTGGAGTGCCACAAGGATCGTGCTGGGTCCTCTACTTTTTGTCATTTACATAAATGATTTGAATGTGAGCATAAGAGGTACAGTTAGTAAGTTTGCAGATGACACCAAAATTGGAGGTGTAGTGGACAGCAAAAAAGATTACCTCAGATTACAACAGGATCTTGACCAGTTGGGCCAATGGGCTGAGAAGTGGCAGATGGAGTTTAATTTAGATAAATGCGAGGTGCTGCATTTTGGGAAAGCAAATCTTAGCAGGACTTATACACTTAATGGTAAAGTCCGAGGGAGTTTTGCTGAACAAAGAGACCTTGGAGTGCAGGTTCATAGCTCCTTGAAAGTGGAGTCGCAGGTAGATAGGATAGTGTTTGGTATGCTTTTCTTTACTGGTCAGAGTATTGAGTACAGGAGTTGGGAGGTCATGTTACAGCTGTACAGGACATTGGTTAGGCCACTGTTGGAATATTGCATGTAATTCTGGTCTCCTTCCTATCGGAAAGATGTTGTGAAACTTGAAAGGGTTCAGAAAAGATTTACAAGGATGTTGCCAGGGTTGGAGGATTTGAGCTACGGGGAGAGGCTGAACAGGCTGGGGCTGTTTTCCCTGGAGCGTCGGAGGCTGAGGGGTGACCTTATAGAGGTTTACAAAATCATGAGGGGCGTGGATAGGATAAATAGACAAATGGGGTCAGGGAGTCCAGAACTAGAGGGCATAGGTTTAGGGTGAGAGGGGCAAGATATAAAAGAGACCTAAGGGGCAATGTTTTCACACAGAGGGTGGTGTGTGTATGGAATGAACTGCCAGATGAAGTGGTGGGGGCTGGTACAATTACAACATCTATGAGGCATTTGGATGGGTATACGAATAGGAAGGGTTTGGAGGGATATGGCAGGTGGGACTAGATTGGATTGGGATATCTGGTCGGCATGGACGGGTTGGACCGAAGGGTCTGTTCCCATGCTGTACATCCCTATGACTCTAAGTGTGGGCACTGTAAAGCACAGTGGGTCAGGCAGCACCCGAGGGGCAGGACAGTCGACGTTTTGGGCATAAGCCCTTCATCAGGATTCCACACTTTCTGATTATGGCTCTCCAGCATCTGCAGTCCTCACGTCCTCCTCGGAACTGAGTTCAAGTCCCGCCTTCGCCAGAGCTGTTTAATAACATCTCTGAACGGGTAAAATAATTTTAAGAAAAGGTCGACTTGGAGATGGTAGTCCCTCAGAATGGGGCCGATAGATGGTCAAGGGAAGAATGAGGAGTTTTTTTTGTAAGGGTCAGTCAGGCTGTTCTTCTGTGGGAGGGCATTCTGTTGCAGCAGAACCCTGTCCCGTATGTATAGCCTGCCACTGGTGTATCAGAGAGATTCATGATTTATAGGTCTACCTTTCTAGGCTCAGTGACCCAGCCTCCACGGCCAATTTGGGAATTAAACTGGGGGACTCTGGCCCAGAGGCAGGGACATTACCCAGTGAGCGCCATTGCTTATCCAAAGTTTGTCAACCAAGGGTAGGAACATTGTCCTCCCAGTGCAGCAGAATGTTTTAATTATGTCCCATTTATCCAGGACCTTTGGACCAATGTGGGATTAGACTAGCGAGGTGGGTAGTTTCGGCTGGCACACACTAGATAGGCCGGAGGGTCCTGCTGTGTTCCCAGGGGTCACACCACCACGAAGGGGTGATGCTCGGGACCTCACCACCCGTGTTAGCAGCCCTGCATTTGTATATCGCCTTCAACGTAGCCAATCCATCCCACGCTAAGGAGCGTTGCTGAGCAGCGTTTGACACTGGGCCAACGGCGGGGATTTGTTGACGGGGGCTGGGGGACGTGTGAGTGTGGAGGAGCAGAGCAAAGGAGGTGTCCCGACCAAGAGTCAGTGCCTTAAAAGAGGGAGGGGGAGGCGGAAAGGTTTAGGGAGGGAGTCCTGGAGCTCGGGACCCCAGGAAACTGAAATGGATGGCTGCCACGTCCGGAGCGTGGGGAGGTGCAGGACAGTCTCACAGCGTAACCCTCCCACAAGAAAGGGCATCCCACTGAAGCATAGCAAGATCCAACAACCACACTATGAGACAATGAGCTGACGATCCGATTTCACAATGTGCTCTAAATGATCATTATTGGTCAGAATACTGTGTGTGTGTGTGTGTGTGTGTGTGTGTATGCGCGCATGTGTTTGTGTGTCTGTGTGTGTTTGCATCTCTGTATGTGTGTGCATATGCGTGTGAGTGTGTGTGTATTGGTGCATATGTGTGTGTCTGTGTATGTGCATACGTGTGTGTGTGTGTGTGTGTGTCTGTGCATGAGTGTACGTGTCTGTGTCTTCATCTCTGTGTTTGCGCATGTGTGTGTGTGTGTACGCGCACATTTGTGTGTGTTATTGTGTGAATGTGTGTGTGTCTGTGTGTATGAGCATGTGTGTGAGTGCGCACGTGTACATGTGTGTCTGTGTCTGTATGTGTGTGTGTACGAGTGGGTGTATGTGTGTGCTTGTGTGTGTGTGTGCATGTGTATGTATGTGTCTGAGTGTGCGCGTGTGTACGAGTGGGTGTGTGTGTGTGTGTGCGCGTTGGTGTGTGTGTGTGCACGTGTATGTATGTGTCTGTGTCTGTGTGTGTGCGTGTGTACGAGTGGGGGTGTGTGTGTGTGTGCGCGTTGGTGTGTGTGTGTGTGTGTGTGTGCGCGTTGGTGTGTGTGAGTGTGCACGTGTATGTATGTGTCTGTGTCTGTGTGTGTGCATGTGTACGAGTGGGTGTGTGTGTGTGTGTGTGTGCGTTGGTGTGTGTGTGTGTGTGTGTGTGTGCGCTTGGTGGGGGGGTGTTTAGCTCCCCCTTGGCAAATCTTCTGAAATGGTGCCTCCACACCAGGTGACAAGTCCGTGGTTGTTTGCCTCGTTCACACTGTGCCACTGCCCCTGGCCTGTTACAAGGCTCCATTGGGCTCTGAGCAAGCTCTGAGCTTTGAGTTTCCCATTCAAGCAGCACAGAGTCTGTCACTGAAAGAGCTCTGACCGAGCTAATGAGCTGCGTTCCTGGAGCCAACAAAGCCCTGAATTAGATTCCAGGGGCTTTGGTTACAGTAAGAATGTGATTGAGCTCTTGATTACCATTCATAGTGAGCTTCTATAGAGGAATAACTTTGTCAGGCCCCGGCATAAACAGAATGACGTGCCCGGGCCATTCAGAGCCTGAATGTATAGTGGCATGTCCCATCTTGTTCTGTTGGCAGCCGTGCCTGAGGTGGCATTTTGTGCCGTCAACTGTATCACAGTGTTGGTTTCGATTATGTGGAAGAAATCCTATCCTGTTCACTCCCAGTGGCGCAGCCCCAACCACAACACACACACATACAGACACAGACACACACACACGCACATACACACACACAGACCCGGACACATACACATACACACACTCACACACTATCCACACACACACCATACAATCATACACACACACACTAACACAGAAACACACACACCATACAAATATACACACAAACACATAATGACATACATGCACAGAAACACACACACACACACAAACATATACACATATACAGATAAACACACACTCAATGACATGCACACAGACTCACACATATCACACTGCACACACAGAAGCCCGCATCCACACACGCACAGACACACAGACACACACACACACACACACACACACACACAGATTCAGATACATATACACAAACACTCACACACAGAGTGACACACATGGAGTCACATACATGCACACACACACACTTGGGCACTCATACACCCACACACACTGATATACAAACACACAGAGACACCCGCACACCATATGTGCACACACATGTTCATACAGACACACATGCACACACACCTACATACACACACATGCACATCCACATTCCCACATACACATGCACACCCATATATGTACACACATGTGATTTCAGGTGCACATGCACACGCGCACACACACACACATCACTCCATTCACTCCTACTGCAATGATTCTGACCCTCCATCCTTTATCTCCCATTGTCCCAGTGCATCTGTAGTTTTGACGTCAGGAGGTTTTAAAGCTCAAAGCCCAGTGCAGGTTGAGATTCTGAATGCCGCACTGAGAGAGGGTGGACCTGTCAGAGGTGCTGTCTTTTAGTAATAACCGCTGACCCTTCTGCCCTCTGGGATCGGTGTAAACTATCCCACAAACACGACTGGACAAAGATCGGCAGAGTACAGCAACTGAATCTGATAGAAATGCATGAATTAGGAACAGGAGTAGGCCACTCTGCCCATCTAAGCCTACCCTACCATTTAATAACAGCAAGACTCCTCTGTTTGTGGGTGTGGCTCCACTTTCCAATCTTCTTGCGATGACCTCTGACCCCACCCTTGTCAGGAGAAAGTGAGGTCTGCAGATGCTGGAGATCAGAGCTGAAAATGTGTTTGCTGGAAAAGCGCAGCAGGTCAGGCAGCATCCAAGGAGCAGGAGAGTCGACGTTTCGGGCATAAGCCCTTCTTCAGGAATGAGGAAGGTGTGCCAAGCAGGCTAAGATAAAAGGTAGGGAGGAGGGATTGGGGGGAGGGGCGTCGGAAATTCCACTTATCAGTCAGGTGACCTGGTCCCTATCCCATCGCTGTCTGTGGGAGCTGACTGTGTGCAAATTGATTGCTGCATTTCCTACATGACCAAAGAATTTTGTTGACTGTAAATTCCCTGTGGGCTGTGAAAAGTGCCCTTGTGCCATCTGTACGAGTGAATTCAAATAGCCCCCATACCTTACTTGCACAGAATTTCAAATGAATCCAACCCTTCCCTGCTCATTCCGGATTCAACCCCTTTTTGGAAGTGGAAACCATTCCAAAAAATTCTCTCAGAGTGTGGTTTTGTTCACATATCATCGTGCTTTCAACTTGAACATTAGTGCTGGGTCAAGTAATGATCCTGAAGGGGTTAACGACCATGGTACATTGGCTCCAGCCATTCTACTGATGTCACACACAGTCTGTGGTGGAGACCCAGAGGGTGCTATGCTAGCTTTCAGAGGGAGCAGATGGATCTGTACCGGCTCCAGAAAGTCCTGGTCATGATACCTGACCAAACAGAGTTGTAATTCTATCCAATGACTCCATCTACACTTCCTGCTGCCTGGGGAAAGCTGCCAACATCATCAAAGACCCTGCCCACCCCAGTCCGACCCTCTTCCATTGGGGCAGAAGGTATGAAAGTTTGAAAACAATACCAACAGATTCAAGAACAGCTTCTTCCCCGCTGTTATCAGATTTATGAGCATATGTTAGAGTTGATCTTTCTCTGCACCTTTCTCTGTAACAGTGCATCTGCATTCTTTTCTATGACCCTAATGTACTTATGTAAAGTAGGATTTGTCTGGATAGTATATAAAACAACATGATTTACTATCTCAGTACATTTTGAGTCTGGTACAGTATGGAAACAGACCTTTCAGTCCAACTCATCCATGCTGACCAGATATCCTAAGTTAATCTAGTCCCATTTGCCAGCACTTGGCCCATATCACTCCAACCCTTTCTATTCATATACCCATCCAAATGCCTCTTAGATGTTGTAATTGTACCAGCCTCCATCACTTCCTCTGGCAGCTCATTCCATACACGTACCACCCTCTGCATGAAAAAGTTTCCCCTTAGGTATCTTTCATATCTTTCCCCTTTCATCCTAAACCTATGCCCTGTATAGTTCTGTACTTTGCCTATTTACCCTATCCATGCCCCTCATAATTTTATAAACCTCTATAAGATCACCCCTCAGCCTCCAATAATCCAGGGAAAACAGCCCCAGCCTGTTCAGCCTCTCCCTGTAGCTCAGATCCTCCAACCCTGGCAACATCCTTGTAAATCCTTTCTGAACCCTTTCATGTTTCACAACATCTTTCCGATAGGAAGGAGACCAGAATTGCACGCAATATTCCAACAGTGGCCTAACCAATGTCCTGTACAGCTGCAACACGACCTCCCAACTCCTGTACTCAATACTCTGACAAATAAAGCATACCAAACGCCTTCTTCACTATCCTATCTACCTGCGACTCCACTTTCAAGGAGCTATGAACCTGCACTCCCAGGTCTCTTTGTTCAGCAACACTCCCTAGGACCTTACCATTAAATGTATAAGTCCTGCTAAGATTTGCTTTCCCAAAGTGCAGCACCTTGCATTTATCTGAATTAAACTCCATCTGCCACTTCTCAGCCCATTGGCCCATCTGGTCAAGATCCTGTTGTTATCTGAGGTAACCCTCTTCACTACACCTCCAATTTTGGTGTCGTCTGCAAGCTTGCTAACTGTACCTCTTATGCTCACATCCAAATCATTTATGTAAATGACAAAAAGTAGAAAACTCCACTGGTCACAGGCCTCACTCCGATAGTCACAGACTATTACTTGAATGGTAAGAAATTGCAGCAAACTACTATGCAGAGGGATCTGGGTGTCCTTCAGCAGGAATCACAAACTGCTGGTTTCCAACTGCACCAGGTAGTTAAGAAGGCGATTGGAATTTTGTCCTTCATTGTTAGAAGGATTGAGTTTAAAAATAGTGAGGTTAGGCTGCAGCTGTACAGGGTGTTGGTGTTGGTGAGGCCACACCTGGAGTACTGTGTGCAGATTTGGTCTCCTTACTTGAGAAAGGATGTACTGGCCCTGGAGGGGGTGCAGAGGAGGGTCACTAGGCTGGTTCTGGAGTTGAGGGGGTTGGCTTATGAGGAGAGACTGTGTAGACTGGGATTATATTCACTGCAATTTAAAGGAGGGATCTTATAGAAACGTATAAAATGATGAAGGGAATGGATAAGATAGAGGTAGAGAGGATGTTTCCACTGGCGGGTGAAACTAGAACAAGAGGGCATTGCCTCAAAATTAGGGGGAGCAGATTTAGGACAGAATTGAGAGGGAACTTATTCACCCAGAGGGTTGGGAATCTGTGGAATTCCCTGTCCAGGGAAGCAGTTGAGGCTAATGTTTTTTGAACAGTAAAGGGATGAATGGTGGGTAAGTGGGACTGAAGCCATGAGAAAGATCAGCCATGATCTTATTGAATGGCGGAGCAGGCTGGAGGGGCCTGAGGGCCTACTCCTGCTCCTAGTCCTTATGACCTCTTGTGTTGAATTGTTCCAGTTGAAAAAGGGTCTGGCTGGTGTCTGTTGTGATTAGACCTAATCTCCCCATATCCCAGAGAAAAGACAAGGCAACATGAATCAATTCCAACGAATGTGGGCCTCGGGTGACAGAAAGGCTTGAGCCCGTTCTGCATTTGGAAATGCCTCTTGGCTCAAAATTGCCTCCAAAGATCTATCAACCTCAAAGAGCACTGCACGAAATGGAGATAAAGAGAGTGACGACAGGATTGAAATCTAATCTTTGAAATCCAGGATTACTACAAGGCAACGTTCCAGCTGGTAATAAAACAATATCTGCTTGATAACTCTGCTAATGAGGAATGTAAGAAAGTGTGAGGGGGGAGGAGGTGAAGAGATTATTCAGTCAGTGGAAGCTGTTCCGTTTCTGAAACATGTTCCCAGCTTTAAACTCTACCCGGCACCCATTCATGTATCTCACTGTAGCCAGTCCTCACCAGCTCACGGTATACTGCATTCACAAGGGAGAAGGCCTCTTGCTGAGATATTTTTTGTATCATCGATAGTCACAGGTGAGGTGCCGACAGACTGGAGGTTGGCAAACATGGTGCCACTGTTTAAGAAGGGCGGTAAAGACAAGCCAGGGAACTATAGACCGGTGAGCCTGACCTCGGTGGTGGGCAGGTTTTTGGAGGGAATCCTGAGGGACAGGCTGCACATGTATTTGGAAAGTCAAGGACTGATTAGGGATAGTCAACATGGCTTTGTCTGTGAGAAATCATGTCTCACAAACTTGGTTGAGTTTTTTTGAGGAAGTAACAAAGAGGATTGATGAGGGCAGAGCAGTAGATGTGATCTATATGGACTTCGGTAAGACGTTCGACAAGGTTCCCCATGGGAGACTGATGAGCAAGGTTAGATCTCACGGAATACAGGGAGAACTAGCCATTTGGATACAGAACTGGCTCAAAGGTAGAAGACCGAGGGTGGTGGTGGAGGGTTATTTTTCAGACTGGAGGCCTGTGACCAGTGGAGTGCCACAAAGATCGGTGCTGGGTCCTCTACTTTTTGTCATTTACATAAATGATTTCAATGCGAGCATAAGAGGTACAGTTAGTAAGTTTGCAGATGACACCAAAATTGGAGGTGTAGTGGACAACGAAGAGGGTTACCTGAGATCACAACAGGGTCTGGGCCAGATGGGCCAATGGGCTGAGAAGTGGCAGATGGAGTTTAATTCAGATAAATGTGAGGTACTGCATTTTGGGAAAGCAAATCTTAGCAGGACTTATACACTTCCTCCAGGGTCAGAGGTTGAGGGCGTGATCTTATAAAGGTTTACAAAACTCATGGGATGAACTTCCTGAGGAAGTGGTGGATGCGGGGACAATTGCAACGTTTAAAGGACAGCTAGCTTTGAGAAGATTTGTAGCTCAGGTTGAGGTTTTGGATGTAGGTTTGCTCATTGAGCTGGAAGGTTCATTTTCAGATGTTTCGCCACCATACTAGGTAACATCATCTGCTCACTGAAGATGTTATCTAGTATGGTGACGAAACATCTGAAAATGAACCTTCCAGCTTAGCAAGCAAAGCTCCATCCAGTTTAAAAGACATTTATATGGAAACATGAATAGGAAAGGTTTGGAGGGATACGGGCCAAGTGCAGAGAGGTGGGACTGGTCTAGTTTGGGATTATGGTTGGCATGGACTGGGTGGACTGAATGGTCTGTTTCCGTGCTGTGTGACTCTATGACTATGAGGGTGAATGGCAGGTGTCTTTTCCCCTAGGGTGGGGGATTTCAAAACTAGGGGGCATATTTTTAAGGTGACAGGAGAGAGATTTAAAAAGGACACGGGGGCAAATATTATACACAGAGCGTGGAATGAGCTGCCAGAGGAAGTGGTGGATGCGGGAACAATTACAACATTTAAAAGACATTTGGATGGAAACAAGAATAGGAAAGGTTTAGAGGGATATGGGCCAAGCGTAGGCAGGTTGGACTAGATTAGTTTGGGATTATGGTTGGTGTGGACTGGTTGGACTAAAGGGTCTGTTTCCGTGTGATGTAACTTTATGATTGTCTGTGTGGAGTTTGCATGTTCTCTCCAGCGTGTGTGTGGGTTATCTCTGGGTGCTCCAATATTCTCCCAAAGATGTGTGGGTTAGGGTGGATTGGCCATGCTACGTTGCTCCATAGTGTCCAGGGCTGTGCAGGCTAGGGTGGGTTAACCATGGGGAAATGTGAGGTTGTGGGGATAGGGTAGGGGGATGGGTGTGGGTGGGATGCTCTTTGGAAGGACTCGACGGGCCGAATGGTCTGCTTTCCACGCTGCCGAGCTTCTGTGAATTTGGGCTGAGTGGCCTTTTCCAGTGTCTCCTCTCTCCGACTGGGAGAGCACAGTCTCTGGAACTCCACTGGTCCTCAGGTATCCCGTGAGAGGAGGTAATGACGAAGCGTACTCCCTGAGGAAAACAGGGCCTTCTATCCAACCCTCTTCAGGAGCCTTTCCCAACAAAGAATTCCCCAGTATCGGAAAGATTTGCATGAGTTCCAAATTTCCACTGGCCTTTCCATGAAGAGATGTTGGCTGGCCTGGAGTTTGAGCTAAGCCCCCTCCTCCGCAAACTGCATCTGCTTTTCTCCCTGCAGCAGGGGAAATAGCTGCTCCTTATCTCCCCCATCAAACCCTTCCACCACTGTTTAAATCGATGGAACGGTGTGGCACGGTTCCATTTGCCTACAGGGTTGCCAACTCTAGTTGGACTCGGTTCCGAATCTGCATTCCACCTTCAGACACGGCACTGGGTCAAACATTTTGTGTTGCATTCGTAACTAGAAAAGTTGAACGTGTCTAGCTCACAGCAGCAATCTATCATGGGACTGTGAGGAAAACGCAAACCAAAATACAACAACGTTTTTACCGATCTGGACTGCGTAAGGATGGGGTTGTATTTTGCCAAACCGTCAGGCGTGTCAGATAACTGAAAAACTCAGCATAAAACCTTTAATGCTCATTTCCTGCGTTTGAGAAAGCCTTTACAAGAGTCTGCATAGGACCCCTGACAAATACAAAAAGTGGAGGTCAGTATTTATAGATGCAGGGAGGAAGCTCCTGAGGGTGGATGTGTCCAGAACCAGGGGTGATAGTCTGAGGATTTAGGGTGGACCATTTAGGACAGAGATGGGGAGACTTTTCTGTGGGATTCACTACCACAGGAAGTAGCCGATACCAAAATATTGAATGCCTTAAAGAGGCGGTATGGTGGCTTAGTGTTCTCAAATTGTGAAAGATGGTGGAAGCTGATTGCATAAGTAATTTTAGTCGGAAGTTGGATAGATTCATGAGGATGAAGAACTGTGAGAGACACAGGCAAGTAGCCTGTGGGGCGGCGCGGTGGCTCAGTGGTTAGCATTGCTGCCTCCCAGCGCCAGGGACCTGGGTTTGATTCCAGCCTCGGGCGACTGTCTGTGTGGAGTTTGCATGTTCTCCCCGTGTCTGCGTGGGTTTCCTCCGGGTGCTTTGGTTACCTCCCACAGTTCCTGAAGAAGGGCTCATGCCCGAAACAGCGATTCTCCTTCTCCTTGGATGCTGCCTGACCTGCTGCGCTTTTCCAGCAACACATTTTCAGCTCTTACCTCCCACAGTCCAAAGATGTGCAGGTTAAGGTGAATTGGCCATGGGAAATTGCCCAGGGATGTGTAGGTTAGGTGCATTAGTCAGGGGTAAATGTAGAGTAAAAGGGCAGAGGAATGGGTCTGGGTAGGATACTGTTCAGAGGGTTGGTGTGGACTTGCTGGGCCGAAGGGCCTGTTTCCACACTGTGGGGATTATATGAAGGTGGCGCGAGTTAGCACGTGGGGCAAATGGTGTGGACTTGTTAGGCCGAAGGGTCTGTTCCCATACTGTAGGGAATCTAATCTAAAGGTTATGGGGTGAAAGCAGGATTAGGTTACTGAGTTGGACGATCAGCTATGATCGTGATGAAAGGCGGAGCAGAAGGGCTGAATGGCCTCCTCCTCCTCCATCTTTGATGTTTCATATAATGAATATATTTATTAGACTTTTCAGAGGTCACTCTGTTCCACAGTATCACAGCACAGGAAGGCAATGTTACAAGGGCCAGTCATCAATAGGACCAGATTAATTCCCTGCTTCAGGCATCAAATCCTACTGTGGAATCTGCCTTCCAATTAAATTCATCGAATCCAGTCATGAAATTCCAAGGACTCTCGTGGTAGTGTCCCTATCTTTGAGCCAGGAGGCCTAAATCTAAATCCCATACTGATTAAATGTGAGATTGAAGCGAGCCAGTGGATGAGACGATTGGCTAGAACTGGAATATCAAGGTTCAAAAATAAGGGAAGAGATGAGGGAAGTTTTTTTTCTGAGAGTTTGTGAGTCTTTGGAATCCCCTTCCTCAAAAGGCAGTGGGTGTAGAGTCTTTAAATATTTTGAAAGGCAGAGGGAGATCGATTCTTGATGGCTAACTAATCGTGACAGAATGCCCACAGCACAGGAACAGGCCAAACAGCTCACTAAGTCTACTCTGACCCTCTGAACTGACCAGCCCACCAAATCCTACTCTGACCCTCTGAACTGACCAGTCCACCCAGACCATACTCTGACCCTCCAAACTGACAGCTCACCCAGACCCTACTCTGACCCTCCAAACTGACAGCCCACCCAGACCCTGCTCTGACCCTCTGAACTGACCAGCCCACCCAGACCCTGCTCTGACCCTCTGAACTGACCAGCCCACCCAGACCCTCTGAACTGACCAGCCCACCCAGACCGTACTCTGACCCTCTGAACTGACCAGCCCACCCAGAACATACTCTGACCCTCCGCACTGACAGCCCACCCAGACCCTACTCTGACCCTCTGAACTGACCAGCCCATCCAGGCCCTCTGAACTGACCAGCCCACCCAGACCCTACTCTGACCCTCCGAACTGACCAGCCCACCCAGACCCTACTCTGACCCTCTGAACTGACCAGCCCACCCAGACCCTACTCTGACCCTCCAAACTGACAGCTCACCCAGACCCTACTCAGACCCTCCAAACTGACTAGCCCACCCAGACCCTGCTCTGACCCTCTGAACTGACCAGCTCACCCAGACCCTGCTCTGACCCTCTGAACTGACCAGCCCACCCAGACCCTGCTCTGACCCTCTGAACTGACCAGCCCACACAGACCCTGCTCTGACCCTCTGAACTGACCAGCCCACACAGACCGTACTCTGACCCTCTGAACTGACCAGCCCACCCAGACAGTACTCTGACCCTCTGAACTGACCAGCCCACCCAGACCCTGTAACCCTGCATTTCCCATGGCCAATCCGCCCTAACCTGCAGATCTTCGGCCTGTGAGAGGAAAGCAGAGCAAACCCAGGCAGACATGGGGAGAATGTGCAAACTCCACGCAGACAGTCACACGGGAATTGGGACTGAACCCGAACAGTTCTATTCACTGAGCTACCGTGGGAGATGTAGCAATGTTAGAGTTGAGGTTAAAATCAGATTCAGCCAGGATCTTACTGAATGATGGAACAGGATACTGTTTCTTGTCGGTATGTTTGCCTTAGCTGGCGTGAATGGGGATAGCTCGGTGGTTAGCCCTGCTGCCTCACAGCGCCAGGACCTGGGTTCAATCCTACCCTAGGGGGACTGTCTGTGTGGAGTTTGCACATTCTCTCCATGTCTGTGTGGGTTTTCTCCGGATGCTCCGGTTTCCTCCCACAGTCCAAAGGTGTGCAGGTTAGGGTGGACTGGCCATGCTAAATTGACCATAGTGTCCAGGGATGTGTAGGTTAGGGTGGATTGGCCGTGCTAAATTGTCCCATAGTGACCAGGGATATGCAGGTTAGGGTGGATTGGCCATACTAAATTGTCCCATAATGTCCAGGGACGTGCAGGTTAGGGTGGATTGGCCGTGCTAAATTGTCCCATAGTGTCCAGGGATGTGCAGGTTAGGGTGGATTGGCCATGGGAAATGCAGGGCTACAAGGATAGGGTATGGGGTGGGTCAGGTAGGGATGCTCTCCAATGGGTCGGTGTGGATGGGCCAAATGGCCTGTTTCCACAATGTGGGGATTCTATGAGAATTGCAGAATCTCTGCAGTGTGGAAACAGGCCCTTCAGCCCAACAAGTCCACACCAAATCTCCGAACAGTTACCCACCCAGCCCCATTCCCTCCCCCATTATCCTCCATTTACCCCTGACTAATGCACCTCACCTGCACATCCAGCATTCAGCACGGCCAATCCACCCTAACCCGCACATCTTTGGATTGTGGGAGGAAACCAGAGCACCCGGAGGAAACCCACACGGAAATGGGGAGAATGTGCAAACTCCACACAGTCGCCCGAGGCTGGAATTGAACCTGGGTCCCTGGCACGGTGAGATCCACGCAGGGCCAGGAAATTTGCTGTCCTGCCTGACTGCATATCCATGCGTCAGAACATGACTCTTAACTGCCCTTCAAAAGGGGAGTGGGGTCAGTTAGGAGCGGGGAACATATGCTGGTCATGTCCTAAAGGGGCTGACATCACATTCCAAACGCAGTGTTTGTTACATTCCTGGATTCGTCAGGCCAATCCTGGAGCCCTGTGGCTGGTGGGGGAATGGGGTGGGTTTTATGGTCATCGCAGAGGGCTCAATCCCCTACTTTAAACCATCAGGAGGCAGTAGCCAGTGCAGTCTGGTGGTCACTGCTGTAGAAAGTGCTCCTCCCTACTTTGGGTGTTGACTGACTGACAGAGAGATGAATAGTTGCTGCAATAGAATTCCGACTTTATTAAAAACCGATTAGAAATTGATAGCCACCAGTTTCTGATTGGAGATAACACTCGGTGAATAAAAGGAAAGGGTTTACATTTGTATAGCACCTCGGGGGAGGGGGGCCATCAGAAGATGTGGTTACAGCCAGTGAATTACTTGAGAAGTGCAGCCCTGTTGTTGTAATGCAGCGGCCAGATTGTACACAGCAAGAGCTCACGCTCAGCAATGCAATAACCGCCAGATTATCGCCTTTTGAAATTCATTCAGGCACCGTTTGGTTCATTCATTGTCCATCCCGAACTGCCCCTTGCCCCATTCAATGCTCTCAAGAAGAAGTTGGATATTGTCCTTAGGGCTGCGGGGCGAGAGCCGAAAGCAGGAATAAGGGATTGACTGCCAGACCACAGGAGCAGAAATTAGGCCATTCATCCCATTGAGTACTGCTCTGTCATTCAATCATGGCTGATAGATTTCTCAACCCTATTCTCCCCCTCACCCTTGATACTCAAGAACCTATCTAAATCTTAAATATCCCCAATGCCCTGGCCTCCACAGCCTTCTGTGGCAGTGAATTCCACACATTGCCCACTCTCTGGCTGAAGACGTTTCTCCTGATCTCTGTTCTAAAGGGTCTTCCCTTTACTCTAAGGCTGTGACCTCAGGTCCTAGTCCCTCCTACCAATGGAAACATCTTCCCAGTGCCCACACCGTTCAGTATGTTATAACTTCCAATCAGATTCCCCCCCACTGTAGATTGAGGTGGACGGTCATAGAATCCGTGTAGCGTGGAAGCAGGCCATTCGGCCCATTGAGTGTACAGTGATCCCCCGAAGAGTATCCCACTCACACACCCCAATCCCTGCATTTTCCACGCCAATCTACCTGACCCGCACATCTTTGGATTGTGGGAGGAAACCGGAGCACCCGGAGGAAACCCGGGCATACACAGGGGAGAACGTGCAAACTCCACACAGACAGTCGCCTGAGGTTGGAATTGAACCCAGGTCCCTGGCGCTGTGAGGCAGCAGTCCTAACCACTGAGCCATCGTGCGACCAATGTATTTGGTGGCTGAGTTCCCACATCCTCCTCCTCCTCTCTGGTCTGGCCTACAGCTCAATTCATGACCACGTCCTGTACAGTTGAGACATGGCCTGTTTGTGAAGTGGCCCGGGAAGCCAAGAGAGGGGGGCAAAACAGGCTCAAAGCTTATGGGGGTACAAGCTGGTCTTGCCAGCTGTACCTATGTCTCCAGAAAGGAGTAAGACTTTGTTTTGAACACATTGCTCATGCCTAATGTTTAAGCTAAGTCTACCTCCATAAGGAGCCTCCAAACGAGATGGTGGGACGTTACGTTGAGGTTGTACAGGACATTGATGAGACCACTTCTGCAGTACTGTGTACATTTCTGGTTGCCCTGTTATAGGAAGGATATTATTAAGCTGGAGAAGGTGTGGAAAAGATTGACAGGGATGTTACCAGGAATGGACGGTTTGAGCAACAGGGAGAGGCTGAATAGTCTGGGACTGTTCTCCCTGGAGCATTGGAGGCTGAGGGGTGACCTTACAGAGGTTTATAAAATCATGAGGGGCATAGGTAGGGTGAATAGCCAAGGTCTTTTCCCTGGGGTGGGGGAGTCCAAATCTAGAGGGTATAGGTTTTAGGTGAGAGGAGAAAGATTTAAAAGAGACCTAAGGGGCAACTTTTTCCCGCAGAGGGTGGTACGTGTATGGAATGAGCTGCCAGAGGATGTGGTGGAGGCTGGGACAATTACAACATTTAAAAGGCACCTGGATGGGTATATGGATAGGAATGGTTTGGAGGGATATGGACCAAGTGCTGACAGGTGGAACTAGTTTAGCTTGGGAAACCTGGTCAGCATAGACTGGTTGGACCAAAGGGTCTGGTTCCATGCTGAATGATGCTGTGACCTAAGCCTGGAATTAGCTGGATTTTGAAATCTGAGTTTAAGCCTCAGTGGCAATACGTAAACAAATGCATTATACCCTCTCTCTCTCTCTCTCCCCTTCTCCCTCCATCTCTCCATCACTCTCTCTCATTCTATCTCTCCTCTCTCTATCACTCTCCTTCTCACTCCCTCTCCTCATAGAACATAGAACATAGAACATAGAACATAGAACATAGAACATAGAACAATACAGCACAGAACAGGCCCTTCGGCCCACGATGTTGTGCCGAACATCTATCCTAGATTAAGCACCCATCCATGTACCTATCCAATTGCCGCTTAAAGGTCGCCAATGATTCTGACTCTACCACTCCCACGAGCAGCGCATTCCATGCCCCCACCACTCTCTGGGTAAAGAACCCACCCCTGACATCTCCCCTATACCTTCCACCCTTCACCTTAA
This sequence comes from Hemiscyllium ocellatum, assembly GCF_020745735.1. Taxonomy (NCBI): domain Eukaryota; kingdom Metazoa; phylum Chordata; class Chondrichthyes; order Orectolobiformes; family Hemiscylliidae; genus Hemiscyllium; species Hemiscyllium ocellatum. The sequence goes on along the minus strand of NC_083447.1, from coordinate 8,598,532 downwards.
ATTTATGTCCCCTTGTAATACTCTGTTGTACCCGGGGAAAAAGTTTCTGACTGTCTACTCTATCTATTCCTCTGATCATCTTATAAACCTCTATCAAGTCACCCCTCATCCTTCGCCGTTCCAACGAGAAAAGGCCGAGAACTCTCAACCTATCCTCGTACAACCTATTCTCCATTCCAGGCAACATCCTGGTAAATCTTCTCTGCACCCTCTCCAAAGCTTCCACATCTTTCCTAAAGTGAGGTGACCAGAACTGCACACAGTACTCCAAATGTGGCCTTACCAAGGTCCTGTACAGCTGCAACATCACCTCACGACTCTTGAATTCAATCCCTCTCCTCCTCTCTCTCATTTCCCTCTCTCCTCTCTCGCTCATTCCTCTCTCTCACCCTCCCTCCTCTCTCTCTGTCCCTCCCTTTCTCTCTCCCCCTCTGTCTCCTTCTGTCTCTCTGTCCTCTCTCTTTCCCTCTCCTCCTGTCTCTCCCCACTACTCCTCTCTCTTCCCTTCTCCCTCTCACTACTATCTCTCTCTTCCCCTCCTTTCTCTCTCCGCCTCTGTCCCTCCCCTCGCAGTTCCCCTCTCTTACTCCTTCCCCTTCTCTCTCCCTCTCTCTTTCCCTCTCTCTCTCGGTCTGTCCCCTTCTCTCTCATTCCTTTCTCTCTCTCCCCTCTCTCTCTGTTCCTCCCCTTCTCTGTCTGCCTCTCACACCCCCCCTCTCATTCCCCTCTCTTTTTCCTTCCCCTTCTCTCTCTCCCCCTCTCTCTTTCTCCCCCTCTCCCTCTCTCCTTCTCTCTCTCATCCCTCCTGTCTCCCTTATCTCTGTTCCCCCCCTTCTCTCTCTCCCTCTCCCTCCCACTCCCTGAACTCCCCCACCCCACCTCCCCCCCACCACCACCCTCCTGTGCTCTCTCTCTCTCTCTCTCTCCCCGCTGCTCTGCAACTATCAGCATGAGAGTGACATTTGTTTCTGGTTATGTCCTGGCTATTGACTGTCCCCCTTCACATCCCTATCATCAGTGGAAGCTTGCTGTGTGACTGATAAAGATCAAGCCTCTGGCACAGGAGCAAGCTGCTGGCTGAGACCAGGTGCGTGTTCCCTCCCTCCCCCTTCAATACCGTGGGAACATTCAAATATAGGCTGTGACATTCCACTTGGTGTATGGAGCTTGGAATGTTGAACTGATAAGCCGCACTTTGCACCACATTACCTCTGTGGGTCAGGAACAAATTGTCATCTGTTCCATTATGGGGGTAAAAGATTTCTGCTTTTCCCATATCCCCTTGCATTCTTGTTGTCCATGATCTGGAAATTGAGGACTTAAGAGTTTTGGGATGGGGAGGTCACGTTGCAGCTGTACAGGACATTGGTTATGCCACTGTTGGAATATTGTGTGCAATTCTGGTCTCCCTACTACAGGAAGGGTCTTGTGAAACTTGAAAGGGTTCAGAAAAGGTTTAGAAGGATGTTGCCAGGGTTGGAGGGTTTGAGCTACAGGGAGAGGCTGAATAGGCTGGGGCTATTTTCCCTGCAGAGTCAGAGGCCGAGGGGAGACCTTATAGAGGTTTACAAAGTCATGAGGGACATGGATAGGGTAAATAGGCAAAGTCTTTTCCTCAGGTGAGAGAGTCCAGAATGAGAGGGCATTGGCTTAAGGTGAGAGGGGAAAGATTTAAAAAGGACCTAAGGGGCAACTTTTACACACAGAGGGTGGTACGTGTATGAAATGAGCTGCCAGAGGAAGTGGTGGAGGCTGGTACAATGACAACATTTAAAAGGCATCTGGATGGGTATAGGAATAGGAAGGGTTTGGAGGGATATGGGCCAAGTGCTGACAGGTGGGACTAGGTTGGGTTCTGTTTCCGTGCTGTACATCTCTATGACTCTCTATGAGAGGTCAAGTCAACATTCTCTCAGAGCACCATGTGGACTGCTCTGTTGTTAAGGAGAGATTCACGTCAACCTGAGAGTCACCACGCCTCAGGCGAGGGGGAGAGGTTGAGAAGGAGAGTCGTTCCCGGTAACCTCAGCCGGTGTGGGAATTGAACCCTTGCTGTTGGCATCAGCCAATGGCAACTGGACTGGGACACTGTTTTGCACACTGTGGTCATACTCCCCCTAGTGGGAATAAGAATTCAGGAATGCAAGCAATAACATGATGAGGAGGTCATGAAACCCACTCTGCTGTTCAATGGAGTTGACCATCTATCACAGAACCCCTATGTTGTGGTTCTGTTCGCCGAGCTGGGAATTTGTGTTGCAGACGTTTCGTCCCCTGTCTAGGTGACACCCTCAGTGCTTGGGAGCCTCCTGTGAAGCGCTTCTGTGATCTTTCCTCCGGCATTTGTAGTGGTTTGTCTCTGCCGCTTCCGGTTGTCAGTTCCAGCTGTCCGCTGTAGTGGTCGGTATATTGGGTCCAGGTCGATGTGTTTATTGATTGAATCTGTGGATGAGTGCCATGCCTCTAGGAATTCCCTGGCTGTTCTCTGTTTGGCTTGTCCTATAATAGTAGTGTTGTCCCAGTCGAATTCATGTTGCTTGTCATCTGCGTGTGTGGCTGCTAAGAATAGCTGGTCGTGTCATTTCGTGGCTAGTCACGACCAGCTATCCTGAGTGGCCACACGCAGATGACAAGCAACATGAATTCGACTGGGACAACACTACTATTATAGGACAAGCCAAACAGAGAACAGCCGGGAATTCCTAGAGGCATGGCATTCATCCACAGATTCAATCAATAAGCACATCGACCTGGACCCAATATACCGGCCACTGCAGCGGACAGCTGGAACTGACAACTGGAAGCGGCAGATTCAAACCACTATAAATGCCGGAGGAAAGATCACAGAAGCGCTTCACAGGAGGCTCCCAAGCACTGAGGATGTCACCTAGACAGGGGATGAAACGTCTGCAACACAAATTCCCAGCTCAGTGAATAGAATCACAACAATGAGCACCCAAGCTACACATCTTCTCTCAAACTTTGAACAGAATCCCTACGGTTTCAGCCCATCCTGGCCCTCCAAAGAGCATCCCTTCCAAAACCACCCTGTAACCCTGCATTCACCATGGCTAACCTGCCTAGCCTGCACATCCCTGAACACTACGGGCAATTTCCCACGGCCAACCCACCTTAACCTGCACATCATTGAACTGCAGGAGGAGGCTGGAGCACCCGGAGGAAACCCACGCAGACACAAGGAGAACGTGCAAACTCCACACAGAGAGTCGCCAGAGGGTGAAATCGAACCTGGGCCCCTGGCGCTGTGAGGCGGCAGTGCTAACCACTGAGCCATCGTGTCTACGCCAGCATTATTTACAGACATGAGACTGTGGAGTTGGAGCAGACCATTCAGCCCCTCGAGCCTGTCTAGCCACTCGAGAAAGCTGATGGGATCACTCCACCTTTCTAACTAACCACCCCGTCCAGATGACCTTTCACCCCCTTGCTTACCAAGAATCTGCTGTAAAAAGTAATCAGGAGATTCTGCTGACACGGCTTTGGGAGGAAGAGTTCCAAAGACTTACCACCCTCTGAGAGAAAATAAAGCGATATCTCTACCCTGATTGTAAAAGGGCAACCCCTTGATTTGGAAAGTGATGGGAATCCCACTAGCCACTTTCCCACCAAGTTAACCACTACCTCACCCCCGACCCTGTCTCCTGGCTTTAAAGTGAGAGGGGAAGATATCAAGGGAAGATAGAGAGGACTGCAGGTGCTTGAGAGATAGAGCCAAAAAGGGTGGTGCTGGAAAAGCACAGCAGGTCAGGCAGCATCTGAGAAGCAGGAGAATCGACATTTCAGGCATAAGTCCTTCATCAGGAACGTTCATCAGGAATACATAACAAGGACCTAAGGGGCAACTTGTTCACACAGAGGGTGGTGTGTGTATGGAATGAGCTGCCAGAGGAAGTGGTGGAGGCTGGTACAATTACAGCATTTAAAAGGCATTTGGATGGGTATATGAATAAGAAGGGTTTGGAGGGATATGGGCCAATTGCTGGCAAATGGGACTGGATTAGGTTAGGATGTCTGGTCGGCATGAATAAGTTGGACCGAAGGGTCTGTTTCTGTGCTGTATGATTCTAAAGGGACATTAGTGAACTGGATGGGTTTTAATTCCTGATTATTATTCCATGCTAAATTCGAGGATTAAAATTCGAACAGCAGATAATGCTGGGATTTGAACCTGCAACCTCCCTGCCCCCGAACATCTGTATTACCATCTGTTCCCCAATGCCACTGTGTCATCTCAGACAGTAACATCAATTGGTGCTTAGGGGAAAGCAGGCAAAGATGTGGCTACATGACTGACCAGATCGCCCTGTCGGAATTAGTGAGCTCATGACCGGCAGCTTTGGAATCAACCAAAACCAATCCCTGGGATTTTCAGAGCTCTGAAGGTGGCCATTCGACCCACCCTCCTCATTCTAGCCCCTTGCTCTGTCAGTCCCACTTATCTGCTACCTCCCCTTTACTCTTTAGAATCATAGAATTCTTACAGTGTAGAACCAGGCCATTTTGTTCTCCAGAGGGTTGGTGTGGATGGGTCAAATGACCTGTTCCCACAATGTAGGGATTCGATGAGAACCATAGAATCCTTACAGTGAGGAAACAGGCCCTTCTGCCCAACAAGTCCATACTGACCCTCCGAAGAGTAACCCATCCAGACCCGTTCTCCATTACTCTGCAGGTCCCCTGACTAATGCACCTAACCTACACATGTTGGGCTTGTTGGGCCGAAGGGCCTGTTTCCACACTGTAAGTCTAATCTAATCTAATCCCTGGACACTGTGGGGCAACTTAGCACGACCAACCCACCCTAAGCTGTACACCGTTGGACTGTGGGAGGAAACCCAAGCAGAGACTGTGTAAAACTCCACACAGGCAGTTGCCTGAGGGTGGAATCGAACCTGGGCCCCTGGTGATGTGAGGCAGCAGTGCTAACCACTCCCCTCCTGCAAGTGTTCCGATTACCCAGAACCTACCATGGACTTTGCTTCCTCTGCCCTTTCATGAGATGTATTGCAGGTCATCGATCTCCCATCTCCACCACCCCCTGGCTTCCCCACTCGCTAATTCTTTCGCCCAGATATCTGTTTGCTGCCTGCATGGCTCTCTGTCAGTAGTTGCTGCTTCTCTTTATTTACTTGATCAAAAAAGAATTCTACCTGGAGACATCAAAACACAAGAACAAACAAGGACATCTCTTTATGGAGCCATGCTTTAGAGAAAGCCACAGGAGAGTTCATTACTTCATTAAGTTATTTTGTTAACAGTAAAGAATTTCTATAATGACCTGTTCACTGAAGCCAGTACAAATCCTACATTGTGAAGCTTTGCAGTTAACTCATCATCCTGGGTTGCACACTAGCATTGAATAAAAACCATCATTTAATCTGGGATATCATGTTCAGCCTGGTGTTGAGGGAGGGCTGTGCTGTTGGATGTAACACTCGTCTGGATTAGGCCTTCAATTATTGCCTTTTCTCGTAGGCCTGGGTGTCAAAGTTCATTGTCTTGGCCAACGTCTTGGCCTTTGGGTCCATCATGCACCTCAGGTCACCATTCGCATGTTTACTGGTGTAACATCGATCACCGCGTGCTGAGTGGCAGGGGGAAGGAATTATGGTCGGAATCACCAGTTCCCGGATGTCTGGTATGTCACTTGAGCTTGATCCTTGGCGGTTTTCTGCGCTGTTTCGGCCAGTTAACCTTTCAGAAATGGGGCCATTGTGAAATGGAGGTACTCCTTAAGAATTTGAACTGTTATGTCTCTCCCCTCACCCATCCTCATTATGTATGTCCTGTCTACAACCTGGGTAATGGCCTAGTGGTATTATCAGTGTGCTGTTAATCTAGAGACCAAGGGAAATGTTCCAGGGACTTGGGTTCGATTCCCTGATTTCCCCCCCATCACCATGGCAGATGATGAAATTTGAATTCAATAAACATTGGGAATTAGGACTCTCCAGAGGATCCAGGCTGAATGACCTTCTTCCCTACTGTAGGGGTTCTGTGATTCTGAATTCCATAGTCTGTTCCCATGGGATTTGAGCTCATGTCCCAGAGAGTTAGGTTGGCCCTCTGGATAACAATGTCACCACTGCCCAACCAGCTCCCAACACCGACCCCCTCCCCTGCCGAACTGGGGCAACTGCATGGGTGGCATCCATCGCCCTATGTCGCCCCCTGCCTCTGAGGGGGAGGGCCTACCCCTTCTGTCGCAGGACTGAGGGAGTGCTGCTCTGCCGATTTCGCAGGTGAGTCTGGAATCCTGGAGCCCTCACGCCTCCCACCCAGTTTACCTGCCCGCTCTCTCAGGGCGACGTTAATAGCCTCCACCGTTGGGATCTTGGACAATGCAGGAATTCTCCCCTCTCCTCCCACAAGGATTGAGTTGATAGGGGCACATGGTGTTGGCACTGCACTGATACTCCAAAGGCCTCGTGCATTGGCAGATGTGGGGTTCGAATGCCCAACAGCAGCTTGTAGAATTGGAATTTAATGACTAATATTGGGAATTAAAAGCTGGAAACTATTTCTGTGAAATCCCATTGGGATCATTAGAAGGATGTTGTTATTGAAATTAGATTAGAAAAGGTGCAGAAAATATTGACAAGAATGAGTATAGGCGTTGGGAGGTCATGTTGCGGCTGTACAGGACATTGGTTAGACCACTTTTGGCATACTGCATTCAGTTCTGGTCTCCCTGCTGTTGGAAGGATATTATTAAACTAGAAAAGGTGCAAAAAAGATTTGCAAGGATGTTGTCAGGGTTGGAGCATTTGGGCAGCACGGTGGCACAGTGGTTAGCACTGCTGCCTCACAGCGCCAGAGACCTGGGTTCAATTCCCGCCTCAGGCGACTGACTGTGTGGAGTTTGCACGTTCTCCCCGTGTCTGTGGGGGTGTGCTCCGGTTTCCTCCCACAATCACAAAGATGTGCGGGTCAGGTGAATTGGCCATGCTAAATTGCCCGCAGTAAGAGGTAAATGTAGGGGTATGGGTGGTGGGTCGGTGTGGAATTGTTGGGCCGAAGGGCCTGTTTCCACATTGTAAGTAATCTAATCTATAGGAAGAGGCTGGAGCTGTTTTCCCTGGAGCGTCAGAGGCTGAGGGGTAACCTTATAGAGGTTTCTAAAATCATGAGGGACATGGTAGGCAAATTCTTTTCCCTGGGGTCGGGGAGTCTAGAACGAGAGGGCCTAGGTTTAAGGTGAGAGGGGAAAGATTTAAAAGGCACCTGAGGGACAACTTTTTAACACAGAGGGTGGTGCGTGTATGGAATGAGCTGCCAGAGGAAGTGGTGGAGGCTGGTACAATTACAGCATTTAAAAGACTTAAAAACAGAACTTGCTGGAAAAGCTCAGTGGGTCTGGCAGCTGAGTTAACATTTCAGGTTAAGTGAACTGGCCCTGAGGAAGGGTCACCGGACCTGAAACGTTAACTCTGATTTCTCTCCGCAGATGCTGCCAGACCTGCTGAGCTTTTCCAGCAATTTCTGTTTCTGTTCCTGGTTTACAGCATCCGCAGCTCTTTCGGTTTCTATTTAACATTTTTAAAAAATTTGGTAAGGTATGTGCCTAGGAAAGGTTCAGAGGAGTAGAGGCCAAACACAAACAAGTGGGACTAGTTCAGCTTAGGAAACATGGTTAGCATGGACGTGTTGGGCCGAAGGGTCTGCGTCCGTGCTGTATGACTCTATGCCTCTCAGTAAGTCTGGGTTTCCGACCCAGTCTGGCCTGCATGTGATTCTCAACCCTCAGCGATAGGGTTGACTGTCAAACATCTGGAGGGGACACTCAGTCTATAAACTGCTGAGGGAATGGACCCATGGTATTTGGGGTTGCCCTACGCAAGATTGACTGTGGTGCTGGAGAACAGCTCACCGTTACCTTCTCGAGGGCAATTAGGGACAGGCAACAAACTCAGAGGTGAACACCAGCCACAGAGAAATGAGTAACTCCACTCACCTCCTAAGAGATCCCTGAAATGCAACTCAACCGATCCTCCTTCTTGGTTATGGGATCTTGGTGTGCTGAGGGTGGGTCTCACATTCACCTGCAAAGCAATATTCGCTGCCCGACAAAACATAACTCACGGCGCAGCCTCATCAGACATTTCGGCGCGAGGTGTTGCCAATTTTCCAGGTCATTAGTTTTAAGGAGGTGACTAATGTGGGTCGCAGATTCCATCAAACAAACCCTTGGCAGGGAGTTAATTGATGAACACAAACACTGAAGGGATCGATAAAGGCAGAACACAGACTGCAGGAAGACTTTCCATCTGAATGTTCACAGGGTGACTGGGACCAGCGAGAAACAGGATCATGGATACATCCCTCACTATATATCTCTGATATACCCCATATGTCTCTCTATAACACCCTGGTAGACACCGTACCCCTGTCTGTAACTCCCTGATATACCCCAAAACCCCTCACTGTATCTCGCTGATATACCCCGTACCCCGCTCTGTAACTCCCTGATATATCCCCAAAACCCCTCACTGTATCTCTCTGATATACCCCATACCCCTCACTGTAACTCCCTGATATACCCCAAAACCCCTCACTGTATATCTCTGATATACACCGTACCCCGCTCTGTAACTCCCTGATATACCCCCAAAACCCCTCACTGTATCTCTCTGATATACCCCGTACACCTCTCTGTAACTCCCTGATATACACCAAAACCCCTCACTGTATCTCTCTGATATATCCCATACCCCTCTCTGTAACTCACTGATATATACCCAAAACCCATCACTGTATCTCTCTGATATATCCCATACCCCTCTCTGTAACTCACTGATATATCCCCAAAACCCATCACTGTATCTCTCTGATATATCCCATACCCCTCTCTGTAACTCACTGATATATCCCCAAAACCCATCACTGTATCTCTCTGATATACCCCACACCCCTCACTGTAACACCCTGACATACCCCCAAACCCCTCACTGTAACACTCTGATATACCCCACACCCCTCACTGTAACACCCTGATATACCACACACCCCTCACTGTAACACTGATATACCCCACACCCCTCACTGTAACACTGATATACCCCACACCCCTCACTGTAACACTCCGATATATGCCACACCCTTCACTGTCATAGTCTGATATACCCCACACCCCTCACTGTAACATCCTGATATACCCCATACCCCTCATTGTAACACCCTGATATACCCCACACCCCTCACTGTAACATCCTGATATACCCCACACCCCTCATTGTAACACCCTGATATACCCCACACCCCTCACTGTAACACCCCGATATACCCCACACCCCTCACTATAACATCCTGATATACCCCACACCCCTCACTGTAACACCCTGATATACCCCACACCCCTCATTGTAATACCCTGATATACCCCACACCCCTCACTGTAGCACTCAGAAATACCCCACACCCCTCACTGTAACATCCTGATATACCCCACACCCCTCACTATAACACCCTGATATACCCCACACCCCTCACTGTAATACCCTGATATACCCCACACCCCTCACTGTAGCACTCAGAAATACCCCACACCCCTCACTGTAACATCCTGATATACCCCACACCCCTCACTATAACACCCTGATATACCCCATACCCCTCACTGTAACCTGTCTGCAGCTCCGGAGTGGGGTTTGTGATGTATTGCACTTAGTGCATGATCTGATGGGACAGTATCCCTTTAAAATTGGAATGTTGTGACATAGGTGAGTGCTCAGCGAATCCTCATGAGCCTGTCCTGACTAGTTTGAGCTTTTCCAGAGTGCACCACTTCAGAATACAAACCTACCTCTCACTGGAGCCTGGTCACTGCTTGGTACAGAATACAGGGCAATCGCCAAATTACAGACATCGAACTTAAGAATGTCATCCCAAATATGGCTGTAATTTTGAAGACCTGATATATAAACTATTCCTGCACTGGGGAGCAGCTGTTCCACATTGTATTCCCTCCCTCCACCCCCGACCCTCAGTAGCAGCAGTGTGTACCATCTACAAGACACGCTGTGGAAATTCGCCAAATATCCTCAGACAGCACCTTCCAAACCCACGGCCACTTCCATCGGGAAGGACTAGGGCAGTAGGTACATGGGAACACCACCCCTCCCCCAGCAAGTTCCCCTCCGCTCACCATCCTGCCTTGGAATAGTTTCTTATATAACATGATAGTTGCGTTTCTGTGCGGTCCTGGGGAATACAAGAATCGTGCAGTACAAATGGCGCTTAAAGTGTTGGCGATCTAATCTTGTTGTGGCCAACATGGGCTTTAAAAGTTCCTGCTTTAGAACCAGCATCCCTGAGTCGTCAACCGCGCTATAGTCAATTCGCAATGATGAAGTGCGTATTATAGTGGAACGACGGTGTATCGCTGTTCCTCCTGTGTTGCTGGGTCAAAATCCTGGAACTCCCCCGACGTGCACCTGCCTACAGCCCTGACAACGTCCACCACCGAGCAGAACCACTGAGCGTGACAGCCAATGTAATCGACTCGTAGCTCCAATGGACTGGGACTGGCTCTCAGTGAACAGCATAAATCGTGGTGTGCACAAATTCAAACATCCGCAGCACATTATAGCTGCAGGGTTATTCCATTCCAACTTGACAGCTCGCTACTGACCTTTCTTGAAGCTATGATGTGCAGGTTGGGGTGAATTGGCCGTGCTAATTTGCCCCACAGTGTTCAGGGGCGTAGGTTGGGTGCATTAGTCAGGGGTAAATGTAGTGAAATGGGTCTGGATGGGACGTTCCTCGGAGGGTCGGTGTGGACTTGTTGGGCCGAATGGCCTGTTTCCACACTGTAGGGATGCTATGGTTCTAAGGGCCTTGGGGGGTCAACCCACAGCAGGTGGGCTGCAGCAATTCAAGAAGGCAGCTCACCCCTCCCCCCCAAACTTCTCAAGGGGGTAACTAGGGGCAATAAATGCTGGGCCCAGCCAGAGACGCCCACGTCCCACAGATGAATAAAAAAGTAAAATAAAAAGTTGCGTTGTGCCGTGTGAGCAGACTTCAGAATGGAAGGTGTTCACCAGTTGGCCCTGCCTAGATTGTGGAGGTCACTCTGTCAGTGGGTACAGCCAGCATTGGCACTCTGCGTCTCTCTGGGCAGAGGTTGGCTAACAACACCCAGGAGCACTTTTCCAAAACAAACTGTGCAACGGGCTTTTCTGTGGTAATGGAGCCTGCAGTGTTTACAACCAGGAAACTGGCCACTCCGCCCATCGCCAGTTCTCTGTTCGAGCGACTCAGCCTTTCCCTAATCTTTCCCACGTCGCTGTCGGCCAACTCTCACTACACTCCCAGGCCGGACGTACTTCATCACTGCCTCTTGTTTTATTTTATTTTCTTCCCTTCCGTCTCTGCCTTTCGCCCACCCCCTCTTGCCTCCTTCCGAACATCCCCTCAAACACTCAGCCAAACGAGGGCAAATTCGGGCCCGACTCTGATGCCTCCCTCCATCCCGTGCAGGGGTCATGACGTAACTCTAAGAGAGGGCTGGCTGTTCGAGGGTGAGGGACTGGGGGTGCAGCCAAGACCCCCAGGAATTGTCGCAGAGTTCTTGGTTTGGGGAGGATGGGGAGTTGGGGTCTAAGGCAGAGGGAGAGGGTGGTCAAAAACAGGATTAGCACAACACCATTACTATCAACGAGAGGATAATGCTCAGAAAATTTTTTCTCAGCTGTTAGGTTTGTCACGTACTCACATGAGTGCAGTGAAAAGTTTACAAAGTCACAACTTAGGTACAAATGTACCTAGGAACAGGATCTTTGGAGACTAAGAAGACTCCCTACAGTGTGGAAACAGGCCCTTCGGCCCAACAAGTCCACACTGACCCTCCAAAGAATAACCCACCCAGACCCATTCTCCCGGCCCAATGTTTACCCCTGACTACACATCCCTGAACACCAAAGGCAATGTAACACAGCCAATCCACCCTAACCTGCACATCTTTGGACTATGGGAGGAAACCGGAGCACCCGGAGGAAACTCACGCAGACACGGGGAGAACGTGCAAACTCCACACCGACAGTCGCCTGAGGCTGGAATTGAACCCAGATCCCTGGCGATGTGAGGCAGCAGCACTAACCACTGAGCCATCATGCCAGCCCATAATAAATAATAAAATAAAAACATAAAAAGTGAGGCATGACAGTCCTTTGGTCAGAGACAGCGGTGACACAGAGTGACAATGAAGTCTCAGACACGGTCAGGATGAAAGAGAGCGCGAGCTACATGCGAGTGTGTGATGGTGTTCGGGAGAGAGCTGGGGACTGAGAGACAGAGAGAGTGGGCATGTGCTGCGGTCTTAGTGAGTGTCAACAGAGGAAGAGTGTTCATCCGTCAGAGAGAGATGGGGACAGAAAGAGAGAGTGTTTTGCCGTCAGCGAGAGAGAGGGGGAGATGGAAAGAGAGAGTGTTCAGGAGTCAGAGAGAGGGGGAGAGAGAAAGAGAGAGTGTTCATCTGTCAGAGAGAGACAGGGACAGAAAGAGAGAGTGTTCAGGAGTCAGAGAGAGGGGGAGACAGAAAGAGAGAGTGTTCAGCAGTCAGAGAGAGAGGGGGACAGAAAGAGAGAGTGTTCAGGAGTCAGAGAGAGGGGGAGACAGAAAGAGAGAGTGTTCAGCCATCAGAGAGAGAGGGGGACAGAAAGAGAGAGTGTTCAGGAGTCAGAGAGAGGGGGAGACAGAAAGAGAGAGTGTTCAGCCATCAGAGAGAGAGGGGGACAGAAAGAGAGAGTGTTCAGCAAACAGAGAGAGATGGGGACAGAAAGAGAGAGTGTTCAGCAGTCAGAGAGAGAGGGAGACAGAAAGAGAGAGTGTTCAGCAAGCAGAGAGAGTTTCAGCAGTCAGAGAGAGGGGGAGACAGAAAGAGAGAGTGTTCAGCAGTCAGAGAGAGGGGGAGACAGAAAGAGAGAGTGTTCAGCAGTCAGAGAGAGGGGGAGACAGAAAGAGAGAGTGTTCAGCAGTCAGAGAGAAGGGGGATAGAAAGAGAGAGTGTTCAGCAAACAGAGAGAGATGGGGACAGAAAGAGAGAGTGTTCAGCCGTCAGAGAGAGAGGGAGACAGAAAGAGAGAGTGTTCAGCAGTCAGAGAGAGTACGAGGGCACTGAGAGAGAAAGAGAGGGAGAGAGAAAGAGAAAAGTGACCACGCACTGGTCTGACCTCAGATCGAAACAAAGCCAGCACTCCCAGGTCAGAGAACAGAGCTTTAAGGAACTCGAGACCGCGACTGACATTTCTGAAGCACATGCTCTTGTTGCTCCCGATGCCACGAGGTTACGCCCAGCAGAGCGCGAAATGAGACGGCAGTGAATCTGAAACCCGTACCGTTTGTCTGAGGAGACTTGAAGGAAATGTATCTGGGCTGTGCTGGGCTGGGCTGGCAGGTGGGTCCTCAGTGTGCTGGGGGCCAGGCGGGAGAGTGGGTGGGGGGGGGTAGTTGGTTCATACCTGCGCTGCGTTCTTGGTCAGGTCACTGCGCGGCGTGACGATCAGCCTATCCAGAACGTGAGGCGGTCGGTCTCAGCTCCTGGGATTTGCGTGAGCAGCAGGTAATCGAAGCTGTATAGATAGGCCTCTTAAAACTTCACACCACATGACTCACAGTCGGTGTATTATGTGTCAACAGAACAGGCTTCTGACTAAAGCATCCCCATCCCCTTGTACCAGGTGCCAACGCAGGGTTTGGCTGTGAAAATAAAACGCACAATTAAAAGTATATTTGTAGCTGTTCGCAATTGTTTGGAGGTTGACCACCAGTCTCTCACTCTCTGTATACTAACCGACTGCAATTGGAATGAGGGGGGGGTCTATTGTCATGTGTACTCAAGTTACAGGAGAACAGAAATACAGGAAAAGGTGTAGTGTCACCAGTACACAGTGCCATCTCAGGGACAAAGCACCTCGTTACAAATCATACGCAGAAAAAAAACAGAGAAACTAATGCAGACAAGGGTACACCATGTTACAGATATACAGTACATTGTGTAAGTCAGGAAAATAAGAAATAAAGCTCAAAAGATGGATGTTATGGTGTTTCGATAAGGGATTCTCCATAGCATCAATGAGATCCAACAGTTTCCAACCAGTAGCTGACGCCAACCCAGACCCACCGTCCATCCCCGCTCAGGACCCACAGTCCATCCCCATTCCAGACCCACAGTCCATCCCCATTCCAGACCCACAGTCCATCCCCACTCCAGACCCGTCGTCCATCCCCGCTCAGGACCCACAGTCCATCCCCATTCCAGATCCACCTTCCATCCCCACCGTCCATCCCCACTCCAGACCCACCATCCATCCCCGCTCCAGACCCACTGTCCATCCCCGCTCCAGACCCACTGTCCATCCCCACTCCAGACCCACCTTCGATCCCCATTCCAGGCCCAGAGTCCATTCCCGCACCAGACCCACCGTTCATCCCCGCTCCAGACCCACTGTCCATCCCCATTCCAGACCCACCGTTCATCCCCGCTCCAGACCCACCGTCCATCCCCATTCCAGACCCACCGTCCATCCTCGCTTCAGACCCACCGTCCATCCCCGCTCCAGACCCACCGTCCATCCTCGCTTCAGACCCACCATCCATCCCCGCTCCAGACCCACTGTCCATCTCCATTCCAGACCCACCGTCCATCCCCATTCCAGACCCACTGACCATCCCCATTCCAGACCCACCGTCCATCCCCATTCCAGACTCATCGTCCATCCCCATTCCAGACCGATCGTCCATCCCCACCACAGATCCATTGTCCATCCCCAGACCAGACCCACCATCCATCCCCACTCCAGACCACCCGTCCATCCTTGCTCCAGACCCATTGTCCTTCCGCGCTCCAGACCCACCGTCCATCCCCGCTCAAGACCCACTGTCCATCCCCATTCCAGACCCACTGTTCATCCCCGCTCCAGACCCACCGTCCATCCCCCATTCCAGACCCACCGTCCATCCTCGCTTCAGACCCACCGTCCATCCCCGCTCCAGACCCACCGTCCATCCTCGCTTCAGACCCACCATCCATCCCCGCTCCAGACCCACTGTCCATCTCCATTCCAGACCCACCGTCCATCCCCATTCCAGACCCACTGACCATCCCCATTCCAGACCCACCGTCCATCCCCATTCCAGACTCATCGTCCATCCCCATTCCAGACCGATCGTCCATCCCCACCACAGATCCATTGTCCATCCCCAGACCAGACCCATCATCCATCCCCACTCCAGACCACCCGTCCATCCCCGCTCAAAACCCAGTGTCCATCCTCATTCCAGACCCACCATTCATCCCCATTCCAGACCCACCGTCCATCCCCACTCCAGACCCACCAGCCATCCCCACTCCAGACCCACCGTCCATCCCCACTCCTGACCCACCATCCATCCCCACTCCTGACCCACCGTCCATCCCCATTCCAGACCCACCGTCCATCCCCCACTCCAGACCCACCAGCCATCCCCACTCCAGACCCACCGTCCATCCCCAATCCTGACCCACTGTCCATTCCCACTCCAGAACCACCGTCCATCCCCACTTCAGACCCACCATCCAACAGCATTCCAGACCCATCGTCCATCCCCGCTGCAGAGTCACCGTCCATCCCCATTACAGATCCATTGTCCATTCCTGCTCCAGACCCATCGTCCATCCCCACTCCAGATCCACCGTCCATCCCCATTCCAGAGCCACCATCCATCCCTGCACCAGACCCACCGTCCATCCCCAATCCTAAACCACCATCCATCCCTTACTCCAGACCCAACATCCATCCCCGCTCCAGACCCACTGTCCAATCCCGCTCCAGAACAACCGTCCATCCCCATTCCAGACCCATCGTCCATCCCCATTTCAGAACCACCTTCCATCCCCACTCAATATCCACCATCCAAACCCACTGCAGATCCACCGTCCATCCCCATTCCAGACCCACCGTCCATCCCCACTTCAGACCCACCATTCAACATCATTCCAGACCCACCGTCCATCCCCAAACCTAAACCACCGTCCATCCTTGCTCCAGACCCACCGTCCATCCCCACTCCAGACCCACCGTCCATCCCCACTCCAGACCAACCGTTCATCCCCAATCCTAAACCACCGCCCATCCCTAAGTCCAGACCCACCATCCATCCCTGCACCAGAGCCACCGTCCAACCCGCTCCAGACCCACCGTCCATCTCCATTCCAGACCCACCGTCCATCCTCATTCCAGACCCACTGACCATCCCCATTCCAGACCCACCGTCCATCCCCATTCCAGACTCATCGTCTATCCCCATTCCAGACCGATCGTCCATCCCCACCACAGATCCATTGTCCATCCCCGACCAGACCCATCATCCATCCCCACTCCAGACCACCCGTCCATCCTCGCTCCAGACCCATTGTCCTTCCGTGCTCCAGACCCACGTCCATCCCCACTCCAGACCCACCGTCCATTCCCATTCCAGACCCACCATTCATCCCTGCTCCAGACCCACTGTCTATCCCCATTCCAGACCCACCGTCCATCCCCATTCCAGACTCATCGTCCATCCCCATTCCAGACCAATCGTCCATCCCCACCACAGATCCATTGTCCATCCCCAGACCAGACCCACCATCCATCCCCACTCCAGACCACCCATCCATCCTTGCTCCAGACCCATTGTCCTTCCGCGCTCCAGACCCACCGTCCATCCCCGCTCAAGACCCACTGTCCATCCTCATTCCAGACCCACCTTCCATCCCCATTCCAGACCCACCGTCCATCCCCCACTCCAGACCCACCAGCCATCCCCACTCCAGACCCACATCCATCCCCACTCCTGACCCACCGTCCATTCCCACTCCAGAACCACCGTCCATCCCCACTTCAGACCCACCATCCAACAACATTCCAGACCCATCGTCCATCCCCGCTGCAGAGTCACCGTCCATCCCCACTACAGATCCATTGTCCATCCCTGCTCCAGACCCACCATCCATCCTCACTCCAGACCCACCGTCCATCCCCAATCCTAAACCACCATCCATCCCTTACTCCAGACCCAACATCCATCCCCGCTCCAGACCCACTGTCCAACCCCGCTCCAGAACCACCGTCCATCCCCATTCCAGACCCATCGTCCATCCCCATTTCAGAACCACCTTCCATCCCCACTCAATATCCACCATCCAAACCCACTCCAGATCCACCGTCCATCCCCATTCCAGACCCACCGTCCATCCCCACTTCAGACCCACCATTCAACATCATTCCAGACCCACCGTCCATCCCCAAACCTAAACCACCGTCCATCCTTGCTCCAGACCCACCGTCCAACCCCACTCCAGACCCACCGTCCAACCCCACTCCAGACCCACCGTCCATCCCCACTCCAGACCAACCGTTCATCCCCAATCCTAAACCACCGCCCATCCCTAAGTCCAGACCCATCGTCCATCCCCGCTCCAGACCCACCATCCATCCCCGCACCAGAGCCACCGTCCAACCCGCTCCAGACCCACCGTCCATCCCCAATCCTAAACCACCATCCATCCCTTACTCCAGACCCATGGTCCATCCCTGCTGCAGACCCATTGTCCATCCCCATTCCAGATCCACCTTTCATCCCCATTCCAGACCCACCTTCCATCCCTGCTCCAGACCTACTGTCCATCCTCATTCCAGACCCATCGTCTGTCCCCTTCCAGAACCACCAGCCATCCCCTACTCCAGACCCATCATCTATCCCCACTCCAGACCCACCGTCCATCCCCATTCCAGTCCCACTGTCCATCCACACTCCAGACCCACTGTCCATCCCCTACTCCTGACCCACCGTCCATCCCCACTCCAGACCCACCATCCAACATCATTCCAGACCCACCGTCCGTCTCCAATCCTAAACCACCGTCCATCCCTTACTCCAGACCCATCATCCATCCCCAACCCAGACACACCGTCAATCCCCATTCCCGACCCACTTTCCAATCCCGCTCCAGACCTACTGCCCATCCTCATTCCAGCCCAAAGTCCATCCTCATTCCAGACCCATCGTCTATCCCCATTCTAGAACCACCAGCCATCTCCTACTCCAGACTCATCTTCCATCCCCACTACAGACCCACCGTCCATCCCCATTCCTGACCCACTGTCCATGCCCACACCAGGCCCACTCTCCATCCCCATTTCAGACACACTGTCCATCCCCGCTCCAGATCCACCTTCCAAACCCGCTCCAGACCCACCATCTATCCCCATTCCAGACCCACCGTCCATCCCCGCTCCAGACCCACCATCCATTCCCGCTCCAGACCCACTGTCCATCCCCATTCCAGACCGACTGTCCATCCCCACACCAGACCCACCGTCCATCCCCATTCCAGACCCACTGTCCATCCCCATTCCAGACCGACTGTCCATCCCCACACCAGACCCACCGTCCATCCCCATTCCAGACCCACTGTCCATCCCCACTCCAGACCTACCGTCCATCCCCGCTCCAGACCCACCGTCCATCCTCATTCCAGACCCACCAGCTATCCCCTATTCCAGACCTATCATCCATCCCCCATCCAGACACACCGTCCATCCCCATTCCAGAACCACTGTCCATCTCCATTCCAGACCCACTGCCCATCCCCACTCCAGATCCACCGTCCATCCCCACTACAGACCCACTGTCCATTCCCATTCCAGAACCATCTTCCACCCCCACTCCAGACCTACTGTCTATCCCCGCTCCAGACCCACCATCCATTCCCGCTCCAGACCCTCCGTCCATCCTCATTCCAGACCCACCATCCATCATCATTCCAGACCCACCGTCCATCCCCAATCCAGACCCACCAGCCATCCCCTACACCAGACCCATCGTCCATCCCCACTCCAGACCTACCGTCCATCCCCGTTCCAGACCCACCTTCCATCCTCATTCCAGATCCACTGTTCATCCCCCACTCCAGACCCACCACACATTCCCGCACGGGACCCACCTTCCATCCTCACTCCAGACCCACTGTCCATCCCCATTCCAGACCCTCTGTCCATCCCCATTCCAAACCAACCATCCATCCCCACTCCAGACCCACTGTCCATCCCCATTCCAAACCAACCATCCATCCTCACTCCAGACGCACCGTCCATCCCCGCTCCAGACCCACTGTCCATCCCCGCTCCAGACCCACCATCCATCCCCACTCCAGACCCTCCATCCATCCCCACTCCAGACCCAATGTCCATCCCCACTATTGACCCACCGTCCATCCCCATTCCAGACCCACTGTCCATCCCCATTCCAAACCAACCATCCATCCCCATTCCAGACCCACTGTCCATCCCCATTCCAGACCCACTCCAGACCCTCCATCCATCCCCGCTCCAGACCCAACGTCCATCCCCACTCCAGACCCACCATCTATCCCCATTCCAGACCCACTGTCCATCCCCATTCCAGACCCACCATCCATCCCCACTACAGATCCCCACTCCAGAGTGATAATGGGGCTAGTGCTGGCAAATGGGACTAGATTAATTTAGGATATCTGGTCGGCATGGACGAGTTGGACCAAAGGGTCCGTTTCCGTGTTGTACATCTCTATGACTCAATGACCTGGTACTGGTCAACATCACTGAACAAAATGGGTGCAGATGTGGGTAGTTCAAATACCGCTAATCCCTTGTTATAAATGTCAATCCTAGGGCCTGGGTGTCCTTGGAGAAGGAGCACGCGGTGTCCACCAACACCCTGGAGTTGTTCAGGGAGAGGTGGGCGCCGCAGGGAGTGGAGTGCATCATTTCCCCCTCCAACGCTATTTTAATTTAGTCCTTGCCCTCCCCTTCACTGTTTTTGATCACACAGCATTGCCCTTTGATGTGAAGGGCACTGCTCGTCACAGGCCACTCGGGTGTTTTCCTACTTTTCCTGGTGGTGGAAATTAAATAAAGATTTGTGCACTTTGTGTCTCTCACTGTGTCTCACACCTGCACACCCACACCATGGGGGCTGGGGAAAATAAGCACTACCGCAGTTAGGAAAAGAAAAAAAAAGAAGAAAAAATAAATAAATAAATGTCAATCCTTGTCACTGATGCCAACCAGGGGAAGATGCCTATACAACGTGCTTAGCAGCAGTTGGCTCAGTCTAGGTGAACAATTTATTACGTAGAGCTAAATGACTAGTTACATTAACATCTGAGATAAACAGTCATCTCTGGTGAGGCACTAGGCTGGGTTAAGAGTCAGTTCCCATTACTACAACTAAACATTTCTTGCACAGAACTGGTTAGCTCTTCCCAGGATCAGCCCTTTATGTCCTGACGAACACAGTACAATGCACGCTGTCAATTAACCCTTTCAGTACTAACTGCCTGTACACTACACTGTATACAACATATGGCTGTCCCTTAAGCTCAAGAGTCTCCACATGAGCAAATATTGGGTGTTGGTGGGACACTGATGGGTAAGTTTGTTTTTGAAACCTTTTCCATACTATGCCCACCTTGAAAATTATTTTATCACTGTAACATGGGGACTGGCCAAATTTTCTAAATTCATTATGTTTAAAAAATTCATTCACAGGATGAGGGTGTTACTGGCCAGGCCCACTGTCTGCCTGTCCCTGATTGTCCAGAGAGGTGTTAAGAGTCGACTACATCGCTGTAGGCTTGAAGTCACGTGTAGGCCAAACTGGATAAAGATAGCAGATTTCCTTCATTAGCGAACCAGATAGGTTTTTCCTCACCAATCGATTCATAGTATCGTTGAACTTTTAATGCTAGTCTTCCATTTCTTATTACTGAATTCAAATCTTATCGGCAATAGTAGGATTTGAAACCGGGTCACCAGAATGTCACCGAGGTCCCTGGAGTGGCAGTTCCGTGATAATACCTCTAGGCCATCACCTCCCCAGAGTTTAGATCAGATTGGTGCTGGAAAAGCACAGCAGTTCAGGCAGCATCCGAGGAGCAGGAAAATCGACGTTTCGGGCAAAAGCCCTTCATCAGGAATAGCGGCAGAGTGCCTGAAGGTTGGAGAGATAAATGAGAGGAGGGTGGGGGTGAGGAGAAAGTAGCATAGAGTACAATAGGTGGGGGGGGGTGGGGATGAAGGTGATAGGTCAGAGAGGAAGGTGGAGTGGATAGGTGGAAAGGAAGATAGGCAGGTAGGACAAGTCATGGGGACAGTGCTGAGCTGGAAGTTTTGGAACTGGGGTGAGGTGGGGGAAGGGGAAATTAGGAAACTGGTAAAGGCCACATTGATGCCCTGGGGTTGAATTGTTCCAAGACGGAAGATGAGGCGTTCTTCCTCCAGGCATTGGGTGGTGAGGGAGCGGCAGTGAAGGAGGCCCAGGACCTCCATGTCCTCAGCTGAGTGGGAGGGGGAGTTGAAATGTTGGGCCACAGGGCGGTGTGGTTGATTGGTGCGGGTGTGCCGAGATGTTCCCTAGGAGGCGCCCAGTCTCCCCAATGTAGAGGAGACCGCATCGGGAGCAACGGATACAATCAATGATATTGGTGGATGTGCAGGTAAAACTTTGATGGATGTGAAAGACTCCTTTAGGGCCTTGGATGGAGGTGAGGGAGGAGGAGTGGGCACAGGTTTTGCAATTCCTGCGGTGGCTGGGGAAGGTGGCAGGATGGGAGGGTGGGTTGTTGGGGGGCGTGGACCTGACCAGGTAGTCACAGAGGGAATGGTCTTTGCGGAAGGCGGAAAGGGGTGGGGAGGTAAATATATCTCTGGTGGTGGGGTCCTTTTGGAGATGGTGGAAATGTCGTCGGATGATTTGGTTTATGCGAAGGTTGGTAGGGTGGAAGGTGAGCACCAGGGGGGTTCTGTCCTTGTTACGGTGTAGGGGTGGGGTATTCTAACTTGTAAGCTCCACATTGGTCTTTTCCTCCCACTCTATCACCACGTTCTTCCATTCCTTCCTCTTCATGTGTTTATCTTCATGTAATGGGACCAGCAGGTGGCAATGGTGAGGGAGGGCATCGAGCAGGGGAGCTCGAGCAGGCACACTGGGATATCCAGCAGCGGGTGGTGATGGTGAGGGAGGGCATCGAGCAGGAGAGCTTGAGCAGGCACACTGGGTCCCCCAGCAGCAGGTGGCGATAGTGAGGAAGGGGGCCTTGCAGGGGAGCTTCAGCAGGTACACTGGGATGTCCAGCAGCAGGTGGCGATGGTGAGGGAGGGCGCTAAGCAGGGGAGCTCGAGCAGGTACACTGAGACATCCAGGAGCAGGTGGCAATGGTGGGGAGGGTGCCAAGTTGGGGAGGTCAAACAAGTACACTGGGACGTCCAGCAGCAGGTGGCGATGGTGAGGGAGGGCGCCCAGTGGGAGAGCTCGAGCAGGTACACTAGGATGTCCAGCAATATGTGGTGATGGTGCGGGAGGGCACTGAGCAGGGGAGCTTGAGCAGATACACTGGGACCTCCAGCAGCAGCAGGTGGTGATGGTGAGGGAGAGCAGCTGGAGTTGTCAAGTTTACCATGTCTGGAGGAAGGGAGATTATTGGGAAGGAAGAGCAAACAGACAATGTATTCCCTAACCCGAGTAAAACAGGCTTCAACTCGTGCAAATTCTTTAACTTTAATATCCCTTCATATCTGATGGCAGTGGAATAAAGAAACCCTGCTTCATGACTTTTGGGCCATCTGAGATCTTATGTTACATTCGACTATATAAACGTTTAAATATATCTATCCCCATTTCTGCCAGTGAGTTGGTCTTCAGAAGATCGGTGTGGACTCGATGGGCCAAATGGCCTCTTTCCAGTCTGTGGGGGTTCTATGATAGCTGTGAGTTCTCACCGCTAAGTACTGCCAATGGGAGGGTGGAGGCCACTGCTGGTAATGCACCCACTCTATATGGGAGATATGGGTCAAAGGGTAGTCTCACCCAGAGGTGAGTGATGGAAGGAGGAGACATCATGTTGGAGTGAGAGTCATAGGGAGGGGAAAAATGCCGGGTGGGGGGTTCTCGAAGGGTCCTTCACCCCCTAATGTGGGGTAATGAAAGAACAAGGCAGGTTTGCTGTTTGCACTCTCTTCTTCCCATTACCACGGAGTTACTAACGCTGAAGGATGAGATCCTCATTGGTGGACCTCAGTTGACAAGGAGGGGAGAAAGCCATTCACAGGATATCCCACATTGGGGTGGATGGGAGAGAGAGAGAGACATGTAGAAGACAATTAAGCCCTCCCTATCCCAATCACCAAACGTGCCATGTGTGAGGTAATATAACTAAATCACAGGATGTGAGTGTTGCTGGCTAGGCCAGTGTTTATCAACCAGAAGGGCAGTTAAGTCTTAAACAGATTGCTGGAGTCACATAGATAAGGACGGCAGAGTTTCCTCTCTCAAAGAACATGAGCTGGGTTTTGACAATTGTCACTGGGCCAACCTGTGACTGAATTGTGGGCAGCTGTGTTGAGCAGGACTTGGACCCAGCCTCTGGACTACAAACTCAGTGACACTGCTGCTGCTTCCCCTTGTGACCTTAACACACCTGATCAGACCATCGCTGACTCTTGGCTTCTTACTTTATCATGTGACAGGTGTGAAATTTTTGATTGATTTGTTGTTGTCACATATCCCGCAATAGAGTGAAAAGTGTTGTTTTGTGTGCTGCACAGGCAGAACGTGCCTCACAAAGTGATCAGGGTAGTGGAACTGAGCGCAAAATACAGCCAAAGAGAAGGTGCAGAGAGAAAGAGAGACAGAGGGAGAGAGAGGTCCATTCATAACAGGGTGGCGGAGTGGGTGGCACGGTGGCACAGTGGTTAGCACTGCTGCCTCCCACAGCGCCAGAGACCCGGGTTCAATTCCCGACTCAGGCGACTGACTGTGTGGAGTTTGCACGTTCTCCCCGTGTCTGCGTGGGTTTCCTCCGGGTGCTCCGGATTCCTCCCACAAACACAAAAAACGTGCAGGCCAGGTGAATTGGCCATGCTAAATTGCCCCTAGTGTTAGGTGAAGGGGTAAACGTAGAGGAATGGATCTCGGGAGGTTGCGCTTCGGCAGGTCGGTGTGGACTTGTTGGGCCGAAGGGCCTGTTTCCACACTGTAATCTAATCTGAAAAAAACATTTGAGAGGTCCATTCATAAGTTTGACGACAGCGGGGAAGAAGATGTTCTTTAATCTGTTGGTATGTGTTTTCAAACATCCGTATCTTCTGCCTAACGGAAGAGGGTGGAAGAGAGTATAAAGATTAGATTACTTACAGTGTGGAAACAGGCCCTTCGGCCCAACAAGTCCACACCGACCCGCCGAAGTGCAAACCACCCATACCCCTACATTTACCCCTTACCTAACACTACGGGCAATTTAGCATGGCCAATTCACCTGACCCGCACATCTTTGGACAGTGGGAGGAAACCGGAGCACCCGGAGGAAACCCACGCAGACACGGGGAGAATGTGCAAACTCCACACAGTCAGTCGCCTGAGTCGGGAATTGAACCCGGGTCTCAGGCGCTGCGAGGCAGCAGTGCTAACCACTGTGCCACTGTGCCGCCCACAACTGGGGTGGGAAGGGTCTTTGATAATGTAGGCTGCTTCCCCAAGGCAGTGAGGGGCATACACAGAGTCAATGGATGGAAGGTCGGTTTGTGTGATGGTCTGGGCTGTGCTCTCAACTCTCTGCGGTTTCTTGAGGTTTGGGCGGAGCAGTTGCCGTACCACACTGTGATCCATCCGGATAGGATGCTGCCTATGGTGCGTTTATAAAAATTGGTAGGCATGCTGGCATCACTCAGCTGAAACCTTCTCGTGTTTCTGCTACCGACACAGAGAGGGGCGAAAGGAGAGCGTGTGTACCAACCACATGAGGCCATTCCACATGAAACAGAGTGGAATCATACCTCAGTATTCCGCACGCTGTTAGCCAGAGAAGTGGCGATCGGGGACGGAGCAGTTAGCGATCCTGAGTGGGACTTAGCCCAGGGTGGGGGGAGACAGGGGGGTGGCAGCTGCACCAGCCGCTTATCTCTCCACGCTTCAGGCTCTCTGCCTTTATTCCTGACGAAGGGCTTTTGCCCAAAACGTCGATTTTGCTGCTCCTCGGATGCTGCCTGAACTGCTGTGCTCTTCCAGCACCACTGATCCAGAATCTGGTTTCCAGCATCTACAGTCATTGTTTTTACACTGGGGGGAGTCCAAGCCCCTGTGGGTAAGGACCAGCATGGATCGACTCCAGATCCTTGGCTTCAGAAAGGACTATAATGTTGTTGTTCGCCGAGCTGGGAATTTGTGTTGCAGACGTTTCGTCCCCTGTCTAGGTGACACCCTCAGTGCTTGGGAGCCTCCTGTGAAGCGCTTCTGTGATCTGTCCTCCGACATTTGTAGTGGTTTGAATCTGCCACTTCCAGTTATCAGTTCCAGCTGTCCGCTGCAGTGGTCGGTATATTGGGTCCAGGTCGATGTGCTTATTGATTGAATCTGTGGATGAGTGCCATGCCTCTAGGAATTCCCTGGCTGTTCTCTGTTTGGCTTGTCCTATAATAGTAGTGTTGTCCCAGTCGAACTCATGTTGCTTGTCATCTGCGTGTGTGGCTACTAAGGATAGCTGGTCATGTCGTTTCGTGGCTAGTTGGTGTTCATGAATGCGGATTGTTATCTGTCTTCCTGTTTGTCCTATGTAGTGTTTTGTGCAGTCCTTGCATGGGATTTTGTAAACGACATTGGTTTTGCTCAGGCTGGGTATCGGGTCCTTCGTCCTGGTGAGTCGTTGTCTGAGAGTGGCTGTTGGTTTGTGTGCTGTTATGAGTCCTAGTGGTCGCCGTAGTCTGGCTGTCAGTTTGGAAATGAACAGAAGCGCTTCACAGGAGGCTCCCAAGCACTGAGGATGTCACCTAGACAGGGGACGAAACGTCTGCAACACAAATTCCCAGCTCGGCGAACAGAACCACAACAACAAGCACCCGAGCTACAAATCTTCTCACAAACTTTGAAGGACTATAATGTATAACTTCTAAATTATTTATTTTTCAACTTTATACCAAGAAGAATGGGGTGGCACGGTGGCTCAGTTGCTGCTGCCTCACTACGCTAGGGTCCCAGGTTCGATTCCAGCCTCGGGCGACTGTCTGTGTGGAGTTTGCACATTCTCCCCATGTCTGTTTGGGTTTTCTCCGGGTGCTCCGGTTTCCTCCCACAGTCCAAAGATGTGCAGGTTAGGGTGGATTGTCCCATAGTACCGAAGGATTGTCCCATAGTGCAGGGTAGATGGGTTAGCCATGGGAAATGCAGGGAAGGGAATGGGACAGTGTGGACCTGTTGGGCTGAATGGCCTGTTTCACAGTAAGGTTTCTATGTTTTATGTGACAGTAGTGAAGAACTTTCTTGCTTATTTCTTTATTTTAACATATTTTTAGGTAAGATTTTGTATTTAGGTAGCTTTGTACCAAAGATGGCATCATATGTGGCGACATTACACACATTTCACTGTACTCCTGTACTTGAGTCCAGGTCACAGTAAAACCTTAATCTAATGTATAAAAGTATTGAATCATTAAGATGGTTAATTTGCCCAATTTTCTCAGCTCTCTAGTTAGAAGGAAATGCACACCAAGTGTCACCAGAAAAAAACAAGAAAATAAATTGTATTTATTATAAGCAAATTATTAATTATAAATTATAGACAAATGTATCCTTTAACAATTGGTGAAGAATTTTATTAAGAGAATCGACTACTTGCTGTGGGTCTGGAGTTACGTGTAGGCCAGACCAGGTAAGGATGGCAGTTTTCTTCCCAAAACAATGTCAGTGAAACAGATGGGTTTTCCCCAACAATGGGTTTAATGTTCGACTCTCAATCGAATTTGCAATGGTGGGATTTGAACCAGGGTCCCCCTGAGCATTGTCTGGCTCTCTGGATTAGTAGGAGGAGAAAGTGAGGGCTGCAGATGCTGGAGATCAGCGCTGAAAATGTGTTGCTGGAAAAGCGCAGCAGGTCAGGCAGCATCCAAGGAGCAGGAGATTCGACGTTTCGGGCATGAGCCCTTCTTCAGGAATGAGGAGAGTGTGTCCAGCAGTCTAAGATAAAAGGTAGGGAGGAGGGACTTGGGGGAGGAGCGTTGGAGATGCAATAGATGGAAGGAGGTCAAGGTGAGGGTGATAGGCCGGAGTGGGGTGGGGGCGGAGAGGTCAGGAAGAAGATTGCAGGTTAGGAGGGCGGTGCTGAGTTCGAGGGATTTGACTGAGACAAGGTGGGGGGAGGGGAAATGAGGAAACTGGAGAAATCTGAGTTCATCCCTTGTGGTTGGAGGGTTCCCAGGTGGAAGATGAGAAGAATTGTCCCCTCAGATTTGCCTTCCCAGCATATGCCGTCCCTATTACCTGATTAAACTTTGACCTTCCTTTTGCACTGTATTCCCTTTAAACCGTCCTGTCTGTATTTTGCACATGAATTATATCAGTGAGAGGTGGGTGGTTTGTACCGAGGCTATCTTCCGTTGCCAGGCAACGGGGAGCAGTAAAAAGCATCTGTGCTGCAGAGTGGAGCTGTTTCAGTCTCGAACCGATCCATCACCTCGACATTGCGGCTCCCGGACCGGAGATGGCTGGGTCATAAAGACACCGCTGCTGTTATTTTTCCATCAATGTCCGTCATCAGTTAAGCTGCAGCTTCCCTCCTCACACTGCCCCCACCTGCTGGAGGGGAGGGGGGGTAAACCAAAAAGGTTTAGAGGCCCCGGACTGCAAACTGCCCCAAGAGATGGTTGACAAGGATGTTGCCAGGGGTTGGAGGGTTTGAGCTACAGGGAGAGACTGAACAGGCTGGGGTTGTTTTCCCTGGAGCGTCGGAGGCTGAGGGGTGACCTTATAGAGGTTTATAAAATCATGAGGGGCACGGATAGGGTAAATAGACAAGGTCTTTTCCCTGAGATGGGGCAGTCCAGAACTAGAGGGCATAGGTTTAGATTACTTACAGTGTGGAAACAGGCCCTTCGGCCCAACAAGTCCACACCGACCCGCCGAAGTGCAACCCACCCATACCCCTACATTTACCCCTTACCTAACACTACGGGCAATTTAGCATGGCCAATTCACCTGAATCGCGTATCTTTGGACTGTGGGAGGAAACCAGAGCACCCAGAGGAAACCCACGCAGACACGGGGAGAACGTGCAAACTCCACACAGTCAGTCAACTGAGGCGGGAATTGAACCTGGGTCTCTGGTGCTGTGAGGCAGCAGTGCTAACCACTGTGCCACCGTGCCGCTCTAAAGGGTTTAGGGTGAGGGGGGGGAAAGATATAAAAGGCACCTGAGGGACAACTTTTTCACACAGAGGGTGGTACGTGTATGGAATGAGCTGCCAGAGGAAGTGGTGGAGGCTGGTACAATGACAGTGTTTAAATGGCATCTGGATGGGTATATGAATAGGAAAGGTTTGGAGGGATATGGGCCGGGTGCTGGCAAATGGGACTAGATTGGGTTGGGATATCTGGTCAGCATGGATGGGTTGGACCGAAGGGTCTGTTTCCGTGCTGTACATGTCTCTGACTGTATGAGCTGGGGTCACAGCAGGTGACTGTACGAGACACTCTGACTATAAGCCAGCACCAGCCATGTCCCGCTAGGTGACGGCGTGTATCCCTTCTGTGTGCCATTTGGCCCATCAAGTCCACACTCACCCTCTGAAGAGCATCCCCACCAGACCCCACCTCCCCCACCCACCACACTATCCGTGGAACTCTGCATTTCCCATGCACAAATGTTCCCACAGTGTGGAAGCAGGCTGTTCAGCCCATCGAGTGGACACCGACCCTCCAAAAGGCATCCCACTCAGACCCAACCGCACCATTACCCTATCCCTGTCACCCCGCATTCCCTCATGGCCAACCCACCCAGCTTGTACAACCTCGGACTCTAGGAGGGCATGACCAATCCACCATGAGGTAATAGCAGGACAGATATTTTGGAATTTGAGTTCAATAAAAAAAAACTGGGATTAAGAGTCTAATGATGACCAAGAATCCATTGCCAATTATCAGGAAAAGCTGCCAGTGAAGGGCTTTTACCCGAAACGTCGATTTTTCTGCTCTTCGGATGCTGCCTGACCTACTGTGCTTTTCCAGCACTATTCTAATCTTGACTCTAATCTCCGGCATCTGCAGTACCCACCTGCGCCTAGCCATTGGCATCCAGTCATCCCCCCAGCCCCAGCTCCATACCAACGTAATCATGACTGAAGCATTTATCTTTGTGTTGTTGACCAATGGTTAAGTGTGGGGCCAATCGCTGGGGAGAGCCTGCCTGCTCTTCTTCTTTGCTTCCACAAGGGGGACCCACTTCAACATCCGCCCCTCCGACAGTGCAGCACTCCCTCAGCCCTGCTCTGGAGGGACAGCCTTCATCTTTGAGTCAAGCTCCGGAATGGGACTTGAACCTGTAAACCCTACATCCCGTATGACCCAGAGCCACCCTCTGAGTCATGGAGGATGCGCTAGATGATGTTCGTGGGCTTGACCCCACCCCCAACTCATGAAACATGAGCAAGTTGACACTGCCACTGTGCCATTGAGGGAGGGCAGCACTGTCAGGGGAGCCAACTCTGTGACTCAACTACCCCTCCAACCCCTATTTTGGGGAGTGGGGGGTTGGTGTGGGGTGTTTCACTGAAGGATTTTTAAACATTTCGTTCACGGTATGTGGGTGCCCCTGGACAGACCAGCGTTTATTACCCATCACTAATTGTTGCACAGGGCCAGTCTAAGAGTCAACCCCTTCACTGTGGGTCTGGAGTCACGTGTAGGCCAGACCAGGTAAGGATGGCAGTTTCCTTGCCTAAAGGAGATAAGTGAACCAGATGGGTTTTCCCAACAATTGATTCCTGGTCACCATTGGACTCTTTAATTCCAGATATTTATTAAATTCAAATTTCACCATCTCCCATGACGGGATTCCAACTGGATCCCAGAACATTACCTGGGTCTCTGAATTAACAGCCCAGCGATAATGCCACTGGGTCATTGCCCCCCCATGGGGGCAGTTTAGCTCTACGTCCTGAGATTAGTCTGTCTTACTCAGACAGATCAGCCAATCATTGGTCACTTTGGTCTTTGTGGAATCTTGCTGTGTGTAAAATGGTTCGCTGTGTGTCCAATGTTCCAAATGCAACTGGACTTTGAAAGGTGCCTCACTGGGAACAAAGCACTCGAGGACATCCTGAAATCGTGCCACAATGGAGAACAGGCACCGAAGGGAGGAGCAGAGAACCCTGGGTAGGAACTTGTTTTTCTACACATAGGCATTGCCTGCTCAGGGATTTGGATGCTCGGGGTTCCTCGCAGTTAGACAGGTCGTTTCTCCACCTTCAGATCTTTGAGTACATGGGGCAGGGACATGGCGTGAGGCGGTGGGATTGAGAGGTTCTTGAGGTGGCTTCCATCCCTCACACTGTCGGTCTAGAGGAGGCATGTTTGCAGATGACACCAGCATTGGCAGTGTAGTGGACAGTGAAAAAGGCTATTGAGATCTTGATCAGGTGGGCCGATGAGCCGAGAAGTGGCTGACGGTGTTTAATTTAGATAAATGTGAGGTGTTGCATATTGGTGAGGCAAACCAGGGCAGGACTCACACTGCTAATGGGGAGTGTTCTCAAATTGAGAGACCTAGAGGGTGTAGGTTCGTAGTTCCTTGAAAGTGGTGTCACAGGTAGACGGGGGAGGGGGGGGTGAAGAAGGCATTTGGTATGCTCGCCTTCATCAGTCAGCGCATTGAGTACAGGAGTTGGGTGGTCATGTTGCAGCTATAAAAGACTTTCCAATTTTTGGAATACACTGCAATTCTGGTCTCCCTGCTGTAGGAAGGATGTTGGTAAACTTGAAAAGATGCAAAAGAGATTTGCAAGGATGTTGCTGGGACTAGGGGTTTGACGTATAAGGAGAAACTGAATAGGTTGGGCTTTCTTTGGAGATTCAGAGGCTGAGGGGTGACCTCATTGAGGTTTATAAAAGGATGAGGGGCATGGATAGGGTATATAGACAAGGTCATTTTCCAGGGTCGGGGAGTCCAAAACTAGAGGGCATAGGTTTAGGGTGAGAGGGGAAAGATTTAAAAGGGAACCGAGGGGCAACTTTTTCACCCAGAGGGTGGTACGTGTATGGAATGAGCTGCCAGAGGAAGTGGTGGAGGCTGGTACAATTACAGCATTTAAAAGGCATCTGGATGGGTATATGAATAGGAAGGGTTTGGAGGGATATGGGCCAAGTGCTGGCAGGTGGGACTAGATTAGATTGAGATATCTGGTCAGCATGGACGGGTTGGACCGAAGGATCTGTGCTGTGCTGCATAGTCTTGCTTTTTTCAATAGTCATTCTTCTTTGGAACCTGAGTGTAATCAGTATTTGCTTCCTATCCCTAGATTAGATTATTTACAGTGTGGAAACAGGCCCTTCGGCCCAACAAGTCCACACCGACCCGCCGAAGCGCAACCCACCCATACCCCTACATTTACCCCTTACCTAACACTACAGGCAATTTAGCATGGCCAAGTCACCTGACCGCACTTCTTTGGACTGTGGGAGGAAACCGGAGCACCCGGAGGAAACCCACGCTGACACGGGGAGAACGTGCAAACTCCACACAGTCAGTCGCCTGAGGCGGGAATTGAACCTGGGTCTCAGGCGCTGTGAGACAGCAGTGCTAACCACTGTGCCACCGTGCCGCCCACTGACTGAACTGAGTGGTTTGCTATAGACACCCTACAGCAATCCAAAGGTCTGCACTAATGCACTGGGGTCATGGGTTCAAATCTCACCAGTGCAGGGGCACTTCGGAACAGTCAATAAATGCAGGAGGCTCACACCCCATGAAAGAGCTTTTCATAAAATACCTCGGCATTTATTATGTTTTAAATATTCGATGGACCTGAACACACTGTCTCAGAGGCAGAGATCAGGAGCTCAAAACTGGGGCCTGGGGAGGGTGTATAACTTTACAGTGAAGGGCAGGAGGTGTATACGGGATTTGAAGAACTTTGTTCCACCCAGAGGCTGGTGGGGGTCCGGAGTGGACTCTGTGGGAGGGGGTAGTAGAGGGGGAAAGACTTGTAGCCTTGCAAAAGCATAAAGGCAAGCACTTGAGATGCCTTAAAATTCGGGGTCTAGCGCTGGAAAGCGGGACGATTGTAGAATGAGAAGTACAGGCTGGATGGGCCGAAGGGCCTTCTCTGTGCTTTATGACTGCGTCTCGATGAGTCTGAAGGTCTCTGTATTGATCAGACTGCGGTGATTGGAGTGTGTGAGGACTCAGCTGGATAAATATATAAGCCAATGTGCTTCTCAGGACTAATTAGCGTCTCAAACTCCTGGGACTGAAATATTGCCAATAACAGCCAATTGGCAAGAGACTTGGATCCTGCACTGAGCTAATGGAGGGGAAGGAATGTTAACCTTTACTCACTTAGTCAGGCTGTTTACTTTAGTTCCAGCTCTTCACGTGGAGTAAACACGGTAAAAGGAAAATAGGCCATTCAGCCCTTCGAGCGCCCTGTGGCATTCTAGGCGTTGGGGGTGGGGGTGTGGGCTGGAGGGAAGGGGTAGGGGCTGGGGGGACAGGATGGGGTGGGGGATTGGAGAGGAGGGTGCGTGGGCTGGAGGGGAGGGGTTGGAGGCTGAGGGAGCGGGTGGGGGATTGGAGAGGAAGGTGTGGGGCTGGAGGGGAGGGCATGGGGTGAGGGGGCTGGAGGGAGTAGGCGAGGAATTGGAGAGGAGGGGGATGGCAGGGAAGGGGGCGGGGCTTGGGGATTGGAGGGGTGGGGAAATGGCAGGGATGGGGCAAGGGACTGAGGGGAGCAGGTGGGGGATGGTGGGGAGGGTGTGGGAGGAGGGGGTGGGGGGGTTTGTGGGCAGTGGGGCTGAAGGGTGAGGGTGTGTGTGTGTTTGGGGAGGGTAGGGGCATGGGGCAGGGTGTGGGTGTGAGGGTGGGGGGGGGAGGAGGGGTCAATAAAAAGGATGAGAATTTGCAAACAGAAAACACAGACAGTGCGTCAGCAGATGTGGGAGTGACTGGAATCGATCGGTCCCACTCCACAGAACTTAAAGGTTTGGGAGTTACTCCACAGTTGGCCATGGGATTAACTCAGGAACCTCATTCACGGTTTAGTCTGAGGAAGGAGGTCATTGAGTGATAGCCCCCTCCAGAGGTTTGAGGGTCGGATTCAGGTGGGCACTCCCAGTGTGTGCCTCCCTGTGTGGGCAGAGGTGGGAGAGTTGTCAAGGGAGTCCTGACCAAAACCTCACCCTTAAGTAGTGCAGATAGAGTCATAGAGATGTACAGCACAGAAACAGACCCTTCGGTCCAACCTGTCCATGCCGACCAGATATCCCAACCCAATCTAGTCCCATTTGCCAGCACTTGGCCCATATCCCTTTAAACCTTCCTATTCATATACCCATCCAGATGCCTTTTAAATGTTGTAATTGTACCAGCCTCCACCACTTCCTCTGGCAGCTCATTCCATACACGTACCACCCTCTGTGTGAAAACGTTGCCCCTCAGGTCCCTTTCCCCTTAAACCTATGGTGTTTAGCTTTGGACTGACCTATCCTGGGGAAAAGACCTTTCCTATTCTTTCCATCCATGCCCCTTGTGGTATAATGTCACCCCTCAACCTTCAACGCTCAGGGAAGAAAGCCCCAGCCTATCCACCCTCTTTCGACACTCTTCCCAGTTTAATAATATCCTTCCTGTAGCAGGGTGAGCAGAACTCACAATGTGGCCTCACCAATGTCTTGTACAGCCATAACATGACGTCCCAACACCTACATCCAATGCTCTGACCAATGAAGGCAAGTGTACCGAACACCTTCTTCACCTGAATACCTGTGTCGCCACTTTCAAACACCTCTCTACATGCAGCCATAAGTCTGTCTGTTTGACAACACTCCCCAGGGTCCTACCATTAATTAAGATGCAACACCTCGCTTTGATCTGAATTAAACTCCATCTGCCATTCAGATGGCAGATGATTGTCTCTTAGATTAGATTACTTACAGTGTGGAAACAGGCCCTTCAGCCCAACAAGTCCACACCGACCCGCCGAAGCGCAACCCACCCATACCCCTACATTTACCCCTTACCTAACACTACGGGCAATTCACCCTGACCCGCACATCTTTGGAGTGTGAGAGGAAACCGGAGCACCCGGAGGAAACCCATGCAGACACGGGGAGAACATGCAAACTCCACACAGTCAGTCGCCTGAGTCAGGAATTGAACCCGGATCTCTGGCGCTGTGAGGCAGCAGTGCTAACCACTGTGCCACCGTGCTGCCCACAGTCTCGTTTTAGACTGATCTGGAGTGTGGAGACTTGCTGACCGAATCTCCTGCATCATAGCAGCTGCTCACTTTTAGAAAATTAGTGTGTCAATGGAGGTTCCCCAGCTCAGAAAGGCACGATATAAATGTAACTTCCTGAGTGCAGAAAGGCAAGACTGGTCTTTGCATCTTTATAGGTGATATACATGAAAGAATGATTCAGTCTGCAGCCAGAGGTGGGAATGACTTTCATCAAAATAATGACCTCGAGATCATTTCTGAAGGGTCACTGGACCTGAAATATTAACTCTGCTGTCTCTCTGTCTCTGTCTCACTCCTCTCCTCTCTCTACCCCGCTCTCTCTCTCTCCCTCTCTCTGTCTCTGTCTCACTCCTCTCCTCTCTCTACCCCTCTCTCTCTTCCTCTCTCTCTCTCTGCCTCTCTCTGTCTCACTCCTCTCCTCTCTCTACCCCCCCTCTCTCTCTCTCTCTCACTCCTCTCCTCTCTCTACCCCCCCCCTCTCTCTCTCTCTCTCTTCCTCTCTCTCTCTCTGCCTCTCTCTGTCTGTCTCACTCCTCTCCACGGTCTACCCCCCTTCTCTGTCTGTCTCTCTCTCTCTATCCCTCTCTCTCTGTTTCACTCCTCTCCTCTCTCTACCCCGCTCTCTGTATCTCTTTGTCTGACTCCTCTCCTCTCTCTACCCCCCCTCTCTCTATCTCTCTCTGTCTCACTCCTCTCCGCGTTCTACTCCCCCCTCTCTGTCTCTCTCTCTACCTCTCTCTCCCTGTCTCTCTCTGTCTCACTCCTCTCCTCTCTCTACCCCTTTCTCTGTCTCTCTCTCTCTTCCTCTCTCCCTCTCTCTCTCTCTCTCTCTCTCTGTGTCTCACTCTTCTCCATGCTCTACCCCCCCATCTCTGTCTGTCTCTCTCTCTGTCTCACTCCTCTCTCTACATCTCTCTCTCTACCCCTCTCTCTGTCTCTCTCTCCTCTCCTCTCTCTCTCTCTCTCTCTTCCTCTCTCCCCTGAGCTTCTCCAGCACTTTCTGGTTTGGTTTCAGGTTTCCTACATTAGCAGCTCTTTGTCTTGTTAAAATAAAATTATCCCTCCTTTTCAATAAACAGTATAACTGGAGCTTGAGATTTCAGTGCCAGCTCTTTGCGGGAGACCGTTTTGTAGAGAGCGCCCCTTTGTAGTTTGTTAAAATGTCCTTGATGATAACCTTGTCAGCGACAATAATGCAGAAACAAAATGCAGTCCTTTCAAGAGGGCTAGAGTACAATAGCTGGGCTGTGTGTGTGTGTGGTGTACGTCCTGAGGCTGTACAAGACTCTGGATCAGTGGTGCTGGAAGAGCACGGCAGTTCAGGCAGCATCCAAGGAGCAGCGAGATCGACGTTTCGGGCAAAAGCCCTTCATCAGGAATAAAGGCAGTGAGCCTGAAGCGTGGAGAGATAAACTAGAGGAGGGTGGGGGTGGGGAGAAAGTAGCATTGAGTACAATGGGTGAGTGGGGGAGGGGATGAAGGTGATCGGTCAGGGAGGAGAGGGTGGAGTGGATAGGTGGAAAAGGAGCTAGGCAGGTAGGACAAGTCCGGACAAGTCATGGGGACAGTGCTGAGCTGGAAGTTTGGAACTAGGGTGAGGTGGGGGAAGGGGAAATGAGGAAACTGTTGAAGTCCACATTGATGCCCTGGGGTTGAAGTGTTCCGAGGTGGAAGATGAGGCGTTCTTCCTCCAGGCGTCTGGTGGTGAGGGAGCGGCGGTGGAGGAGGCCCAGGACCTCCATGTCCTCGGCAGAGTGGGAGGAGGAGTTGAAATGTTGGGCCACGGGGCGGTGTGGTTGATTGGTGCGGGTGTCCCGGAGATGTTCCCTAAAGCGCTCTGCTAGGAGGTGTCCAGTCTCCCCAATGTAGAGGACTCCTGTATAAGACTCTGGTCAGACCGCATTTACAATATTGTGAGCAGTTACAGTCTCTGTATCTCAGGAAGGATGTGCTGGCCGTGGAAGGGAGGTCCAGAGGATGTTTACAAGAATGGTCCTGGGGATGAAGGGCTTGTCACATGAGGAGCAGTTGAGGACTCTGGGTCTGTACTCGATGGGGTTTAGAAGGGTGAAGGGGATATCTAATTGAAACTTACTGAGAGGTCTGGATAATAAAGATGTTTCCACTAGTAGGAGAGACTAGGACCTGGGGCACAGCCTCTTAGAACTGAGAGAAGAAAGAATTTCTTCAGCCAGAAGGTGGGGGGATCTGCAAAACCCATTGCCACAGAGGGCTGTGGAGGCCAAGTCATTAAGACAGGTATTTTGATGAGTAAAAAATGAGGTCTGCAGATGCTGGAGATCACAGCTGCAAATGTGTTGCTGGTCAAAGCACAGCAGGTCAGGCAGCATCTCAGGAATAGAGAATTCGACGTTTCGAGCATAAGCCCTTCATCAGGAATCTATTCCTGAGATGCTGCCTGACCTGCTGTGCTTTGACCAGCAACACATTTGCAATTTTGATGAGTAAAGCTTACAGGGAGAAGGCAGGCGAATGGGATTGAGAAACACATCAGCCATGATTGAACGGTGGAGCAGACCTGGTGGGCTGAATGGCCTATATCTTATCATCTGAAGAGAGCATGGGAACTAGCAGGCTCTCAAGCGAAGAGGTTGAGATTCCTGACTCAAGGAACTCAAGGTATCGGTGATCAGAGAAGTGGCAAAATATTTGTCAATCTGACAGGCAGACTGAACAAACATGGCGTCATCCCCCACAATTTCAATGTTCCAGTACAGGAACTCCGAACAGTCAACAGCCTCCCTCTCGGTTCGGGTACTTTGTTCTGGACTGAGGATCATGGACTGTGAAGAGTTGAGGTTAAAATCCAATTCGCCAGGATCTAGGGGAGCAGGCTGGAAGGTTTATATATTCACAGGGGTCAGTTGGCTGGACGGCTGGTTTATGATTCTGGATCAGAGGTGCTGGAAGAGCACAGCAGTTCAGGCAGCATCCGAGGAGCAGCGAAATCGACGTTTCGGGCAAAAGCCCTTCATCAGGAATAAAGGCAGTGAGCCTGAAGGGTGGAAAGATAAGCTAGAGGAGGGTGGGGGTGGGGAGAAAGTAGCATAGAGTACAATGGGTGAGTGGGGGAGGAGATGAAGGTGATAGGTCAGGGAGGAGAGGGTGGAGTGGATAGGTGGAAAAGGAGCTAGGCAGGTCGGACAAGTCCGGACAAGTCATGGGGACAGTGCTGAGCTGGAAGTTTGCAACTAGGATGAGGTGGGGGAAGGGGAAATGAGGAAACTGTTGAAGTCCACATTGATGCCCTGGGGTTGAAGTGTTCCGATGGTTTATGATGTAGAGTGTACACCAACAGTGTGGGTTCAATTCTATGAGATTATCATGAAAGATTCTCCTTCTCAATCTCCCTCATCCTTCCAGTTCCAACACAGACTCACCTGCACATCATCCAACCTGGTCTATTGTATCCATTGCTCCCGGTGTGGTCTCCTCTATACCAGGGAGACCAAACCCAGACTCGGGCAGAGGGTCGCGGAGCATTTACGTTCTCCACGCATCAACCAACCTGACCTTCTGGTTGCCATCCATTTTAATTCCCCCCACCGTCCCACTCCCCCTGGCAACACACCCCCTCCTTGGCATCCTCCTCAGAACGAGGCCAGACGGAAACTGGAGGAACAACACCTGATATTTCACCCGGGATGGGGGCTTACAGCCCATTGACCTCAACATTGACTTCATCAGCTTCAAAAACCTCCCCCCCCACCCCCAACCTTACCCCATGTCCAGCCTTCCATCTCGCACCCATCAGGACACAATCACAAGAATACCAGGTTTGAAACGGGACAGTCACTCCTCCAGCCCCTCCTCCTCACCTCCCTGACCTGCCCTCACCTGTCCATCTTCCTACTCACCTACGGGCTCCACCCTTCCCACTGACCAATCACATTAACAACCCCAACCTGCAATACCGTCCCACCTACCCTTCCCCCAACCCCACACTCCCCTCCCTCTATTTACTTCTGGGCCCCCTCCCCATCCCCAGTCCTGACGAAGGGTTTCATGCCAAAACGTTGACTCTTCCCGCTCCTCCGATGCTGTCTGAGCTGCTGTCCTCTCCCAGCTTCACATCTATTGACTCTTTTTCCCAACCTCTCCCCTGGCCTGAGGCGTGGTGACCCTCAGGATTAAACTCACCACCCATCATCTCTTTCTAATGAGAGGTGGTCTGTTAGGGGGATGTTATTTCGGTTGAATCTGTTCACTCCCTCCACCCCCTGACGCTCCGTTATTTCCGTGTCTACCGTCTCTGAGCGGCACTGTGGCAACACACCAAAGGGTCCATTTTCAGCATCTGCCCCCCCCTCCCCCCACCATGGAAGGATGAGGGCAGTAGATACGCGGGAACACCACCCCCCTGCAGGTTCCCCTCTGAGCCACTCGCCATCCCCACTCGGAAATGTATTGTCACCCCTTCACTGTCAAAAGGGTCTTGAGGGGGTAAATGTTGAGGTGTTTTCCCCTTATGGGAGAGTCTCAACCAGAGGGTACAACCTCAGAATAAAGGGGTGCCCACTTAACACTGAGATGAGGGGGACTTTCTTCTGTCAGAGGGTTGTGAGTCTTTGGAACCCCTTACCACAGAGAGCTGTGGGGGACAGAGTCCTTGTGTATATTTAAGGCTGAGATTGATTCTTGATTGGTCAGGGAATCAAAGGGAAAGGGCAGGAAAGTGGACGTGAGGAATATCAGATCCCACTGAATGGTGGAGCAGGTTTCTTGGCCTACTCCCGTTCCTGTTTCTCATGGCCTGGAAATCCCTGGAATTCCTTCCCTAAGGGCACTGCGGGTGTCCCTGCACCAGACTGACTGCAGCGGTTCAAGAAGGCACCATCCCTTACCAGAAGAAACTGGAGATTCGGTCATTCTGTGGGTCCAAAATTAGGAGAATTGGAAAACCAGCCAAAGGGGAAGATGAGGGGAATTTTTTGGTTTGCCAAGACTGCGCTGCCGGGGAGGAAAGTGGAAACAGATTCAACTGTAACTTCGGAATAACAACTGGAAAAATACTTGAAGCACCAAAGAAATTACAGGGATTGGGTGGGGGATTGGGGGAGAAGTGGAACTGGTGGAGATGGTGGGAATTTAACAGGGTTAGTTGGGACAGCACAGTGGCTCAGTGGTTAGCGCCGCTGCCTCACAGCAGCAGGGACCTGGGTTCGATTCCACCCTCAGGTGACTGTCTGTGTGGAGTTTGCACATTCTTCCCGTGTCTGCGTGGGTTTCCTCTGGGTGCTCCGGTTTCCCCCCAAGATGTGTAGGTCGGGTGAATTGGCCGTTGCTAATTTGCCCGTAGTGTTAGGTGCATTAGTCAGGGGGAAATATAGCGTCGGGGAATGGATCTGGGTGGGTTACTCTTCAGAGGATTGTTGGGCTGAAGGGCCTGTTTCTATACTGTAGACATCTAATCTAGTAATCCAAGGAAAAACATAGAGAACACTGGAGAAACTCAGCAGGTCTGGCAGCATTTATGGAGAGAGAAATAGTGTTAACATTTCAAGTAGAAAGTGAGGACTGCAGATGCTGGAGATCAGAGCTGAAAATATGTTGCTGGAAAAGCGCAGCAAGTCAGGAAGCATCCAAGGAGCAGGAGAATCGACATTTCGGACACGAGCCCTTCTTCAGGAACCATTCCTGAAGAAGGGCTCATGCCCGAAACGTCGACTCTCCTGCTCCTTGGATGCTGCCTGACCTGCTGCGCTTTTCCAGCAACACATTTTCAGCTCTTAATATTTCAAGTGCATTATGAAGAAGAAGTCAGGGTCGAAGGTCAAAGGTCCCAACCCCGGCGGGTGAAATTGGATTGCAAACAATAAATCTGGAATTATAATCGCCAATCTCAGGAACAGTGTTCATGGAATTTGGAATAACACCACAGAGGACGATATCCCGTCTCCCTTTATTCACACAGGGAGTGTCCTTGAACTGATCCAGCTCCCTCAGAGTTAGCTCTCAGAGTGAACCGAACCCCTGACCCTCCTGTTTATACCTGTCAGCCAGGGCTCCCTGATTGGACCAGGTTAACAGCCCCCATTAGGGCACCTACCTTGTTCCAAACGCTATGAAACTGACAGAAAAAACAGTCACGTGTCAAGAGTGTGTTGCTGGAAAAGCACAGCAGGTCAGGCAGCATCTGAGGAGCAGGAGAATCGACGTTTCGGGCATAAGCCCTTCTTCAGGAATGAGGGCTGGGGGGGTCAGTGGCACGAGAGATAAATGGGAAGGGGGGGGGGGGGTTGTGGGGAAGGTAGCTGAGAAAGCAATAGGTGGATGAAGGTGAGGGAGAAGGTGATAGATTGAAGGGGGGTGGCTGTGGAGTGGATAGACGGGAAAGATGATGGACAGGTCTGGAGGACGGGGCCAAGTTGGAGGCTTGGAACTGGGATAATGCGGGGGGAGGGGAAATGAGGAAACTGGTGAAATCCACATTGATCCCGTGTGGTTGCAGGGTCCTAAGGCAGAATATGAGGCGTGCTTCCTCCAGGCGTCGGGTGATAAGGGTTTGGTGATGGGGGAGGCCCAGGACCTGGCATGTCCTTGACAGAGTGGGAGGGGGAGTTGAATTGTTCAGCCACAGGGCGGTGGGAGAGGGGTCAGTATCAATAATGTCCCTTTAGAGAAGGAAATCTGCCATCCTTACCCAGTCAGGCCTACATGTGACACTGGGCCTAGAGTGATGTGGTCAACTTGTAACTGCCCTGTTAAAGGGGCAATTAGGAATGGGCAATATATGCCCCACATCCCATGGTAGAATTAAAAAAATATTTAGCGGGCTCTTGCAAAAGGATGGCACAAGAATTATGGGCTGAACGGCCTCCGGAATGAGCTCTAACATTCGACACGAGTTAAGCATTAGTGAATTTCTGGAATTTATTAATTGATTTCTTTAGTGAACACTAGGTGGTGCTAGTTGCACATCGTCCACTGATAACACAGAGGTGGAATGTATTTTGTTTTAATTCAGTCTTTGTGTTTTAGCATTGCTTACTTGGCCATTCCTCGTCACCCTTCAGAGGCTGCTGATGACTGGCCATTAAAGTAGATCGATGGGCGGTCTGTGTAGTGATGTTGTACCCTCTTGGGTGGCTTTCCTAGGCTAAGAGCCAATCATTGTGGGCCTGCATTGGCTTACGGAGCCTGATGAAGGTCACCTGATGAAGGAGCGTCGCTCCGAAAGCTAGTGCTTCCAACTAAACCTGTGAGACTCCAACCTGGCGTTGTGTGATTTTTAACTTTGTACACCCCAGTCCAACACTGGCATCTCCAAATTGTGGGTCTGGAGTCACATTCCAGCCCCAATCCTGGATAGGAAAAGTGGGATTCCTTCCTAAAAGGATATCAACGAAACCAGAAGTGTTTAATCCTCAGCAGGCTGAACACTAGCAACAGGCTATACCATTCAAGCTTAGTCCTTTATAATGGAGCAAGATTCTGTTGTGTATCTTCTATCCCAGAGGTGATGAGTTGTGCTGTAACGTGTCTGCTCCATGCACCTCTCTGGAGCTTTCAGCTCTGTCTACACTTTGCTGACTTCTCTCTGAGTCCACACTCAGGCTCTACCAATCAAGCACAGTGAGCATCAATAGTAAACAGACTCGCATAGGCAAACACCGAAGAGCTGAACATCATAGTGGGCACCTATAAAAAACAGGCATGGAAACGTAGTCATAGTCATAGAGTCACATGTGTCAAGTCACAATCCTGATGTCATTTAATGTAATTTAAGAGGAGATGGAGCAGGGAATTAAATTTCATGGACAGCGGGTATATGGTGAGGTGGGGGTGGCAGAAAATCTTCCTGGGGGAGGTAATGGCTAGTGGTATTATCTCTAGACTATTAATCTCAGCTAATGTTCTAGAGCCGTGGGTTCAAGTCCTGCCACAGCAGATGGTGGAATTTGATTTCAAATCTGGAATTAAGAGTCTACTAATGACCATGAGTCAATGGTTGGATAAACTCCATCTGGTTCACTAATGTCCTTCAGGGAAGGAAATCTGCCATCCTGACCTGGTCTGACCTACATGTGACCTCAAACCCACAGTGATGTGGGAGACTCTCCACGTTGCTCGGCCGAAATGGCCTAGCGAGCCACTCGGTTCAAAGGCAACTCGGGATGGGTAATAAATACCGGCCAGCCAGTGACTCCCATGTCCTACCCAGTGAATTCATTTTAAAAACCTGATGGTAACATTGAGGAGAACGTGAGGTCTGCAGATGCTGGATATCAGAGCTGAAAATGTGTTGCTGGAAAAGCGCAGCAGGTCAGGCAGCACCCAAGGAGCAGGAGAAAGGGCTCATGCCCGAAACGTCGAATCTCCTGTTCCTTGGATGCTGCCTGACCTGCTGCGCTTTTCCAGCAACACATTTTCAGCTCTGATGGTAACATTGGACAAGTCAGGTCCCTAGAGTGAAACTTTGCTTGATAGATCATCAGTGTTAGTTTTGCAGTTGGTGTTTAGTCACTGAATGTAGTCAGAGGAGACTGTTAATGTTCTTCACAAGTGTATTGCACCAAAAAAAGACCATATATTTATAAGTCAGTTTGAAAAGAGCTGAATATAAGCCATAACAACAAAGATTCAACTATTTCCCTGCAATATTCTTTACAGATACTGAATCCCAGAGAAATATCCCCCTCTCTTCACTCCTTAATTATTTCCTAACTAATTCTTTCTCGTTTTCCTTCTCAGGCTGCTAGAACAGTTTTAAGATTATTCCTAGTTTTGCAACCTAAAGACTTCTTTTGGTTCTGAGGACTTGGATTCCATTTTGATTCGGACAAATTAGAAACTTCTACACACTCTACCAACCAGGAGATTCTACAGCACTAGTGACATGGATCAAATCAAACCTCTCAAAATATTAGCAAGTTTTGAGAAGATATGGAGCTCAAGTTGAGTTTCTGGATGTAGGTTTGCCCACTGAGCTGGAAAGTTCATTTTCAGATGCTTCGTCATCATTCTAGGTAACATCTTCAGTGAGCCTCCGGATGAAGCACTGGTAGTGTAGCCCGCTTTCTATTTATGTGTTTGGGTTTCCTTGGATTGGTGATTTAATTTCCTGTGGTGACATCATTCCCTATGGTGATGTCATTTCCTGTTCTTTTCTTCAGGGGGTGGTAAATGGGGTCCAAGTCATTGTGTTTGTTGATAGAGTTTAGGTTGGAATGCCATGCTTCTAGGAATTCTCATGCGTGTCTCTGTTTGGCCTATCTTAGGATGGATGTATTGTCCCAGTCGAAGTGGTGTCCTTCCTCATCTGTATGTAAGGATACTAGTGAGAGAGAGAGTCATGTCTTTTTGCGAGAGACAGTGAGGACAGCAGATGCTGGAGATCAAAGTTGAGAGTGTGTTGCTGGAAAAGCACAGCAAGTCAGGCAGCATCCGAGGAACAGGAGAGTCGACATTTCAGGAATGAGGGGATAGCATTTTAGTGGGAGGTAGGGTGGGAGGCGGAGCTGATTCCTGATGAAGGGCTCTGGCCTGAAATGTTGATTTTTTTGCTCCTCGGATGCTGCC
This sequence comes from Hemiscyllium ocellatum, assembly GCF_020745735.1. NCBI lineage: Eukaryota > Metazoa > Chordata > Chondrichthyes > Orectolobiformes > Hemiscylliidae > Hemiscyllium > Hemiscyllium ocellatum. The sequence continues at coordinate 8,554,691 of NC_083447.1, read as the reverse complement.
TGACCTACTGTGCTTTTCCAGCAACACTCTCTCGACTCATGTCTTTTTGTGGCTAGTTGATGTTCATGTATCCTGGTGGCGAGTTTTCCAGAAACCCTTGCCACTCTTCCCGACATCAAAGACATCTCGGAAATGACTGCCAGACTACTTAGACCCCTTGGCATCATGGTAGCCCACAAACCCACCAACACACTAAACAGCAGCTAATGAACTTGAAGGACCCTATACAGACAAAAAATAAAACTAATGTCATTTACAAAATACCTTGCAATGACTGTAACAAACATTACATTGGACACACAGGCAGAAAACGAGCCACCAGGATACATGAACACCAACTAGCCACAAAAAGACATGACCCTCTCTTACAAGTATCCTTACATACAGATGAGGAAGGACACCATTTCGACTGGGACAACACATCTATCCTCGGACAAGCCCAAACAGAGACATGCACAAGAATTCCTAGAAGCATAGCATTCCAACCGGACCCGCCCCGCCCCTTAACCCCATTCAACCCCGCCCCCAATACAGTCCAACCCCGCCCCAATGAAGCCCAACCCCGCCCCAAACCCATCCAACCCCGCCCCCAACGCAGTCTAACCCTGCCCTCAATGCAGTCCAACCCCGCCCCCAATGCAGTCCAACTCCGCCCCAATGCAGTCCAACCCCGCCCCCAATGCAGTCCACCCCCACCCCCAAACCCATCCAACCCCGCCCCCAATGCAGTCCAACCCCGCCCCCAAACCCATCCAACCCCGCCCCCAATGCAGTCCAACCCCGCCCCCAAACCCATCCAACCCCGCCCCCAATGCAGTCCAACCCCGCCCCCAATGCAGTCCAACCCCGCCCCCGAACCCCATCCACCCCCACCCCCAATGCAGTCCAACCCCGCCCCAATGCAGTCCAACCCTGCCCCAATGCAGTCCAACCCCGCCCCTAATGCAGTCCACCCCCACCCCCAATGCAGTCCAACCCCGCCCCAATGCAGTCCAACCCACCCCCAATGCAGTCCAACCCCGCCCCTAATGCAGTCCACCCCCACCCCAATGCAGTCCAACCCCGCCCCAATGCAGTCCAACCCCGCCCCAATGCAGTCCAACCCCGCCCCTAATGCAGTCCAACCCCGCCCCCAATGCAGTCCAACACCGCACCCAAACCCATCCAACCCCGCCCCCAATGCAGTCCAACCCTGCCCCCAATGCAGTCCAACCCCACCCCCAACGCAGTCCGCCCCCGCCCCAATGCAGTCCAACCCCGCCCCAACCCCATCAAATCCGCCCCAACGCAGTCCAACCCCGCCCCAGCACCATCAGACCCCGCCCCGAACCCCATCCAACCCTGCCCTCAATGCAGTCCACCCCCACCCCCAACGCAATCCAACCCCGTCCTCAACCCCATCCAACCCCGCCCTCAACCCCATCCAACCCCGCCCCCAACAAAGTGCAACCCCTTTCCCAATGCAGTCCAACCCCGCCCCCAACCCCACCACCATCCCATCCAACCCCGCCACTGAACCCCATCCAACCCTGCCCCCAAACCCTATTCAACCCCGCCCCCAATGCTGTCCAACCCCACCCCAACCCCATCCAAACCCGCCCCCAACCCCATCCAACCCCGTCCCCGAACCCCATCCAACCCCGCTCCCAAACCCCATCCAACCCCGCCCCCAAACCCCATTCCAACCCTGTCCCCCACCCCCACCCCCAAACCCCATTCCAACCCTGTCCCCAGCCCCATCCAACCCCGTCCCCGAACCCCATCCAACCCCATCCCCCAACCCCATCCAACCCCGTCCCCCACCCCATCCAACACTGTCCCCGAACCTAATCCACCCCCATACTTGAACCCCATCCAACCCCGTCCCCCAACCCCATCCAATCCCGACCACAACACCGTCCAACCCCGCCCCCCCCGCTGCCCCGCCCAACACCGCCCCCGAACCCCATCCAACCCCGCTCCCAACGCAGTCCAACACCACCTCCCTACCCTGTCCAACACCACCCTTCTTCTGCTCCCCATCCCCCAACACTGTCCCTCGACCTCCCGTTCACTCCTGCCAGACTGGACACCAACAACAAGACTGCTGTTGCAGCTGCTACTGCCTTTGTGGGGTAGGTCTTCAAATAGCGCGCGCACACCCACACACACAACTTTTTACTGCACCTTTTTGACAGATTTCATCTTTGCCCTGTACAGGACTATGTTGGTCAGATTATCTGGGAAAGAGGGGGTATAGGGTACACCCATTCTGTAGAACTCCAGGGAAAGTGTGAGGAGAGAGAGCGCGGGCAGTCAGTCATTTGGGGACGGTGCCTGTTTCATCACTGTAAACAAAAGATGCAATCACTGTTGGAAACACATCTTTGATATAATGTTTCCATTGGGACCTAGATCCCCTTCGGATAATCCAATTTTCGGAAAATTTTGAATAATCGAAGTTCCTCTGTATATTAACTACAACTAATTAACTGTTCCAATATACTAACAGTCCATAAACACACCCTTGGCAAAGACAAATTCAGCAAAGTAGATTATAGTTCGAGCAACAGGAAGAGAGCATCAGGTTTAGCTATAACAGGGAGAGGAATAAGAGCTTCCACATCCAGCTTCAAGACCCCAGCAACTGCAAAACGCTAAAGCTGGAAATCCCAGTTCTGTGGAGGCTGACCCCACCCACTCAGACTGCTTCTATTATTTCAACCTTTAAAACACAACTCAGGGCCCCACAAGATATTTACTTTATTGGCTTTGGAGAAGGTGTCTGCCCCAACTGTCATGAAATAAAAGGACAAAAATAGTTTAAGGCCATTGTACGAATAGTATAAATATAAATAGTATAAATAGAATGACACTATTTTGCTGAACTGAAAAACAAAACCTGATGAAGCTGCTTTTCCATTTACATCATACTGAAACCGGAACTCAAACCGAGCGCCCAAGGAGCCCTGATCATTTGTCATTTCTGCTTCTGTTTGTTGAAAATTCAACACTTGGTCAGCTAACATCGCAGGTGTTTACCATTGGCACTTCATGAGTCACATGCTTTCTTGGAAATGATACCCTTGTGTCACTTTTCCAAATGACTTTCTGACCTCGTAAAATAAAATCACCTTTTCAGAGCTGAAACCAAAACTCATCTACTTCTGTTTTAAAGATACATGTTCCCAAATGATTATGTATTCTATATCTTTACTACAGTGGGTTTCAGTGAGGTCTGTGTGTCCTTATACAGAAAATAACATAATGTTCAGGTGTAGGAAAGATGTTGTTAAACTTCAAAGGGCTCAGTAAAGATTTACAAGGATGTTGCCAGGGCTGGAGGATCTGAGCTACAGGGAGAGGCTGAACAGGCTGGGGCTGTTTTCCCTGGAGCGTCGGAGGCTGAGGGGTGACCTTATAGAGGTTTATAAAACCATGAGAGGCATTGATAGGGTAAATAGCTAATGTGAATTGCTGTGATGCTAACTCCGATGCTGTATGGAACTTGACAATCATTGGCTTACATCCTGTAAAAGTTCCCTTTATCCTCACTCTCTGCCTTCTGTCAGTCAGCCAATTCTATATCCATGCCAGTACCTTGTCTCTAACACCATGGGCGCGTATCTTATTTAGCAGCCTCCTGTGCGGCGCCTTTTTCTGGAAATCCAAATAGATCACATCCACTGCCTCTCCTAAGTCTCACTTATTCATTACCACCTCGAAGAATTCTAACAGTTTAAAAAAATGTTTTTTTCTTAATTTATTCATTTATGGGAAGAGGGAAATCACTGGATGGGCACCATTTATTGCCCAGAGGGCAGTTAAGAGTCAACCGTGTTGCTGTGGGTCTGGAGTCACATGTAGGCCAGGCCAGATAAAGGTTGGCAGTTCCCTTCCCTAAAGGACATCAGATAGGTTTTTTTTCAACAATGGTCATTGTTAGACATTTAATTCTAGATTTTTAAAATTGAATTCAAATTCCACCATCTGCTGTGCCGGGATTTGAATCCGGGTCCACAGAATGTTACTTTGGTCTTTGGATTAACAGTCCAGTGATAATACACTGGGCTGTCAGCTCACCTTCTGTATTTTAACTGTAATGTCAAAATGAAGATTTATCCAGCATGACCTCCCCTTGATGAAGCCGTGCTGACTCAGCCCTATTTGACCAAGCACTTCCAAGTGCTCTGCAATCTCATCCTTAATAATAGGCTCTAAAATCCTGCTCACGACTGAGGTCAGGTTAACCAGCCTATGGTTTCCTGTCTTCTGCCTTCCTTCCTTCTTCCACAGCATTGCTACGTTAACCGTTTTCTGGGACCCTCCCTGACTCCAGTGACTCCTGAAAGATATGATTGAAAAATGTACAGACCTGTATAAAAATGATAAATTCTGATCTCTGTGTGTAAATGTTTACATATGTATGGCATGGCCAACTGTACAGACCATCAAATTATTTTATGAATAAAGTATATTTTTGAAATAAAAAAAAGACTTTTGAAAGATCACCACCACTGCCTCTCCAATCTCCTCAGCTGTCTCCTTCAGAACCCTGGTGTAATCCATCTGGTCTGGATGATTTCTCCACCTTTAGCTTTCATCTTCCCCACCACCTTCTCCTTAGTGATAGTCATAACATTCACTGTCTCCCTGATTCTCTTGAGGTTCTGCTGGGGTTTTCACTGTGATGTCTGATGCAAAATACCTTTCTTTGTTCCTCATTACTACATCTCCAGCCTCATTTTCCAGTGCTCCGACGTCCCCTCTTGCCTTTTATTATATATCTAAAAACAAAACTCTGGTAATCTTTTATATTACTAGCTCGTTTACTCTCATATTTCATAACCTCCCCTTATTGCTTTTATAGTTAACCTTTGCTGTTTTCAAAGATTTCTCAATCCTGTGGCTTCCCACCGATCTTCACCATGTTGGATGCTTTCTCTTTTGCTTTAATGCTGTGGGGAGAAAGTGAGGTCTGCAGATGCTGGAGATCAGAGCTGAAAATGTGTTGCTGGAAAAGCGCAGCAGGTCAGGCAGCATCCAAGGAACAAGGGCTTATGCCCGAAACATCGAAAGCATTCCTGAAGAAGGGCTTATGCCCGAAACATCGAAAGCATTCCTGAAGAAGGGCTTATGCCCGAAACGTCGAATCTCCTGTTCCTTGGATGCTGCCTGACCTGCTGCGCTTTTCCAGCAACACATTTTCAGTTCTGCTTTTATGCTGTCCCTGACTTCCCTGGCCATCCATGGTTGCCCTGTCCTTCCCTTAGAGTGTTTCTTCTTCCTTGGGATGAATTTCTGAACTACCTTTCGAATTATCCCCGGAACCTCCTTGCCATTGGTGCTCCACTGTCGTCACTGCCAGACACCCCTTCCAACCCAACTCTGGCCAGCTCCTTCCCCATATCTTTGTCGTTACTTTTACTCGATGGTGATACCCGTTACATCTGATTCCAGCTGCTCCCTCGCCATCTGCCGGATGAATTCTATCACAGTGTAGTCACTGTCCTCTAAGGATTCCTTCTCCTTCAGCTCCCTAGTCAAGTCTGCCTCATTGCACATTACCAAATCCAGAACTGCCTGTTCCCAAGTGGGCTCCATCACCAGCTGCTTCAAAAAGAAACCATCTCACAGACATTCCACAATTTCTTTTCTTGGAATCTGCGACCAATCTGATTTTCCCAGTCCACCTGCGTATCGAAGTCTCCCCATAATTGTTGTAATAATGCCTTTTCTAAATCCTGTTTTAATTTCTGCCCTACATCCTAATCCTAATGCTAAAAGGCCGGTATCTAACTCCCTTTGCTGTTCCTCAAGTCTTCCCAATCAGATTCTCCACCTTCCGACTCTATAGCATTTTTTGCTCTTGATTTAATTTCATTTCTTCCTCACAAGGCATCTGCCTGTCCTTTCAATGGGACATGTATCCTTTCAATATTTCATTCCCAGCCCTAATTCTCTTCCAGCCAGGTCTCTGTGTACCCACCAATTTCAACCTGCACTACGAGTTTGATTCGGTTTGATTTATTATTGCGGAGAAAGTGAGGTCTGCAGATGCTGGAGATCAGAGCTGAAAATGTGTTGCTGGAAAAGCGCAGCAGGTCAGGCAGCATCCAAGGAATAGGAAATTCGACGTTTCTGGCATAAGCCCTTCTTCAGGAATTTGATTTATTATTGCCACATGTACCTAAGTACAGTGAAAAGTTTTGTTTTGTGAGCAGTACACGCAGATCATACCACACAAAGACACACAAATCACAGAGTACTTAGACAGAGCGGGGCCTACTAGGTTAAGGCTGCACAGGAGGTGTATAAAGCAAGATCAACATTATTTGAAGTTAGAGAGGTCCATTCAGGACAGGGAGGAAGCTGTTCTTGAACCTGTTGGTGCATGTCTTCAAGCTTCTGCTGCTATCTGCCTGATGGAAGAGGTTGGAAAACCCAAGAGGGGTATTTGATGATATTGGCTGCCTTTCCGTGGCAACGGAAAGTGTGCATGGAGTCCGTGGTTGGGAGGTGGGCTTCCATGATGGGCTGTGTAAACCACATTCTGGAGTTTCTTACGGCCCTGGTCTGAGTCATAGAGACGTACAGCATGGAAACAGACCCTTCGGCCCAACTTGTCCATGCTGACCAGATATCCTAAATTATTTGAGCCCCATTTGCCACCATTTAGCCATATCCCTCAAAATCCTTCCTATTCATATACCCATCCAGATGTCTTTTAAATATTGTAATTGTACCAGCCTTCACCACTTCCTCTGGTAGCTCAAACACATACCACCCTCTGTATGAAAAAGTTACCCCTCAGGTCCCATTTCAATCTTTCCCCTCTCACTTTAAACCTATGCCCTCTAGTTTTGAGCGCCCGACCCCAGCAAAAGACCTTGTCTATTTATCCTATCCATGGCCCTCATGATTTTATAAACCTCTATAGGGTCACCTGGGAGAGGCTGAACAGGCTGGGGCTGTTTTCCCTGGAGCATCGGAGGCTGAGGGGTGACCTTATAGAGGTTTATAAAATCATGTGGGGCAAAGATAGGATAAATAGACAAAGTCTTTTCCCAAGGGGGAGTCTAGAACTAGAGGGCATAGGTTTAGGGTGAGAGGGGAAAGATATAAAAGAGACCTAAAGGGCAACTTTTTCACACAGAGGGTGGTACGTGTATGGAATGAGCTGCCAGAGGAAGTGGTGGAGGCTGGTACAATTGCAACATTTAAAAGGCATCTGGATGGGTATATGAATAGGAAGGGTTTGGAGGGATATGGGCCGGGTGCTGGCAGGTGTGACTAGATTGGGTTGGGATATCTGGTCAGCATGGACGAGTTGGACCGAAGGGTCTGTTTCCGTGCTGTATATCTCCATGACTCTATGACACCCCTCAGCCTCCGATGCTCCAGGGAAAACAGCCCTAGCCTATCCAGCCTCTCTCTATAGCTCAAATCCTCCAACCCTTGCAACATCCTTGTAAATCTTCTCTAAACTTGAAATGTATTTGTTTTTCAGAGCCTTTAAGGTCAGACCGGTGTCTTGTTTGGCGATTTTAATATTGTCTAAACTTTTCCTTTCCTGTTCTGCCCACCACCCCCCTGCCACCTGCTGAATTTGTCTGTTTTAGTTGCTACAGGATTGTGACAAACTTGATTGTTTCGTCTCTATATGGAGTTTTTGATGGAAGTCAGGCAACGGTTTGGTCTCCGGGCTGAAAGTCTACATCGTGAAATAAAATACCATCCAAAAGTGTGACCATCCAAAACTCTTTAATGCGTTTTGAATCATTGTCATTGAAATTATGTGCAAAGCTTGCACATTTCATGACACATCTCATTACATACAATTGTGGCTACCTCACCACACTTCCAAGTTAGCTGGTTCATTACATCTGCAATGTTTTCATTAATTCTAAATGCATTCTCTATTATACCTCAGTTTGTACAAAAACTTCCATGAGTCACGTCAGCTGAACCGGTAAATATTGAACTTGTAACTCAAGGAGGAAGGTTTGAAGTGATTGAGGATATTGTTGAGGTTCATTTCTCCTCACTGAGTTCCTGTTTCCAGGTCTGGGTTTGCAAGCCCTCCAATAGTTAGCTCAGTTGGTACACTATGGGGCTCTCGATCTCGGGGTTCAAGCCTCACATTGGGTACCTCGTGGGGTGAGGGTTGCTTCACTTGGTTGGCAGGTTTGCAGTAACAGCCCAGGTTCAATTCCTGCACTGGCTGAAGTTACCATGAAGGGTTCTTCTCAGGTTAAGTCTCTCACTAATGGGATTACGGCCAACCGTTCCTATTACCTCTGAGTGCAGCTCTCCAGATCCTGTCAGACAGGGAGCTGAGCACCAACCTTGAGACCAGCAGAGGGCAGCAAACCTGATACCTCACTTTGACCATTATCCAAATCGCTGGTCCACCCACTCGGTCAATCATTGCCTGGGCACCCCAAGTGAAACAGCCCGCTAAACTGGAAGCTCAAAGTCAGGTTTGAAAGCTACGTGGAGTCCAGTTTTCCACCTCTAGTCTCCCTTTAGAGTTCAGCACGAGATGGATCCACCTCCTGATTTATCCCTGTCCTGGTTTCACAGCTGGGAAACTGGGGATGAGAACCGACATTGCTTCCTTTGAGGCAACGGGGAAGGGGCGCTGGTGAGCGCGAGACTTCCCATCATCTTGTTAATCTGTGTGTGACCCGCCCCGCCCCAAACTCCTCCCATCAAACATGGCCGATTAAGGCAGTAGTCTTGGTCAGCGAGATAGGTGACCCCTTTGTGGTCTGGCCCTTTGCGAAGCCAACATAACAAAGGGAGGTGAAAGTTTTCCTCAGGTCCTTTTTGACACCGTTGCTGACCAACACATAGAGTATCGGGTCCACGGTGCTGTTGAGGCTGGACAACGCCAAGGAAATGTTGAAGTACAGGTGGACCGCCTGTTCGAAGTCACAACTGCAGTTGTTGAGGGTGAAGTTTATGGTTCGGAGCAAGAGGATGATGTGGTAGGGGGCGAAGCATATGACGAAGATGGTGATGACCAATATGGAGAGAAGCTTAACTTTGGCCTTTTGTTCCGCCCCCAGGGTCAAGCTCTTCCGGACGCCTTTGAAGATCCTCTGGTAGGAAAAGATCAGGACCAGAAGCGGCAGCAAAAAGCCGGCCACGAATCGGAAGTAGTTGCCGATGGCGACCGGCCTGATCAGAGGGATGTGCTCGAAGCAAGTCTGGTTGTCGGTCTTGTGTCCGCCATCTTGACTGATGGAGCCAATCAGGACAGGAAGGTGGAGGGCGAAGATGACCAAAAAAATCAGCAGGCTCACTTGTACAGCTTTCCCCGGCCGTCGGAAACCCTGGGACTCGATGGGATAGACCACCGCCAGGTATCGATCCAGCGAGATGCAACAGAGGAGCAAGATACTGATGTAAACGTTGGAATAGAATATGAACCCTGACAGATAGCAGGAAGCCCAACTGAGTGTCCACGTGTGGTCGTTGTAGTAATAAAGGACCCAGAGAGGAATGGTCAACACGTAGAAAATGTCAGATATGGACAGGCTTAGGAGATAAATTCCCAGGATGTTCCCCTGCTTAACTTGCAGGATAATTGGCCAGAGGGTCAGACAGTTCATGGTAAAGCTGACGATGAAGATGGCGCTGTATATGACCGCGAGCTCAATGCTGTTTCTCGTAAAATCAATCTGACACAATGTCTGGTTGCAAAAGGATTCCATAGTTGCAGACTGGTCAATATTTTCTCCAGTGGGCAATGCGGGGTAGACCTGACTTTGGACAACAGACCTAGAGGAAGACCATTCAACACAAGTTACAGTAAATCGCATCATGTACATGCTAAGGAAGTGAATGAATGGTGGAAATGCAGGTATGACATGAAATCCCCACAGTGTGGGAACAGGTCATTCGGCTCATTGAGTCCACACCAACCCTCAGAAGAGCATTCCACATTAATCCACGCCCTCCCCCATTTCCCATGGCCAATCCACCCTAACCTGCACATCCATGGATACTGTGGACAATTTAGCATGGCCAATCCACCCTAACCTACACATCCCTCGACATAATGGAACAACTTAACACGGCCAATCCACCCTAAACTGCACATCTTTGGATTGCGGGAGGAAACCGGAGCACCCGGAGGAAACCCACGCAGACACGGGGACAATGTGCAGACTCCACACAGACAGTCGCCCGAGGGTGGATTTGAACCCATGTCCCTGAGGCTGTGAGGCAGCAGTGCTAACCACTGAGCCACCGTGCCACCCCATCTCCTGTGTCACCCCAACCATTTTGACAGACATTAAAACCCTGTCACTAAAAAGCTACAGCACCAGTTCAGAATCCTGCAACCACAAACCCCACAAGACCAGAGAGCCCTGATGGAAAACGCGTGGCACCTGTACAAGGTCAGTAAGGTGGAAATCTGTCTCATCCACGGGTCAAACCACTAAGTGCCACGAAAATTGAACAATCATTCAAATCTCAAAGTCTCACTGCAAATTCATCTGCCTCTTTTTGTTTGTGTGAGTTAATGGATTGGAAGCTTCCTTCAGTTGCCTACCTCCACTGGTCTACAGCATCACCCCCTTTCTGATTTTGTGCCCATGGTGTACCTCCATCCAGCAGGGGGAGATACATTCATCAAGTCAAGGAGATACAATCCAAAGATGTGCAGGTTAGGGTGAATTGGCCATGCTAAAGTACCCATAGTGTTCAGGGGTGTGTGGGTTAGGTGCATTGGTCAGGGGTAAATATTGAGTAATAGGGTAGGGAAATGGGTCTGGGTGGGTTACTCTTTGGTGAGTTTGGTGTGGACTTGTTGGACCAAATGGCCTGTTTACCACACTATAGGGATTCGATGATGATATATGACACAATAAAAGCAGTGGATAACAATAAGTACCTAACTACCCTAATCCCCTTCTCCAGGTCTTGGTCCATACACCGCCCCATCTGAACCAGAGAATCCCTACAGTGTGGAAACAGGCCCTTTGGTCTGACAATTCCATACTAACCCTCTGAAAAGTAACCCATCCAGACCCATTCCCTGATCCTATTACTCTACATTTACCCCTGACTAATGCACCTACACATCCCTGAACACGATGGGGCAATTTAGCATGGCCAGTCCACCCGAACCTGCACATCCCTGGACACTATGGGGCAATTTAGCATGGCCAGTCTACCCTAACCTGCACATCCCTGAACACGATGGGGCAATTTAGCACGGCCAGTCCACCCGAACCTGCACATCCCTGAACACAATGGGGCAATTTAGCATGGCCAGTCTACCCTAACCTGCCCATCTTTGGACTGTGGGAGGAAACCCACACAGACACGGGGAGAATGTGCAAACACCACACAGACAGTCACCCAAGGCTGGAATTGAACCAGGACCCCTGGCGCTGTGAGGCAGCAGTGCTGACCACTGAGTCACTGTGCCACAAGTAGTATTCAAAACCTTCTTCAATGTGCTGAGTGTTTCTGTCTCTCACAGGCAGGGAGTTCCAGATCCCTAAAACAGATTTCCTCACAGCCTCTCCCAACATCTTGCTCCTTTACCTTAAATCTGTGCCCTCTCATTATTGATGGGTGGAAGTTTCTTTCTGTCTATCTTATTTATGACCCACGTAATTTATACGTCTCAAACATGCCCCCCCTTCCCCACTCCAAGGAAGATAATCTCAGTCCGTCCAATCTCTTTTCATAACTAAAACACTCCAGACCAGGCAAAATCCGAAAGGACTTTGGATGCTGGACACAAAAACTGAAATTGCTGGAAAAGCTCAGCAGGTCTGGCAGTGTCCATGGAGAGAGAGAAAGCAGAGTTACATTTCTGAAGAAGGGTCATGGAACCCAAAATGTTAACACTGCTTTCTCCCTCTCCACAGGTGCCACCAGACCTGCTGAGTTCCTCTGGTAATTTCTATTCTTATTTCACATCCTGGTAAATCTTCTTTGCATCCTCCTCAGTGCCCTCCTAGACTCCCTACAGCGTGGAAACAGGCCCTTTGGCCCCAGCAAAGAGTAACCCATCCTTCCCCATTATTTATCCCTGACTATTGCACGGAACCCACACATTCTTGAACACTATGGGCAATCTAGCATGGCCAATTCACCCTAACCCTCACATCCTTAGAGTGGGGGAGGAAACCCACACAGGCACGGAGAGAACATGCAAACTCCACACAGAAGGTGGAATCGAACCTGGGTCCCTGACCCTGTGAGATAGCAGTGCTAACCCCTGAGCCACTGTGCCACATTATGATGTGGATTCCAGAAGTGCACATAGTTGTGTGGGAGGATGTGTCAGTGAAATACCAAGGAGATGAGTGCAACACATCTCCAGGACAAGTTAGGTGTTTGTCATTGCTCTGGTCAGTAGCCTTGCCTTGACCAACTCCACTAAGGTCAAAGAAAAGCCCGTTCTCTTGTTTCACTCTGGCTGATGTAAAATTGACACTTTTATTCAAGAGAATAGGTGTACATAGAACTGAACAGCACAGTTCAGGCCCTTCGGCCCTCAATGTTGTGCTGGCCTTTTATCCTCGTCTAAGGTCAGACTAACCTACGTACCCTTCATTGTACCATCTTCCATGTGCCTATGCAAGAGTCGCTTAAACATCCCTAATGTCTCTGACTCTACTCCCCCCGCTGGTAGTGCATTCCACACACCCACCACTCTCTGTGTAAAGAACCTCTGACATTACCCCGAAACCTTCCTCCAATCACCTTAAAATTATGTCCCCTCATGATAGACATTTCTGCCCTGGGAAAAAATCTCTGGCTACCCATTCTATCTATGTCTCTCATCATCTTGTAGACCTCTATTAAGTCACATCTCATCCTTCTTCACTCCAATGAGAAAAGCCCTCACTCCCCCAACCTTCCTTCAAAAGACATGCCCTCCAGTCCAGGCAGCATCCTGGTAAATCCCCTCTGCACCCTCTCTAAAGCTTCCACATCTTTCCTGTAATGAAGCGAATTACTGGATCCCACCAACCAGCCATAACTGTCTAAAAATCCAAATCCATCCAAGATTAAATCTTTCACTGATATCTGACCATTCCTTTCACCCTATACTTCCAAGCTCCTCTCAGGATAGAGATTAGTAGGCAGACATTGAGTCTCTTTGTCCTAGTTTCCAGCCTTATTGATGGCCTGGTCAATATTTGTTCTTCCCGCAACCTCACATTATGAAAATGTTCTGGTCCTGACCACATTGAGGATTGTGGAATATGCTGTGTGTATAGAGTCACACCGCATGGAAACAGACCCTTCGGTCCACCCTGTCCACGCTGAACATAATCCCAAACCAAACCAGTCCCACACCTGCCTGCTCTTGACCTATATCCCTCTAAACATATCTTTCTCATGAACTTAACCAAATGTCGTTTACATGTTATAACTGTACCCATATCCGCCACTTCATCAGGAAGTTCATTCCTCACACGAGCCACCCTCTGCGTAAATTTGCCCCTCCTGTCTTTTTTAAATCTCTCTCCTTAAAAATGTGCTGGGCGAAAGTGCGGTCTGCAGATGCTGGAGATCAGAGTCGAGAGTGCGGTGCTGGAAAAGCACAGCATCCGAGGAGCAGGAAAATCGATGTTTCGGTAAATGAAGGGCTCATGCTCCTCAAATACTGCCTGACCTGCTGTTCTTTTCCACTTAAAAATGCACCCCTTAGTCTTGAAATCTCAGAGAAATGACAACCACCATTAACTTTATCCATACCCCTCATTATTTTATAAACTTCTACCAGGTCGTCTCTCAACCTCTTATGCTCCAGCGAAGAAGGCCCCAGCCTGTTCAGCCTTTCTTTATAACTCAAACCTTCCATATCCGACAACATCCCAGGAAATCTCTTCTGAACCCAATGAACTAACATTGTATTACTCACTCTGTTTTAATACCCTCACGTACATTGTATGATATGATCTGCCTGTACTGCATGCAGAACAAAACTTTTCACTCTGTCCAGGTACACGCAACAATAATAAACCAAATCAAACTATTATGTTTGCTACACGACAGCACTGACAAAGTGCTTCATTGACAATAGACAATAGGTGCAGGAGTAGGCCATTCTGCCCTTCAAGCCTGCATCACCATTCATTATGATCATGGCTGATCATCCTTAATCAGTATCCTGTTCCTGCCTTATCTCCATAACCCTTGATTCCACTATCCTTGAGAGCTCTATCCAACTCTTTCTTAAATGAATCCAGAGACTGGGCCTCCACTGCCCTCTGGGGCAGAGCATTCCACACAGCCACCACTCTCTGGGTGAAGAAGTTTCTCCTCATCTCTGTCCTAAATGGTCTACCCTAAATGCAAGTCCTTAGACTCCTCCATCGCCAGACCATAGCAACACGACGGCTGGAGGAAGAGCGCCTCATCTTCCGCCTAGGAACCCTCCAACCACAAGAGATGAACTCAGATTTCTCCAGTTTCCTCATTTCCCCTCCCCCCACCTTGTCTCAGTCCCAGCCCTCGAACTCAGCACCACCTTCCTAACCTGCAATCTTCTTCCTGACCTCTCTGCTCCCACCCCACTCCGGCCTATCACGCTCACCTTAACCTCTTCCACCTATCACAAAATTCATCGCCCCTCCCCCAAGTCCCTCCTCTCTACCTTTTATCTTAGCCTGCTTGGCATACTCTCCTCATTCCTGAAGAAGGGCTCATGCCCGAAACGTCGATTCTCCTGCTCCTTGGATGCTACCTGACCTGCTGCGCTTTTCCAGCAACACATTTTCAGCATGCTATTAGCCTTCTTCACTACCTGCTGTACCTGCATGCATACCTTCATTGACTGGTGTACAAGAACACCCAGATCTCTTTGTTCTGCCCCTTTACCTAACTTGATTCCATTCAGGTAGTAATCTGCCTTCTTGTTCTTGCCACCAAAGTGGATAACCATACACTTATCCACATTAAACTGCATCTGCCAAGCATCTGACCACTCACCTAACCTGTCCAGGTCACCCTGTAGTTGGCTTTGGGTAACTGCGAAATAAATGCAACTTCTTTATTTCCGTTTAATTGGAAACTTTCTTGCTTCTCTCTCTCTCTCTCTCTCTCTATACCTTGTTGCTGCTGTTCCTTTGATCTTCTGTCACAAATCAAGACTGGGCTCAATCCACGGTTTTGGCTATTTACTTGCATTTAACAATTTTAAGACAATTGTGCTTCGAACATTTAAAATATCTATATTTTTAATATTTAAAATGCAGTTCCAATCTTCCACAAAACAACAGGAGGTTTACAGCAAAGAGGGCCATTCATCCCACTGTGTCTGTACTAGCTGCTTGCTAAAGCCATTCAAAACAGGGCAGCACGGTGGCACAGTGGTTAGCACTGCTGCCTCACAGCGCCAGAGACCTGGGTTCAATTCCCGCCTCAGGCGACTGACTGTGTGGAGTTTGCACATTCTCCCCGTGTCTGCGTGGGTTTCCTCCGGGTGCTCCGGTTTCCTCCCACAGTCCAAAGATGTGCGGGTCAGGTGAATTGGCCATGCTAAATTGCCCGAAGTGTTAGGTAAGGGGTATGGGTGGGTTGCGCTTCGGCGGGTCGGTGTGGACTTGTTGGGCCAAAGGGCCTGTTTCCACACTGTAAGTAATCTAATCTAATCTAAAAACCAATGTCTGCCCAGTTTATAATCTTCATCCTAAACCACCCGAATGCAATCCAACCCATTACCAACTCCAAAACTGACTGAACCATCTCAACGCAAGACGACATGGTCCAATAAATCCAGGATGAGAAAGTGAGTACTGCGGATGCTGGAGGTCAGAGTTGAGAGTGTGGCACTGGAAAAGCACAGCAGGTCAGATAGTATCCGACGAGCAGGAGAGTCGATGTTTCGGACATAAGCCCCTCATCCTTATGAAACGTTGATTCTCCTGCTCCTCGGATGCTGCCTGACCTGCCATGCTTTTCCAGCACCATGCTCTCGACTCCAATAAATCCACCCAACTCAACGCAACTCTAAATAACTCAATGAAATGTGCTCCAAACCTATCTAAACCCAACACAACTTTGTACACAGTAATCTGTTGCAATCAGACCCAGTCTAACCCAAACTGACCTATCTCAACCCAAACTATTCCTTATCTGATGTATCTCAATACCAGCCAGCGTAACCAACCCTGAATCCTGCGTGTACCCAATCTAAAACAAAACAACTTAACCTAATACTGTGGAAACTAACCCAACTTAGCATTACCAACTTAACCTAACCCAAACATATCCTAAGTTAACCCCTAAGAACTATTGCCAAAATTATAAACCATTAGATTAGATTACTTACAGTATGGAAACAGGCCCTTTGGCCCAACAAGTCCACACCGACCCGCCACACACCCATACCCCTAACCTAACACTACAGGCAATTTAGAACAGCCAATTCATCTGACCCGCACATCTTTGTGACTGTGGGAGGAAACTGGAGCACCCGGAGGAAACCCACACAGACACAGGGAGAACATGTAAACTCCACACAGTCAGTCGCCTGAGGCAGGAATTGAACCCAGGTCCCTGGCGCTGTGAGGCAGCAGTGCTAACCACTGTGCCACCATGCTGCCCTTGTTATGCTGCATTGTTACAATTAAATCAGTAATGGAAAATGCTTCAATTTATTTCTATGTTAGAAGAGTCCAGAAAGGCCGCACAACAGTCAACTTACTGAGTACAAACGGGAAAATAAAGTTTGTCATTTTTAGAGCACTTACCTCTGAGACTGGTGTTACTCCAGTACTTCAACCTTTTTTGCTAATTGATGTTGGAGATTGTGAAAATGACGGCAGTGCTGAACTCTGTTCTGTGTCTGTCTCCGTGTGTGTGTGTGTGTGTGTGTGTGTGTGAGAGAGATTGTGGTACAGAATGATTCGGCCAGACCACACACTCTACAACTGTCACTGCAACAGGAAACTTGCAGCCTGAGTGTTTTTGCAAATCCGAATGACGTACGATTGTCATAAAATTGAGAGCGAGTGGAGAGAACAATGTTGCTCACACCTACCCCTTGGTTAAACCGTCAGCCACAAGTGTAAGATGTGTGGAAGATTGCATTGTAAACACCTTCTCAACAATGAGGAAGCTATAGGTGACTGTTTTGACAGGCTGTTCCCTACCACTTCTGTGGACCGTCCAACCCCCTGAAACCTCAGCACCCCTCCCTCCCTCCCGGTGGAGAGTGAGTCCACTATTCCACCACTGGTTGAGGCTAACTCTGAGCCAGTCTCTATATGTTGATGGAATCATTGAATCTCTACAGTATAGAAACAGGCCCTTCAGCCCAACAAGTCCACAGCACCCCCCTCACCCCCCCCCCCCCGCGAAGAGTAACCCACCCAGACCCATTCCCTTACCCTATTACTCTACATTTACCCTTGACTAATGCACCTAACCTACACATCCCTGAACGCTATGGGGCGATTTAGCACAGCCAATTCACCCTAACCTGCACATCTTTGGATCTTGGGAGGAAACCCACACAGACACGGGGAGAATGTACAAACTCCACACAGACAGTCGCCCGAGGCCGGAATCGAACCCAGGTCCCTGGCGCTGTGAGGCAGCAGTGCTAAACACTGAGCCAGGGCCAGAATAATTGTTTCCTTTCCACCCAAGGGGGTCCCAGCTAGCAATCAAATACAAGACCATAACTCATAGAGTCATGAGGGAAAGGTTCATTGACGCATTGAGTCTGTGCCAGTGAAAATCAAAATCAACCACTGAATTATTCTAGTCCCATTTTCCAGCCCCAGGGACCCGGGTTCGATTCTACCCTCGGGCGACTGTCTGCATGGAGTTTGCACATTCTCCCCGTGTCTGCGTGGGTTTCCTCCGGATGCTCCGGTTTCCCCCCACTACAGTCTAAAGATGTGCAGGTTAGGGTGGATTGGCCATGGGATAATAGCCCATGGTGTCCAGGGATATGTTGGCTGGGTGGGTTAGTCATGGGAAATGCAGGGCTACCGGGATTGGGTGGGATGCTCTTCGGAGGGTCAGCATGGACTCAATGGGTCAAAAGGCCTGCTTCCATACTGTAAGGATTTTATATAAAATTCAAGCCCATTGGCGTGGGCCTGGAGTCACGTGTAAGCCAGACTGGGTAAGGATGGCAGACTTTCCCTCCTTTAAGGGACATTAGTGAACACAGTGGGTTTTTAGCAATGACCAACAACAGGCTTGATGTCGCTGAGACTGTATTTGAAGGTTTTGATTGAGTTTAAGTTAGATCACCTGCTTCCGGGCTCTGGAACCAGGTTGGCCTTTTTGGGATTACATTCTGACCACCTCTTTGCACTCGGTGTGGGCATAAAAGGGAGAGGGTACGAGGTAGGGATCAGGCCTGAAGGAGTGCGACACTGTCAGAGGCACCACGTCCCGGAGGAGGGATTTGCAGCGGTGGTGAGGCTCGGTCCGGAGCCTCCGTCAGATGTCAGAGATCCCATGACCGCGGGAAAGGAGTAGGGCTGCTCTCTCCAGTTGGTCCAGTCAATACCGATCCCCTCAACGGGCACCACATAAAGGCAGACTCTTAAGACACTGCCTGTGGGATCTTGCTGTGTGTCTGAAGGTTGGCTGCAGTACTGCCCTCGCTGAAACAGTGATTCAGTGCTTCACTGGTGGCTAAGTAAACCGACACTGTGGGGTCACATCACTGCAAGGCGTTTCCCTTTTACATCTTGTTATTTGCTGGTTAGATTCATGTGTCTGTGTGTGTCTGTGTGTGTGTGTCTGTGTGTGTGTGTGTGTCTGTGTCCGTGTGTGTGTGTGTTGTGGGTGGGTGCCTGTGTGTGTGTGTCTGTGTGTGTGTCTGTGTCTGTGTGTGTGTGTGTGTGTGCGCGCGCGCGCGTGTGTCTGTGTGTGTGGGTGTGTGTGTGTCTGTGTGTGTGTGTCCGTGTGTGTGGGTGTGTGTGTGTCTGTGTGTGTCTGTCTGTGTGTGTGTCTGTGTCCGTGTGTGTGTGTGTTGTGGGTGGGTGCCTGTGTGTGTCTGTGTGTGTGTGTGTGTCTGTGTGTGTGGGTGTGTGTGTGTCTGTGTGTCTGTCTGTGTGTGCGTGTGTGTCTGTGTCTGTGTCTGTGTGTGTCTGTGTGTGTGCCTGTGTGTGGGTGGGTGTGTGTGTCTGTGTGTGTATCTGTGTGTGTGAGTTGTCTGTGTATGTGTGTGTGTGTCTGTGTCTGTGTCTGTGTGTCTATACTTAGAGCTGTAGAGTCATGGAGATATACAGCACAGAAACAGACCCTCAGTCCAACTTGTCCATGCCAACCAGTTATTCTAAGTTAATCTGGTCCCATTTGCCAGCACTTGGCCCATATCCCTCTAAACCCTTCTTATTCATATACCCATCCAGATGCCTTTTAAATGCTGGAATTTAAAAGCTCCACCACTTCCTCTGGCAGCTCTTTCCATACTTTTCTACATGTGTATGTGTTTGTGTGTGTGTGTGAATTATGTATGTCTATATTTGTGTTGTGTGTTTTGTGTTTTGTGTATGGGGTGTGTGTGTCTATATGTATCTATGTGTGTATCTATTTGTATGTGGTGGTGCATGTTGTGTGTGTATGTGTGTGTAGTATGTTTTGTGTGCATGTGTGTGAGTGTGTGTGTGTGTCTGTGAGCGTGTAAGTGAGTGGGTGAATGTGTGGGTGTGTGTGTGGGTGTGTGTGTGTATGTGAATGTGTGTGTTTGTGTGTGTATGAGAATGAGTGCGTGTGTCTGTGTGAGTGTGAGTGCGAACGAGTGTGTAAATGTTTGTGTATGTGTGTGTGTTTGCAAATGAGCGTGTGCATGTGTCAGTGTGAGTGGGTGTGTATGTGTGTCTCTGTGTGAGTGTGTGTATGTGTCTGTGTGTGTGAGAATGCGAATGAGTGTGAGTCTGTGTGTATGAGTGTGTGTGAATGAGTGTATGTGTGTGTATGAGTACAAAGGAGTGTGTGTATGTGTGTGTGGTGTATGTATGTGCGTGCATGTACATATGTGTGTGTGTATATGTAGTGTGTGTAAATGTGAATGTGTGTGTATATGTGTGTGTTATATATGTGTATGTACATATATCTGTGTGTATATGTGTGTGTATGTGTATGTGAGCGTGAGTGTGTATGTGAGTGTGAGTATGTGAGTGTGTGTATGAGTGCGTGTGAATGAGTGTGTGTGTGTGTGTGTGTATATGAGTACAAAGGAGTGTGTGTATGTGAGTGTGTGGGTGTGTGTGTGTATGTGTGTGTGCGTGTGCGTGTGAGAGAGACAGAGACAGAGAGTGCACAATGAGTTGGATGTAACCAGGCCACACTGCGATACTGTGCTGTCTCAGTTTGCCCAGAGAGACGGTGCAGGGAGGGGGGTGGGCTGTAAGTCTCAGTGCTTTGAAGAAGGGAAGAGAGAGAACATTGGAACACAGAAGCTGGAGGTGGCATCCTGTGTTTGTAACAGAAGTTTCTTTCAAACATATACTTTATTCAACAGAAACTGCACCCAATGACGTCTCTAATTCCTTACAAAGGGACAATTTGTGGGATTTCCAGGTACACTTCAGTCACTGCCATCAGTCTCATGATGATTGTTTCTTTTAAACAAGAATTAAAATTAAAATGACTTACAACAGGAGAATAATTTCCCCTCAAGTCCCACGGGGATCTAGGGAGATTCTCTGACCACAGTCATAACAGTGTGTCTCAAAGTTTCAAAGTTCACCCTCCTTTTAACCTGCTTGGGACTTAACCAGCTTATGGTCAACTTCTGGACAATTACTGGGAGTCGGGAGGTCATGTTGTGGCTGTACAGGACGTTGGTTAGGCCACTTTTGGAATATTGCGTGCAATTCTCATCTCCCTCCTGTTGGAAATTTGAAAGGGTTCAGAAAAGATTTACAAGGATGTTGCCAGGGTTGGAGGATTTGAGCTACAGGGAGAGGCTGAACAGGCTGGGGCTGTTTTCCCTGGAGCATCGGAGGCTGAGGGGTGACCTTATTGAGGTTTATAAAATCATGAGGGGCATGGATAGGGTAAATAGCCAAGGTCTTTTCCCTGGGTTGGGGGAGTCCAGAACTAGAGGGCATAGGTTTAGGGTGAGAGGGGAAAGATATAAAAGAGACCTGAGGGACAACTTTTTCACACAGAGGGTGGTGCGTGTATGGAATGAGCTGCCAGAGGAAGTGGTGGAGGCTGGTACAATTACAGCATTTAAGAGGCATCTGGGTGGGTATATGAACAGAAAGGGTTTGGAGGGATATGGGCCAAAGTCAAGAGTGTGTTGCTGGAAAAGCGCAGCAGGTCAGGCAGCATCCAAGCAGCAGGAGAATCGACGTTTCGGGCATAAGCCCTCCATTAGTATATGGGCCGAATACTGGTAAATGGGACTTGATTAATTCAGGATATCTGGTTGGTATGGAAGAGAAGGACCGAAGGGTCTGTTTCCGTGCTGTACCACTTTGTGACTCTATGATGCCACGGTTGGTGAGGGGGGGGAATGCGGGGGCCGGGGGTGGGGGGGTGGTGCGCAGTGAGAGTATATTAAAGCTGCTCTTCCTCACCGTGTAAATGCCCTGTTTGACCCCCAGATGCTTTCCCGAAGTGCCACTCAAATGTCTGTGTGGATTAACTCTGGACACATCAACAAGTTCCTAACGCACCATCCTCTGTCCTACAGCTCGTTCTTAGCACCAGTGACATCCTTCCCCATCACCTCTCATTGACCCCTTCAGAACACTGGTTTCAAAATTCTCATCCTTGGAAATAAAAGACCTTCACGGTATCCCACCCTTCCTCAGGGGCTTTCTCTGACCTGACGTTGCCAAATCTTCTCCCATATATTGAGCCTCCTGCACCTCCTAGCCTCTCTCCAATGGAAAGCCATTCCAGCCTCTCATCTCATTGTTGCCCATGGCGTCTCATTGTAAACAAAATGGTCGCCAGTTGGAGCAGTGGATTGTGGGACAGCCTCTAAGCCAAGAACCTTGGGACTCAATGGTCAGGGAAGGTCCAGACAGGGTTTAGCTTCAACCTCCAACAGCCGCCAATGGCAGACAGTAAAAGGGGGAGAGATTCCTGATGTATGGTAACGTGGCTAGTCCTTTGGGTTGTGGCATGTCCTCATTCCATTGTCTTTCCCTTAGGCATCTGTTGATGAAATTGCGCGGGTATCCGTTTTTGGCGAATACATTGTAGAGGTGTTCTTCTTCCTCTTTTTGCAGTTCTGGTGTACTGCGGTGTGTTGTGGCCCTTTTGAATAGTGTCTTGATACAACTTCTTTTGTGTGTGTTGGGGTGGTTGCTTTCATAGTTCAGGACTTGGTCTGTGTGTGTGGCTTTCCTGTAACCTTTGTGGTGAATTCGCCACTACCATACATCAAAAACATCTCCAAACTGACAGCCAAACTACTGCGACCACTAGGACTCATAACAGCACACAAACCAACAGCCACTCTCAGACAACAACTCACCAGAACGAAGGACCCGATACCCAGCATGAGCAAAACCAATTCTAGGTACAAAATCCCACGCAAGGACTGCAAAAACACTACATAGGACAAACAGGAAGACAGCTAATGATCCGCATCTATGAACACCAACTAGCCACGAAACGACATGACCACCTATCATTAGTAGCCACACACTCAGATGACAAGCAACATGAATTCGACTGGGACAACACTACTATTATAGGACAAGCCAAACAGAGAACAGCCAGGGAATTCCTAGAGGAATGGCACTCATCCACAGATTCAATCAATAAGCACATCGCCCTGGACCCAATATACAGGCCACTGCAGCGGACAGCTGGAACTGACAACCGGAATCGGCAGGTACAAATCACTATAAATGCTGGAGGAAAGATCACAGAAGCGCTTCACAGGAGGCTCCCAAGCACTGAGGGTTTCACCTAGACAGGGGACGAAACGTCTGCAACACAAATTCCCAGCTCGGCGAACAGAACCACAACAACATCTTTTAGCTTAATGCTCCGGTGAACATGTAGGTTGCCATAGCAACCTGTGCTCATGAGGGTCGGGGGGAGTGCAGATCATCGAGAGGCCCTTCGGCCCATCAAGCCAATGAAGCATTAAGTCTGCAGTGGTCCTGCTTTTCCTGCACTCGGCTCGCAAAGCCTTGGATGCTATAAACCTTCGAGAGCTCATCCAAGTAGTTTTTAAAGATTGTGAGGTTTCCCTCCTCAACTACCCCAGGGAGGGCATTCTAGACCCTGTCCACGCTCCCCACCCACTCCCCCACCCCCTCCCCACCTCTGGGTGAAGAGACTTTTCCTCAAATCGTCTTGGTGTCAACTTCGTGGGGTTCATGTTGGGAGTGGGTTTTGGGACAAGCCTCCTTTGTTCTGAAGGCTCCTTGTGATGAAGGTCACAGAGCTCTCAAAGTGGCCCTGCCTTTAAGGTTACAGGTCTCGAGAAGATTTCCCTCTCTCCTAAAAATGGGACCACTTCAAAACTGTGCTGTGAGCTCTTAACACGGGCAAACGGGATGGTGCAGTTTAGGAAACAAAGAACAAAGAAAATTACAGCACAGGAACAGGCCCTTCGGCCCTCCAAGTCTGTGCCAATCCAGATCCTCTATCTAAACCTGTCGCCTATTTTCTAAGGATCTGTATCCCTCTGCTCCCCGCCCTTTCATGTATCTGTCTAGATACACCTTAAATGACGCTATCGTGCCCGCCTCTGCCACCTCCGCTGGCAACATGTTCCAGGTACCCACCACCATCTGCGTAAAGAAAATTCCACACATATCTCCCCTAAACTTTTCCCCTCTCACCTTCAACTCATGACCCCTCGTGATTGAGTCCCCCATTCTAATCACTATGGATGACTTTGGCTACAGTTTCCGTGCTGTATGACTCTATGGTGGCATTGGTCAGCACAGACACATTTGGCCGAAGGGTCTGCTGCTATATGACTCTAAGAGGAGAGAGGATCCAATCAAATGCTAGTTCCTTTATTATTTAACCCAAATCCAGTAATGTGTTGAGGTAATAGTTTTAGAAATTACCATTTGTCATTGTTTTTCTATTTCTGGTAATCAGTCAGCACCTCTGTCCCCTGTCGCCTGAAAACACGTTAAAAGACTCATTATAAGACTTGCTCATGGCAGTAGTTTAAGAAGGACTCATTCATCTCCGTCCTTCAGAGGATGGTGTGGCTGTGGACCAGGGGAGGGTAAGTCTTTGGTTCCAGTTAGCCTGCGCGATCAAACCAGCCTCAACCTCCACTCTCTCTCTCTTCCTCTCTCTCAGAATTGTGGTGAGACGTTAATGAATCATTCTGCCTCAGTGACATGAAGTCACAATGCTGGGTGCTATTGCAGGTGTAGGGGCCTCCCACATTCCACTTACTTATCGCTGCTGTCTGACGCAGGTTGGACAGGGCAGCACGTTTCAAGAATGTTCCTCGTGGAGCTCTG
Source organism: Hemiscyllium ocellatum (assembly GCF_020745735.1). Taxonomy (NCBI): domain Eukaryota; kingdom Metazoa; phylum Chordata; class Chondrichthyes; order Orectolobiformes; family Hemiscylliidae; genus Hemiscyllium; species Hemiscyllium ocellatum. Next base: position 8,530,290 of record NC_083447.1, on the reverse strand, counting down.
CTGCTTGGAAAATGGCCCGTCGAGTCTGCACCGGTCACAACTTAACTACTCTAGCCCCATTTTCCAGCACTTGCTCCGTCCCCTTGGCATCAGGGGGCAGGGAAGAGCACTAGACATTGTCTACATGGATTTGAGGGTTGACATTCAGAATCTTTTTCCCCAGAGTTGACATGTCTAATACTTGAGGGCCACACACTTACGGTGAGCGGGGGGAAAACGTTCAACGGATTTGTGAGGGGCAAGATTTTTACACAGAGAGTGGTGGATGCCTGGAACCCGTTGCCAGGGGGATGTTAGGGGAGGCAGATGCGATAGGGGCATTTAAGGGGGTTTTAGATAAGCACATGAATAAGCAAGGAATGGAGGGATATGGATCAAAGGCAGGCAGGAGGGCTTAGTTTAATTTGGCATCATGTTCAGTACAATATTGTGGGCCGAAGGGCCTGTTCCTGGGCTGTGCTGCTCTATGTTCTATGTTCGGTGAAGCCTTTGATGAGTTCTGCATGCTAGACTAATTAGTAAAGTTAGATCACATGGCATTCAGGAAGAGCTTGCCAGTTGGATTCAAAATTGGCTTGACTTCAGGAGCCAGAGGGTGGTGGTGGAGGGTTGTTTATCAGACTGGAGGCCTGTGACCAGCAGTGATCCGCAGGGATCGGTGCTGGGTCCACTGTTGCTAGTCATTTAGATAAACGGTTTGAATGAGAATTTAGGAGGTATGGTTAGTAAGTTTGCAAAATTGGTGGGTATAGTGGACAGTGAAGAAGGTTATCTCAGATTCCAAAGGGATCTTGATCAATTGGGCCAATGGGCTGAGGAGTGGCAGATGGAGTTTAATTTGGACAAATGTGAGGTGCTGCATTTTGGGCAGGAGTTACACAGTTAATGGTAGGGCCCTGGGGAATGTTGTAGAACAGAGAGATCTAGGGGTTTAGATTAGATTAGATTAGATTCCCTACAGTGTGGAAACAGGCCCTTCAGCCCAACCAGTCCACACCGGCCCTCCGAAGAGTAACCCATCCAGACCCATTTCCCTCTGACTAATGCACTATGGGCAAATTAGCATGGCCAGTTCACCCTAACCTGCGCATCTTTGGATTGTGGGAGGAAAGTGGGACACCCGGAGGGAACCCACACAGACACGGGGAGAATGTGCAAACTCCACACAGACAGTCGCCCGAGGCTGCAATGGAACCTGGGGCCCCAGTGCTGTGAGGCAGCAGTGCTAACCACTGAGCCACCATGCTGCCCAAAGGTACGTAGCTCTTTGAAAGTCATGTTACAGGAAGGCAGGGTGGTTAAGAAGGTGTTTAGTACGGTTGTTTTCAAACTGTTGAGTATGAGAGTTGGGAAGCTGTATTGAGGTTGTACAGGATGTTGGTGAGGTCTCTTCTGGAGAACTGGGACCAGTTCTGGTCTCCCTGTTATAGGAAGGAGACTATTAAACTGGCGAAGATTCAGAAAAGATTTACCAGGATGTTGCTGAGTCAGAAGGGCTTGAGTGGAAAGGAGAAGCTGGATAGGGTGGAACTTTTTTCTCTGGAGCGTAGGAGGTTGGGGGTGACCTTATAGATGTTTATAAAATCATGAGGGGCATGGATAAAGTGAAGAGCAAAGGTCTTTTCCCTTGGGCGGGGTATTCCAAAACTATGGGGGCATATTCTTGGGGTGAGAGGAGAGAGGTTTAAGAGGGATCTGAGGGGTAACGTTTTCATGCAGAGGGTGGTTTGTGTGTGGAATGGACTTCCTGAGGGAAGTGTTGGATGCAGGTACAGTTACAATGTTTAAATGACATTTGGTTATAGTCCAACAGGTTTAATTAGAAGCACACTAGCTTTCGGAGCGACTATCACCTGATGAAGGAACGTCGCTCCGAAAGCTAGTGTGCTTCTAATTAAACCTGTTGGACTATAACCTGGTGTTGTGTGATTTTTAACTTTGTCCACCCCAGTCCAACACTGGCACCTCCAAATCATAAGTGACATTTGGATATGTTCATGAATAGGAAAGGTTTAGTTCTGAGGAAGGGTCACTGGACTTGAATCATTAACTTTGATTTCTCTCCACAGATGCTGCCAGACCTGTTGAGCTTTTCCAGCAATTTCTGTTTCTGTTTAAGGTTGAGAGGGATGTGGGCCAAATGCAGGAAAGTGGGACTAGTTTAGTTTGAGATTACTTGAGTCACATGTAGGCCCAGACCAGGTAAGGATGGCAGTTTCCTTCCCTGATGGACATTAGTGAACCAGATATAACTTTCTGACAATGCATTGACGGTCATCATTAGGCATTTAATTCCAGATTGATTATTGAATTCAAATTCCAGCATCTGCCATGATGGAATTGGAACCCAAGCTGCCCTGAACACTAGTTGGGTCTCTGGATTCAAAGTCCAACAATAATACCACTAGGTCATTGCCTCCCTAAATTCTTCTTAAATATAATCAGGGGTTTTTTGCATCTACTACCCCTGTCAGGCAGTGTGCTTCAAATTTCCACCAAGCTCTCAGGGAAAAGAAACATCCTTCTCACATCCCCACTAAACCTCCCACCTTCAATTTAAACTTCCCCCCACTCCATCAAGGGATAAAGTGTTTTCCTGTCTACCCTATCTATGCCCCTCATCATTTTTTAAAATCCAAATCATGTTCCCCCCACCCTCTCTTTTCCCAGGAAAACAACCCCATTCTGTCCAATCTCGCTTCAGGAATTCCTGAAGAAGGGCTCATGCCCGAAACGTCGATTCTCCTGCTCTTTGGATGCTGCGCTTTTCCAGCAACACATTTTCAGCTCATTCACTGATACAACCCAAACTTGTGTCATAATTCCATTGATTACCCCAGAGATCATTCCATTCCACTCCCCCTCCCCCACTTATTTCATAAGCATGATGGGCTGAATGATCTACTTCAGCAGTTAGACCCACAGTGATGTACAGCACAGAAACAGACCCTACGGCCCAACTCGTCCATGCTGACTAGATATTCTACATTAATCCAGTCCCATTTGTCAGCACTTGGCCCGTATCCCTCTAAACCCTTCCTATTCATATACCCATCCAGATGCCTTTTAAATGCTGTAATTGTACCAGCCTCCACCACTTCCTCTGGCAGCTCATTCCATACACGGACCACCCTCTGTTGAAAAACTTGCCCTTTAGGTCCCTTTGAAATCTTTCCCCTCTCATCTTAGACTTCCAGACTACTCAGACCTCTTGGCATCATGGTAGCCCACAAACCTACCAACACACTTAAACAGCGACTAATGAACCTAAAGGATCCATGAGATACCATCAGCAAAACTAACGCCATTTACAAGATACCATGCAAGAGCGGTTAAAAACACGACATCAGGCAAACTAGCAGGAAACTTGCCACCAGGGACATGAACACCAACTGGCCACTAAAAGATGTGGGGACAGAGATTCGACGTTTTGGGCATAAGCCCTTCTTCAGGAATTCCTGAAGAAGGGCTTATGCCTGAAACATCGAATCTCCTGCTCCTTGGATGCTGCCTGACCTGCTGCACTTTTTCAGCCACACATTTTCAGCTCTGATCTCCAGCATCTGCAGACCTCACTTTCTCCACTAAAAGATGTGACCCACTATCACTAGTTTCCATACAAACAGACAAAGTGGGTAACTACTTTGACTGGGACAACACACACATCCTAGGACAGGCAAAACAAAGACACACACGAAAACTTTTAGAGGCTTGGCATTCCAGCCAGAACTCTATCAATAAACACATCAACTTAGATCCCATCAACTTTCCCTTGAAAGAAAGAACCTGAAATGATAACACCCACCTTAAGAAACCAAGACCTATAAATAGAGAGGTGGGACATACCACCAGCGCTTCACCAGAGACTCTCACTGATGATGGTCCCTAGTCATGGTGACAAAATGTCTGAAAACAAACCTTCCAGCTCAGCGAGCTAACGTACAGACCTACCATCAACCTGAGCTACAAACCTTCTCAAAAATTGCTAAGCTGTGCCCTCTCATTTTGGACTCTCCTACCCTGGGGAAAAGACTTTGTCTATTCACCCTATCCATGCCCCTCATGATTTTATAAACCTCTATAAGGTCACCCCTCAGCCTCCGACCCTCCAGGGAAAACAGCCCCAGCCTGATCAGCCTCTCCCTGTAACTCAAACCCTCCAACCCTGGCAACATCCTTGTAAATCTTTTCTGAACCTTTTCAAGTTTCACAACATCTCCCCTGTAGCACTTCTGTGATTCCCAGCTGCCAACTCCTCACAGATTTGCTCTTGATTTTGAAAACAAATTTCGCGTGTGAATTCGCGAACTTGTGAGTCAGTTTGTGTTTTCAGATGTCTCCCTAGTGTCTCAGACCTGAGGCTACTTCCCCTTGCGTGTCATGGGGCCGGTTTTGATGATGGGGCATATCCTTTTTTGCAGAGCAACCATTCCATAGCTTCCTCTTCCACTCACGTCTCAAACCACATGCCCATAGGTCACACACACACAGCCCCAGCAGCCTGGTCGAGTGACCCTGCAACTGATTCATTCAATCACAGACTCATACTTATCCCATTACCCTAATCCCATGCTTGCTCATTAAGTAGGGTTCTTCTTCCCAATTCAGGCCACTTGAGGATTTGCCCCAATTTCTGTTGCTCTGCTGTTGTCTTCTGGGACCCTAAGGCAGGGATTCGCAGAGTTATTTTCCCATTGGGACTCCATTCCATGTCTTAGAGATTGATGCAACACTATGGAGCGCGGAGAGCCAGGAGGTGGGTGGGGATTTCTTAAAAATTCATTTTCATGAAAAGAGGGTGTCTCTGGCTTGGCCCAGGGGTTTGAGAGTCAACCACATCACTGTGGGTCTGGAGTGACAGGTAGGCCAGACCAGGTAAGGATGGCAGATTTCCTTCCCGACCGGACTTTAGTGAACCAGCTGGGTTTTCCAACAATCGATAATGGACCATGATCATCATTAGATTCTTAATTCCAGATTCTTTATTGAATTCTAATTCCACCAGCCGCCATGGCGGGAATTGAACCCAGGTTACCAGAACATTCCACGGGAATTACAGGCCAGCAATAATCATAATAATAATAATAATAACAATAATAACCCAGGAGAATTCTATCCTTGCCACTCCAGGCCATCCCAGATGGCTCCTATTTCAAGGACTGCAATTTCCCCTCCCATCTGGTCAACAGTGCCCTCTAGCGCATCGCCACTTCCCACACTTTGGACTCACCCAGCAACCGCAACAATAGAACACCTCCTGGTCCTCACCTCCCACCCCACTAATCGCCAGATACCACGTGTTATCCTCCACCAATTCCGTAACCTACAATCAAACCCCACCATCAGAGATATATTTCCCTCCCCAATCAGCATTCCACAGAGACCACTCCCTCCCTGACTCTCTTGTTAGGCCCACTCCCCGTCACCAACCCACCCTCCAGTCCTGGCACCTTCCCTTGCCACCGCAAGAGGTGTAAAACCTGCCCATACCTCCCCCCTCATCTCCATCCAAGGCCCCAGAGGATCCTTCCACAGCGGGTAGAGACTTTCCTGCATATCCACCGACCTCATCTACTGTGTCCATTGCTCTGGATGTGATCTCCTCCACATTGGGGAGACAGGATGCCAACTCGCGAATGGTTTCAGAGAATATCTCTGGGACACACGCACCAAACATCCCCACCGCCCTGTGACCAACCACGTCAACTCCCCCTCCCACTCTGCCGAGGACATGCAAGTCCTGGACCTCCTCTACCTCCAAATCCAAGCCACCCGACGCCTGGAGGAAGAACGCCTCATCTTCTGCCTTCGGACCCTCCAACTACACGGGATCAATTGTCAATTTCACCAGTTTCCTCATCTCCCCTCCCCCCCAACCTCATCTCAGATCCAACCCTCCAACTCGGCACCATCCCCTTGACCCGTTCAGTTTCCTTCCCACCAATCTGCTCTACCCTTCCCCACCCACCTATCACAATTCCTTCCCACCTGCATCTACCTATCGCCTTTCCAGTTATTTTCCCCACAGCGCCACCCTCCTATTTATCTCTCAGCCCCCTTCCCCACTGCTCCCCCCCTCCACATTTGTAATGAAGGGCTTATACTGAAAACGAGTAAAAAGTGAGGTCTGCAGATGCTGGAGATCAGAGCTGAAAATGTGTTGCTGGTCAAAGCACAGCAGGTCAGGCAGCATCCAAGGAACAGGAAATTCGACGTTTCGGGCCTGATGAAGGGCTCTGGCCCGAAACATCGAATTTCCTGTTCCTTGGATGCTGCCTGACCTGCTGTGCTTTGACCAGCAACACATTTTCAGCTTATACCGAAAACGTCAACTCTTGTGGGTTACTCTTCAGAGGGTCGGTGTGGACTTGTTGGGCCGAAGGGCCTGTTTCCATACTGTAGGGAATCTAATCTAAAAAAAAACCTGCTCCCCGGATGCTGCCTGACCTGCTGTGCTTTTCCAGCACCACACGTTTCCACTCTGACTCTCCAGCCTGTCTGTGGAAAGGTGTTGATATTACTTTTTGAAACATCAAGACTCATTCCTCTGAAGATGGGACTGAATAAATTATAGCTAATCAAGGTTTGTGCGAATATTTGTAGCTCGGGTGCTCGTTGTTGTGGTTCTGTTCGCCGAGCTGTAAGTTTTTGTTGCAAACGTTTCGTCCCCTGGCTAGGCGACATCATCAGTGCTCTGGAGCCTCCTGCGAAGCGCTTCTTTGATGTTTCTTCCGGTATTTATAGTGGTCTGTCCTTGCCGCTTCCAGGTGTCAGTTTCAGCTGTCCGCTGTAGGGGTTGGACCCAATATACCAACCACTACAGCGGACAGCTGAAACTGACACCCGGAAGCGGCAAGGACAGACCACTATAAATACCGGAAGAAACATCAAAGAAGCGCTTCGCAGGAGGCTCCAGAGCACTGAAGATGTCGCCTAGCCAGGGGACGAAACGTTTGCAACAAAAACTTACAGCTCGGCGAACAGAACCACAACATTATAGCTAATATGTGGAAGTGGGCTTAGCAGAGTAAAGAGACAAATATTTATCTAAATGCATTGTCTACCACACTGCTCCCCCCAGTCCAACTTTAAGCTACATCAGGAGAGCATACATTGAACTCTGACATTATGGTTTGATGAGGGAATGGTGGCAGTGTGTACCATCTACAAGCGCCAGAGACCTGGGTTCAATTCCCGCCTCAGGTGACTTTCTGCGTGGAGTTTGCACATTCTCCCTGTGTCTGTGTGGGTTTCCTCCGGGTGCTCCGGTTTCCTCCCACAATCCAAAAATGTGCAGGTCAGGTGAATTGGCCAGGCGAAATTGCCCGTAGTGTTAGGTGAAGGGGTAAATACAGGGGAATGGGTCTGGGTGGGTTGCGCTTCGGCGGTTCGGTGTGGACTTGTTGGGCCGAAGGGCCTGTTTCCACACTGTGAGTAATCTAATCTAAGAGGCACGACAGAAATTCACCAAAGATCCTTCGACCGACCCACGGGCACTTCCATGTAGAAGGACAAAGAGCGGCAGATACATGGGAACACCACACCCTGTAACTTCCCTTCCCATCCTGAGTTGGAAATATCAGTTCCTTCAGCGTCATTAGGTCAAAATCCTGGGCTTTTTAAAAAAAAATTCATTCACAGGATAAGGGTGTCAATAGCTAGGTCAGCATTTAATACCTATCCCTAATTGTTAAGAGTCAATCCCATCGCTGTGGGTCTGGAGTCACGTGTAGGCCCAACCAGGTAAGGATGGCAGTTTCCTTCCCTAAAGGACATTAGTGAACCAGATGGGTTTTCCCAAACTATGGATTCATGGTCATCATTAGATCCTTAATTCCATTTTTTTTTTTAATCCAAATTGTCTATCATAGAGCAGATTTGAACTCGGGTCTTTGGGACTTGTGCGGAGTTTCTTTATTAACAAGTAAAAAATGAGGTCTGCAGATGCTGGAGATCAGAGCTGAAAATGTGTTGCTGGTTAAAGCACAGCAGGTTAGGCAGCATCTCAGGAATAGGGAATTCGACGTTTATTAACAGCCCGGTGACATTACCACTCGACTATAGCGTCACCTCAACGATGTGGAGCAGTAGGAGAAGTGGACAGAGACTCAGTTGTAACTTTCAAAACAGAATTGGACAAGTATTTGAATATCATTTATAAGTCATACAGCACGGAAACAGCCCCTTCGGTCCAACCAGTCCATGCCAACCATAATCCCAAATTAAACTAGTCCCACCTGCCTGCTCCTGACCCATATCCCTCCAAACCTCTCCTATTCATGAACTTATCCAAATGTCCTTTAAACGATGCAACTGTACCTCACCAGACCTCAGGTGAGAGGAGAGACTGAGAAGGAGAGCCCTTTGTGGTAACCCCAGCTGGTGCAGGAATTGACCCTGCATTACTGGTATCATGTTGCACACCTGAAAATGTGTTGCTGGTTAAAGCACAGCAGGTCAGGCAGCATCCAAGGAATAGGAAATTCGACGAAATAGGAATGCCTGACCTGCTGTGCTTTAACCAGCAACACATTTTCAGCTGTGATCTCCAGCATCTGCAGACCTCATTTTTTACCCTCGTGTTGCACACCAGCAGTCTATCCAACTGAACTAACCAACGAGTAAAAAATGAGGTCTGCAGATGCTGGAGATCACAGCTGCAAATGTGTTGCTGGTCAAAGCACAGCAGGTTAGGCAGCATCTCAGGAATAGAGAATTCGACGTTTCGAGCATCACCCATCATGTTACGATACAATGATAACAGCAACGTGCATTTCTGTAGCACCCTTACCATGGTTTCTCAGTGCCATCTTTGTAATGTCCTTCACCCCCCATATCGCCAGATCCCGCCCTTTTGATCATCCCATCACTCTGCCAATGACGGCCGTGCCTCTTACTACCTGGAACCGAAATTCTGGAATCCCCCCCTCCCCAAAACCCTCCATCTCTCCCCCACCCCCACTCCCCTTAAACCGTTCTGTCTCAACTTGCTCTCTTCTAAGGTCTAACTGACCTTCTTGGCACATTCACAAATGGTTTGGAGTCAAGCCTACACCACCCTCCTGTGAAACTCACGGTTTTGGGGGTGGGGATGGAGGTGGGGGCGGAGTGTTTAATTCTGTGCAAAGCTGGGCTATGCAAATGCAAATCTTCCACATTACTGTTGTGGCAATTAGAGCATTAATAAGTGAAAATTAACATGTCAGGAGGTGTCAGGTCAGATGACTTATACATTCCGAATGGAATCAGTAATGTTACAGCGCCTGGACGTGGGTGTACTGATAAATGTGAAGATCGAATTTGTAGACCTATTACTGGGTGACTCATAAAGTCCCTCTACAATGGGATAGAACCTCAGCCCTCCCAGAGTTAGAACTCGTAGAGGGATTGCAGAAAAGATACTGACAGATAAGATCTGCTACAGAACCACTGCCACACGCAGGTACCTTTCATTAATTTGTTTTGTTGTTTACTGACACGGTCTGAATTTGGTAGCTTACTTTCAAGGCCTGAGGATACATTTTCCAAGCATTCAGTTGACATGAGAGAGGAGGAGAGCGTGAACGAAGAAACAACAAATAAAAAAAAGAGAGAGAGAGAAAAGAAACAGGAGTTGTGGGGTGACAGAAAGAAACGTATTAGATTAGATTCCCTACAGTGTGGAAACAGGCCCTTCGGCCCAACAACTCCACACTGACTCTCCAAAAATTAACCTACCCAGATCCATTCCCCTACTCTATATTTACCCCGAGGCTGGAATTGAACTTGGGTCTCTGGTGCTGGAGAGTGCTAATGACTGAGCCACGTACTGCTCCATGGAAACAGGCTCTATGGTCCAACAAGTCCACACTAACCCTCCGATGTGTAACCCACCCAGACCCATTCCCCACCTGATATTTACCCCTGACTAATTTCCTAATAATATGGACAATTTAGCATGGCCCATTCACCTGACCTGCACATCTTTGGACTGTAGGAGGAAACCCACACAGAGAACACGCAAACTCCACACAGACAGTCACCCCAGGCTGGAATTGAACCCAGGTCCCTGGCGCTATGAGGCAGCAGTGCTAACCACTGAGCCACCATGCCACCCAAAAGATTGAGAGAGAGAATGTGTGAAAAACAAAGGGAAGATGTGAGAGGCTGAAATTAAACGGAAAGCAATAGGGGATCTTCTTAACTCCTTCATTTCTCTCTTTAAATACTCCCTGTTTCTTTTTCTTAATTGCTGTCTCTCTCTTTTCGTGTCCTCCACCTCCTTTGGTGTTTTTCACATTCTCTCCCTCTGTTTCCCTTATCTATCTGTCTCTTTCAGTCTCTTCCCTCCAAAAGATAGGAAATAGATTATAAACCCGTTTCTATCCCTTTAATTTCACGCTGTCCCTTCTTTCATAGAGTCATAGAGATGTACAGCAATGAAACAGACCCTTCGGTCCGACCCGATATCCCAACCCAATCTAGTCCCACCTGCCAGTACCCAGCCCATATCCCTCTAAACCCTTCCTATTCATATACCCATCCAGATGCCTCTTAAATGTTGTAATTGTACCAGCCTCCACCACTTCCTCTGGCAGCTCATTCCATATTGTCTTTCACACTCTCCCCCTTTCCCAGTCTTTTTCAGCTTTTCTCTTCTCTCTTTTGGTCACTTTCTCTCACACTCTCTCCTTCTCTGTCTTTTCCAGTTTTCCTCTGCTGTCCCTCTCTGTCACCCGCCATCTTTCACACTCTCTCCCTCTCTCAGTCTTTCCCAGTTTCTCTCTCTCTGTCTCTCACTTTTCCAAATTTCGCACATTCTCCTTCTCTGTCTTTCCCAATGTGCTTCTTTTCTCTCTCTCTCTCTCTGTCACCTTTCATCTTTCACACACTCTGTCTCTCTCTTTCTGCCTTCCTTTACTTGCTCTTTCTCTCTCTCACCCTTTAATCAACTTCTTTTTAATTTCTCCTTCTCACGCTGCTTTTCTCTTTCTGTTTTTTCCCCCTGGATCTCCCCATTTCTCTTTTTACTGCCTTGTGTACTTGTGTACTGTGGCTGCACTTCCAGGGTGCTTCATGGGATTTTGCAAATGGTGGCTACATAAATGTAAGCTCTTTGTTTTGCTTTGCACTTGGCCCGCCTGACATTTGCAGAGCCACTGGGACCTCGTCTCGAACATAGCATCACCAAGCAATGTACGTCATACCGCAAAAGTGTGACATTTGTTATAAATAGAACTCACGAGCTTGAATGAACAGAAGTAATCACAACAGGATGTTAAGTTAAAACCTGCAGAAGAACCAAGGCTGCAACAAAAAGAATTTCGGTTTCGGTCTACACTGCGTAACTGAACTTACACTCTGCCTTTGTCTGTTCAAACTGATCAGTGCATCAAACATTTTTCAATTTCATCTACTGACTTTCTGTAGAAGGCAAATCGAGAAAGTACAATTTGTTGCACTCCTGTAAGAAAATGATTTTACCGTTGACCAGGAGCTGAACTGCACCAGCCATTTCGACTCTGCTCTGGTGATGCAGATCTCTTGCTACACTGGATGTCCCAGGTTCAAATCCCACCTGCTTCCACAGCTGTGTGGGAATATTGTGCTTGCAAAGACTGGGAATACTGCAGTGAGTAACTCACCTTCCCAAAGCCTGTCAACCATGTACAAGGCAGGAGTGGGATGGATTAATCCCCACTTGCCCTGGATGGGTGCAGTCCTAAGAAGCTCAAAACCGTTCAGGATAGAGCAGCCAGTTTAGAGAGAGTCATACAGAATGGAAACAGACCCTTTGGTCCAACTCTCCATGACCACCAAGTTTCCCAAACTAAACTAGTCCTGCTTATCTGTGCACAGGTCAATTTAAACCTTTCCTACCCAAATGTCTTTTAAATGTTGTAACTGTGCTTGTATCCACCACTTCCTTTGGCTGTTCATTCCACACACGACCCACCCTCTGTGTGAAAACATTGCCCCCAGGGCCCTTTTAAATCTTCCCCCTCCAACCTTAAAATTACGCCTTCCGGTTTTAAACTCTTCTACCCCGAGAAAAGTCCCAGCCTACATAGCCTCTCCTTATAACTCAAACCTTCCAATCCCGGTAACATCATGATAAATCCTTTCTGAGCCCTCACCAATTTAATAATATCTTTCCTGTAGCAGGGTGACCAGAACTGTTCACGGTACTCCAAAAATGGCCTCACCAACAGCCTGTACAACCATAACATAATGTCCCAATGGGCTGAGAAATGAAGGCAAGCATGCTAAATGCCTTGTTAACCACACTATCTATATATGACGCAACTTTTCAAAATGTATGTACTTGAGCCCCCAGGTCTCTCTGTTCTACAACACTATCCAAGGCCCTCCCATTAACTGTGTGAGTAAGTCTGTTAAACCCTGTTCGTTTTACCAAAATTCAATATTTTGTATTTGTCCAAGTAAAACTCCTCAGGCCACTTGGCCCAATTGATCAAGATCCATTTGGAATCTTCTGGGCGGCACGGTGGCACAGTGGTTAGCACTGTTGCCTCACAGCGCCTGAGACCCGGGTTCAATTCCTGACTCAGGCGACAGACTGTGTGGAGTTTGCACGTTCTCCCCGTGTCTGCGTGGGTTTCCTCCGGGTGCTCCGGTTTCCTCCCACAGTCCAAAGATGTGTGGGTCAGGTGAATTGGCCATGCTAAATTGCCCGTAGTGTTAGGTAAGGGGTAAATGCAGGGGTATGGGTGGGTTGCGCTTCGGCGGGTCGGTGTGGACTTGTTGGGCCGAAGGGCCTGTTTCCACACTGTAAGTAATCTAATCTTAGATGATCTTCTTCACTATACCCACCAATTTTGGTGCCATCTACAAAGTTACTAATCATGCCTTCTGAATTCCCATCCAAATTGTTTATATAAACAACAAGCAACATTGGACCCTGCACCGATCCCTGCGGAGCACTGCCGGTCACAGACCTCCAGCCTGAAAAACAACCCTCCACCGCCACCCTCTGGCTCTAATGTCAAGCCAATTTGTTTTATCCAATTGGCAAGCTCTGCCTGAATGCCATGTGATCGCACATTACCACATCATTCCGCCATGTAGAGGAGAGTGATTGTGTTTCAGAGCACATTCTGCCTCAGACAGTGATGAAGTGGGGCCACTGAATATTTTTAAGTCCGATGTCAGTAGATGCCCTTGCCTTACGAGAATCGATGGTTATTGGTGGGAAAGTAGGAATATGGAACTTAAAACACGAGTAGATCTTACTGAATTGCAGAGCAGGTGGGAGTTTACCACGTCTCCTCTTATTCTGCTTCATTGACATCACATCCACAGGCATCCACAGCCTCCACCCTCGATGCTCAGTAGCAGTAGTGTGTACCACCTACAAGATACACTGCAGAATTCACCAAAGATCCTCAGACAGCACCTTACACACGCACAACCACTTCCGTACAGAAGGACACATGGGAACACCACCCCCTGCAAGTTCCCCTCCGAGTCACTCACTATCCTGATTTGGAAATACATCACCGTCCCTTCAGTGTCGCTGGGTCAAAATGCTGGAATTCCCTCCCTAAGGGCATTGTGAGTATTCCGACAGCACATGGACTGCAGCAAATCAAGAAGGCAACTCAACACCACCTTCTGAAGGGGTAATTAGGGATGGACAATTAGGCCTAGCCAGCAATGCCATCTACCTGTGAACTAGTATGTTTAAAAAACTCTACCGGAGAGATGGGCTGAATGGCCTATTTCAGTGCTGTACAATTCTACTATTTCAGGCTGGTTTTTGGTGATATTGTTACACCCATGAAACCTCTTTTCAAACACCCCACTGCGTGACTTGGAGAGCCGGAGGAGATACTCTGAGGGAGAGAAATAACATTCCGAACAGTCGGAAATGAGGGGGTGAAACGGGTGGGAGACGACAGGGTATGTAGTTTGAAGAAAAGCCAGAAAGGGAATGAAAGAGGAAAGAGAAATGGTTCAGGGTCAACTCCTACCATCCACAGTCGGGGAGGGTCAGAGGTTCAGTGCTGGCTGGTGCTGAAACAGGCCATTCGGCCCAATTTCCCTATGCTGGTGTTTATGCTCCACACAAACCTCCTCTATCACTACGTCTCTTCCCCTCGCCCCATCAACCAAGGGTCCAGCGACAGCACCTTCCATTTTCATCTAGAAAGACAAGGGCAGCAGATATGTGGGAACACCACCCCCTGCAAGTTCCTCTCCGAGCCCCTCACCATCCCGAATGTGGAAATGTATCGCCGTTCCTTTAGTATCACTGGGTCAGGATCCTGGAACTCCCTCCCTCGGGCATGGTGGGTGTCTCTACACCATACGGACTGCAGCGGTTCAAGAAGGCAGCTCATCATCACATTCTCAAGGGGCAACTAGGGATGAGCCATACATGCCCAACCAGCCAGCAACGTCTTCGCCCATGAGCTCATTTTAAAAACCTCTACCACAGAGATGGGCTGAATAGCCTCCATCAAGGTAGTTCCGTCACTTTCTCCCTCAGAATTGAATCTACCTTCCCCTCCGCGCATTGGCGCCTGTTACCTCAAACATTCCACGTGATCTCAAAACCTAATCTCCTGTTGGGGAATTGTATTAAATGCATTAATGGGTTTATGAGTGACTGTCCTACATTGGATGGTCCTGTTTCAAGTCATAGAGTGATAGAGTCAGAGAGATGTACAGCACAGAAACAGACCATTCAGTCCAACTTGTCCATGCCAACCAGATATCCTAATCTAATCTAGTCCCATTTGCCAGCACTTGGCCCATATCCCTCCAAACCCTTCCTATTCACATACCCATCCAGATGCCTCTTAAATGTTGCAATTGTACCAGCCTCCACCACTTCCTCTGGCAGCTCATTCCATACACGTACCACCCTCTGTGTGAAAAAGTTGCCCTCTAGGACCCTTTTATACCTTTTCCCCTCTCACCCTAACCCTAAGCCCTCTAGATCTGGACTCCCCCACCCCAGGGAAAAGACCTTGTCTAACTTCCACAAGTGGAGACATCTTCTCACGTTCTACCCTATCGCCCATTTCCAGAGACAGCATGGAAGGAGGAGGCCACTCTGCCCATCGTCTTTGTGACAGTCTACAAAGATTTTTTAAAAATTTTAGCTGGGACATGGGTGTCGCTGACTGGGCCAACATTTATTACCCAGAGGGCAGTTTAAGAGCCAACCCCATTGCTGTGGGTCTGGAGTCACATGTAGGCCAGACCAGGTAAGGATGGCAGTTTCCTTCCCTAAAGGACATTAGTGAACCTGATGGATTCTTAACAACAACTGACAATGGATTCACGGTCACCATTAGATTCTTAATTCCAGATTTCTATTGAATTCAAACTTCACCATCTGCCCTGGTGGGATTCTAACCTGGTTCCCCAGAACATTGCCTGATATAGATTTAGATTTTATTGCCTCAAGTACAGACGTAAGTGAAAAGTGTCTAATGTCACCACACACGGCACCATCTTAAGTACAAAGGTACCTAGGACCAAAAAATGTATGAAACAGAGTTAAAAGGTTAATCATTACCTTCATAAACTAAGTTGACAAATAAAGAAATAAGATAATAGTTAACACAAAAGGCTTTCTCAATTTAAACTGGAAACATGAAGAAATAAAGTTAAAAGTTCAATGGTCTTTGATGAGTCCTCCACTTAACTCAGCTGCCTGTTCTTGATGCCACCTCCCACAAATACCAGGGGAGCTCGCTCTTCCCACGTTGGGCTGCGGTGCCATTGTTGCTGCTGAAGCTGCCGTCTCTCCCGGTGCCTCTGGAACATGCCCAGGCAGTACCCACTCACATGCCGAGCTGAGAAATCACTACAAGCCGCTGAGAGACCAGGCCACGGCACGCCAAGAGCTGCCGAAATACAACCGCAAGAGACCAGGCCAAGATACTACCACAAGAAGCCGCCGAGAAACCAGGCTGAGAACAGCCAAGAACAACCAAGAGATCAGGCTGAAATGCTAATACAAGCCACTGGTTAAGAGCCACTAGGAGACCAGGCAGAGACACCACCGCAAGCTGCTGAGAGATCAGACCGAGATACTACAACAAGCTGCTGAGAGATCAGACCGAGATACTACAACAAACTGCCGAGAGATCAGGCCAAGACCTGCCAAAAGCTAGCGAGAGACCAGGCCAAAATTTCCCACAAACTACTGGGAGACCAGGCCGAGACCTGCCGAGAAACTGGGCCGAGACACCATCACAGCTGCTGAGAGACTGGGCCAAGACCTGCCATTAGACCAGGCTAGCACCTGCCAAAGTCACCTAGAGACCAGACCAAGACACCACCACAAGCTGTTGAGAGAGAGACTGGGCCGAGATAATGCCATGGGAGCCTTGCTGGGTCAGCTCTGAGGCCGGAAAGAAATGGAGTCAGAGTGGACTGGGAGGCTGCCAGACCTGAATTGGATTAACAGTCCAGCGACAATACCACTAGGCCATCACCTCCCATGATGCTTTTTAAACAACGGTTGGTAGGGATTACATGGTCGATAAAGTGTGGAGTTACATCTGAGGAACAAGAGAGTTGGCATTTTGGGTTTAACCCTTCATCTACATGGTCACCAGTAAGTTAACTCTTCACTCCAGAGTTCTGTTGAATTCTACGGTTGCCCTCCGCCATGATGGGATTTAAACCCAGGGTCACAGAATATTAGGCCATTCAGCCCATCATCTAAGTACTAACTCTCTGAATGACTTTTAGGCTGATTGATATTCTCTGCCTTTTTCTCCATCCCCTTGCATGTTGCTTTTATTGAAGTAATCATCTGACCAGGTTTGAGCTCAGGATTATAGTCCAGTGATATAACCACCAGCACCAATCCCATTTACCAGCTGTGAGTGGGTGTGCCCACACCATATGGATTGTTACAGCAAAGATATTATTAAAGGGTTCAGAAAGGATTTACAAGGATGTTGCCAGGGTTGGAGAGTTTGAGCTACAGGGAGAGGCTGAACAGGCTGGGGCTGTTTTCCCTGGAGCATCGGAGGCTGAGGGGTGACCTTATAGAGGTTTATAAAATCATGAGGGGCATGGATAGGATAAATAGACAAGGTCTTTTCCCTGGGTTGGGGGAGTCCAAAACTAGAGGGTGTAGGTTTAAGGTGGGAGGGGAAATATTTAGAAGGGACTGAAGGGGTAACTTTTCACCCAGAGGGTGGTGCATGTATGGAATGAGCTGCCAGAGGAAGTGGTGGAGGCATCTGGATGGGTATATGAATAGGAAGGGTTTGGAGGGATATGGGCCGGGTGCTGGCAAATGGGACTAGATTAGTTTAGGATATTGGGTCAGCATGGAGGAGTTGGACCGAAGGGTCTGTTTCCGTGCTGTATGACTCAATGGCATGATATGATAAAACTCCCACCCTCACCCAACCTGCCAACTGGTGGCCAGTAGATACTGAACATCTTGCACAATATGAACACCACATTATAGAGCGGACTGTGTCACCCACGGTGAGGATATCACATAGACTGAGCCAGGAATTCACAACTGTGGCTGAAGAGGGATAGGAACAAGATCCTAGGGTCATTTTGAACTTAGCGAGAAGACTGAAAGAAATTAATTGAAGGGTCACGTTGGCGTGAATTTAAATTTCATTTTTTATTCACCAGTGGGACGTGGGCATGACTGGCTGGACTGACATTTATTGCCTGTCCTGAGTTGCCACTTGAGTACAGAGTGACGCATTTGAGCGGACAGCGATGGGAGGTTAATTTAAAATTGGCGACGGACGGGAGGGAAGAGGAGAAATTTCCCCACACATTGGCTTGTTGGAGAGCAGAGGTACGCAACACAGAAATGCACCACTTGGCCCATCGTGCCCATGCTGGAATACTTTGTCACCATCAGTGGCTGAGGCAGAGACCAATACACCCCTTTAGACAAAACAGATTGTTTAACTAACACAGGAACTAAGGTAGGCCATTCAGCCCATCGAACCTGCCTGCCCATTGAATTCGACCATGTCTGGTGGTCTATCTCAATGCCATTTACCTGCACTATCTCCTTGATGGTATCAATCTTCACAAACCTGTTATGGAGTTGAGTCAGCACAGAAACAGACCCTTCAGTCCAACCAGTCCATGCCAACCCATATAATCCCAAGCTACACCAGTCCCACCTGCCTCCACTTGGCCCGAATCCCTCCAGACCTTTCCTACTCACATACTTATCCAAATGTCTTTTAAATGTTTTAACACTACCCACATCCACCATACCCTCTGGCAGCTCATTCCATACACAGATCACTCTCTGCGTAAAAACAATTGCCACCCCCCGGCCCCACAGTATGCCCCAGTCTTGAAATCCCCCACCCTGGGGAAATGACACCTGCCATTCACCTTATCCATGCCCCTCATGATTTTATAAACCTGTAGTAGGTCACCCCCTCAACCTCCTATGCTCCAGTGAAAATGCCCCGGCCTATCCAGCCTCTCCTTATAATGCAAAACCTCCGTTCCCAGCAACATCCTGGAAATCTCTTCTGAACCCTCTTCAGCTGGTGCGGTGGTCTCTTGGCCTGGTGTGGTGGTCTCCAAGCCCAGTGTGGTGGTCTCCAAGCCCAGTGTGGTGGTCTCTCACCTGGTGTGGTGGTCTCTTGGCCTGGTGTGGTGGTCTCTCGTCTGGTGTGGTGGTCTCCAAGCCCAGTGTGGTGGTCTCTCGTCTGGTGTGGTGGTCTCCAAGCCCAGTGTGGCGGTCTCTCGTCTGGTGTGGTGGTCTCTTGTCTTGGTGTGGTGGTCTCCTAGCCCGGTGTTGTGGTCTCTTGGCCTGGGTGGTGGTCTCCTAGCCCGTTATGGTGTGATGGTCTCTTGGCCCTGTGTTGTGGTCTCCTAGCCGTTGTGGTGGTCTCCCAGCCCTGTGTGGTAGTCCCTCAGCGTGGTGTGATGGTCTCTCAGCCTGGTGTGGTGGTCTCCCAGCCCATTGTGGTGGTCTCCCAGCCCGGTGTGGTAGTCCCTCAGCGTGGTGTGATGGTCCCTCAGCATGGTGTGGTGGTCTCCCAGCCCATTGTGGTGGTCTCCCAGCCCATTGTGGTGGTCTCCCAGCCCTGCCTGGCAATCTCCCAGCCCGGCCTGGCCTCAGCATGGACATTCTGGCCTGGAGGTGATTCCATCGGACACTGCGTGGGGAAATGGCAAGCTCAGCTGGTCAAGAAGTGCCCCCCTGAGAAAACCTAAGAGTTGGAGTTGGCCATTCAGCCCTTCCAGTCTGTTTCACCATTCAATAAAATCTCAGCAGATCTGACTGTAATCTCAAATCACAAAGTGAGGCGATGGCCTGGACTGTTTATCCAGAGACCCAGGGAAGCTTCCAGGTTTGAATCCTGCCAGGGCAGATGGTGGAATTTGAATTCAAATTTGAAAAAAAAGAATCTGGAACTACAAATCTAAGGATAACCACGACTCCATTGTCAGAAATCCCACCTGGTTCTCTAATGCCCTTTAGGGAAGGAAATCTGCCATCCTTACCCAGTCTGGCCTACATGTGACTCCAGACCCAAAGCAATGGGGTCGACTTTTAAACTACCCTCTGCCTGGACAATAAATTCTGGCCTAGCCAAAGACGCCCTCATTCTGCAAGTGAGTTTAAGAAATGTCTTTATTCCTGCGACCCTACTTGCTTAACAAGAATATATAGCAGGTGGCACGGTGGCACAGTGGTTAACACTATGGCCTCACAGCACCCAAGACCAGGGTTCAATTCCCGACTCAGGCGACTGACTGTGTGGGAGTTTCACATTCTCCTTGTGTCTGCGTGGGTTTCCTCCCACAATCCAAAAATGTGCAGGTTAGGTGAGTTGGCCGTGCTAAATTGCTCATAGTGTTAGGGGAATGGGTCTGGCTGGGTGCGTTTTGGCAGACTGCGTGGGCCGAAGGGCCTGTTTCCACACTGTAAGTAATCTAAAAAAAATATATCCACCTCCACTTTAAAAAATATTCATTTTTCACCACCTTTTCAGGAAGAAAGCTCCAGGGTCTCGTGATTCTGTGCGAGAAATATTCACCTCTTTTCTCTTTTAAATGCGTCAGTTCTACGTTCTCTCTCAAGAGGAACCATCCTTCCCACATCCACCCGGTCAAGTCCCCCACAGGATCCTTGATGTTTCAATTCAGTCACCTCCACCTCTTCCAAATTCTAGAGGATACAAAACGAGTCTGCCCAACATTGCCTCACAAGATAATCTGCTCATCCGAGATATTAGTAGAGGAACCCTACTCTGAGGATGGTTCGGTGGTTAGCACTGCGACCTCACAGCGCTAGGGACCCAGGCTCGATCCCACCCTCAGGTGTCTGTCTGTGTGGAGTTTGCACATTCTCCCCGTGTCTGTGTGGGTTTCCTCCCACAGTCCAAAAGATGTGCAGGTCAGGATGGATAGGTCATGGGGAATACAGGGTAAGGGGTTGGTGGGTTTGGGTGAAATGCCCTTCGTAGGGTTGGCATGGACTTGATGGGCTGAATGGCCTGCTTCCACACTGTAGGGGTTGTATGACCCTTCTAAATTCCAGAGGCTGCCAAGTTGGTAAAGCAATGGGTGAGTGGTATTATCGTTGAGATTTTAATCCTGAGACCCTAGACATGTTCTGGGTAGCTGGGTTCAAATCCTGCCACGGTCAATGGTGAAATTTGAATTCAATTTTTTAAAAATCTGAAATTAAGTGTCCAGTGATGATTATGAATCCATTGTCAATTGTCAGAACAACCCATGTGGGTCACTAATGTCCTTTAGGGAAGGAATCTGCCATCCTTACCTGGTCTGGCCTACATGTTACTCCAGACCCACAGCAATGGGGTTGGCTCTTAAACTGCCCTCTGGGGCAATTAGGGATGGGCAATAAATGTTGGGCCTAGCCAGAGTGGCCCTCATCGCATACCTGAATAAAAGAAATTCTTACGAACATTTGTTCATAAGACAATTCTCTCACTCCAGGTATTAGTTGAGCCAATCTGCTTGAGTGATCTCTGTTTATTTTACATTCTCCCTGAGAGAACTAACATGGAAATTGAGGTAGGCCATTCAGCCCATCTATCCAGCTCTGCCCCAAGAAGGTAGACAGTACACAGTACCCCTGAGGCCAGAGAACTGTGTAGTACCTCAACTCATCATCTGCTGCTGAAGCTGGCTGTTTTTGAACCTCACCGGGTGACGGTAAGCCCAGAATTAACCGCATTTGGTGATGAGGGAAGATATTGAACTGTGGAGAGAAGGTTATTCAAAATAGCTGACTTAGAGGTGATGGGCAGAGCGATCTCCTCCTGTGATATGACCTTTTACCATTCAAATGAAAGAAACTGAGTTCAGATCAATATCTTCAGCAAAACCACTGAGAATTATTGTTCATCAAAACCACAAACACCACCAAAACTGACAAGAGTTCACCTTTCCTTCATTACCCTCCTCCCAACATTGACTGATGCATGGGCAAGACAGTAAGGACTCTTCCTCATCTCTCACAGGATGTGGGGCATTGCCAGCTGGACCATGTGTATCGTTCATCCCTAATTGCCCCTTGAAAAGATAGCGGTAAGCTGCCAACTTGTATCACCGCAGTCCCACGTGGTGAAGGGACACCCATGGGGTGGGATGGTGGTTCAGTGGTTAGTACTGCTGCCTCATGGTGCCAGGGTTCGATTCCACCCTCGGGCGACTGGAGTTTGCACATTCTCCCCGTGTCTGCGTGGGTTTCCTCCGGGTGCTCTGGTTTCCTCCCACAGCCCAAAGATGTGCAGGTTAGGGTGGATTGGCTGTGGAAAATTGCTCTGTAGTGCCCAAGGATGTGCAGGCTAGGTGGATTAGCTATGGTAAATGCACAGATAGAGTCGGGGGTGGGTCTGGATAAGCTGTACTTTGGCGGGGTGGTGCGGACTTGATGGGCCAAATGGCCTGCTTCCATACTGTCGTGATTCCATGGTGACGTTAGGGAGGGAATTCCAGGAACCTAATCCAGCGCCACTGAAGGGACGGACGATTATATTTCCGATTTGGGACAGTGAGTAACAAGGGGGAGAACTTGCAGGGGATGGTCCTTGTTCTTCTAGATGGTAGAGATTGTGGATTTGCAAAGGGGTATGGTATGATGCAACAGTGAATCTTGTAGATGGTACACACTGCTGTGACTGTGCATCAGTGATGGAGGTCAACATATTAAACAATAAGTCCCACTGTCCCTCTGCTCTTTTCCTGTAAATGTGAAAATGTGCCCCTTCAAATAGTTATCAAATTCCCTTTTGAAAGTTCCTGCTGAGTCTGCCCCCTCTTTCAGGCAATGCGTTCCAGACCACACTTCGCTGAGTTCAACAGGAACACTGCTTCCCATCACCTTGGGATCCTTTTCCCAATCTGTCCTTTGACCCTCCTGCCCCTGGACACAGTCGCTCCCTGCTTACTGCATCAAAACCCTTCCAAGGTTTGACCACCTCGCTCAAACCCCCCTCTCCACCTTCTCTACTTCACGGAGAACGTCTGGAGTGTCCCACGGAACAAATCATTGGCAAAACTGTAAAGGCCGAAGGTCAAGTGGGTTCAGCAGAGCAGGGCTAACACGCCGTCAATAGCTGGAGAAGAGCAGTAGGTAGGACAGCATCTCAATGTTGTGTGCAATTCTGGTCTCCCTCCTATCGGAAGGATGTTGTGAAAGCTGAAAGGGTTCAGAAAAGATTTACGAGGATGTTGCCAGGGTTGGAGGGTGTGAGCTACAGGGAGAGGCTGAATAGGCTGGGGCTGTTTTCTCTGGAGCGTCTGAGACTGAGGGGTGACGTTATGAAGGTTTATAAATTCATGAGGTGCATGGATAGGGTAAATACAGTAGCTTCCCACCCCCCGACCCCCAGTACCCATGGGGGATATGTTCCAAGACCAACTGCAGAAGCCCGGAATTGAGGATTTGAGCAAACCCATTCATTTATATGGAAAATGTACTTTCCTGGTAGCCCCCGATTCCTGGTTCCGGAATGTTCCCTGTAATATGTTCAGGCTGTGGTAAACCGCAGGTAACCGAGACTGTGGAAACCAACTCCGTGGATACAGTGGTCACCCTGTAGACAAAGTCTTTTCCCTGGGGTGGGGGAGTCCAGAACTAGAGGACATGGAATTAGGGTGAGCCATAGAGTCATAGAGATGTACAGCATGGAAACAGACCCTTCGGTCCAACCCGTCCATGCCGACCAGATATCCCAACCCAATCTATTCCCACCTGCCAGCACCCGGCCCATATCCCTCCAAACCCTTTCTGTTCATATACCCATCCAAATTCCTCTTAAATGCTGTAATTGTACCAGCCTCCACCACTTCCTCTGGCAGCTCATTCCATACACGTACCACCCTCTGTGTGAAAAAGTTTCCCCTTAGGTCTCTTTTATATCTTTCCCCTCTCACCCTAAACCTATGCCCTCTAGTTCTGGACTCACCGACTCCAGGGAAAAGACTTTGCCTATTTATCCTATCCATGCCCCTCATAATTTTATAAACCTCTATAAGGTCACCCCTCAGCCTCCGACGCTCCAGGGAAAACAGCCCCAGCCTGTTCAGCCTCTCCCTGTTGCTCAGATCCTCCAACCCTGGCAACATCCTTGTACATCTTTTCTAAACCCTTTCAAGTTTCACAATATTTCTATGATTCTATGACTATCTACTGACTCTTGCTTCCAGCATCTGCAATCCTTACTGTATCCAAGTTACACGTAGTCACTTGGTGGGACAGACTCTCAGGGTCACTGAAGTAAAGACGTTTTGTCACCATTTTTCTTCCAGCAATATTCAGGACGATTCACAAGAAGTCCCAATGATACATGGAAGTCAGAGGTACATTGGGGTCTGCGGCATGGAAACAGGCCCTTCGGCCCAACTTGCTCATGCTGTCCCGTTTTCACAATTAAACTAGTCCCATTTACCTCCATTTGGCCCATATCCTTCCATACCTATCCCATCCTTCTATCTGTCTAAATGTTTCTTAAATAGAACTCGCCTCCACCACTACCTCTGGCAAGCTGCTCCAGACACTCACCACCCTCTGTATGACAAAAGTGCCCTTCAGGACCTTCTGTATCCCTCCCCTCTCACCTTAAACCTATGCCGTCTGGTTTTTCACTCCCCTACCCTGGGGAAAAGCTGTTGGCTATCTACCTCGTCAATGCCCCTCACGATTTTATAAACCTCTATCAGGTCACCCCTCAGTCTCCTGCACTCCTACCTCCCCTTCTAACTCCAACCTTCCAGTCCGGATAGCATCCCGGTAAATCTTGTCTACACTCGTTCTAGTTTAATAATATCCTTTCCACAGTAGGGTGACCAGAACTGCACACAGCACTCCAATTGTGGTCTCACTGACGTCTTGTACAGCTGCAACAAGACATCCCATTCTCTGGCTGATGAAAGCTAACTTGCTGAAAGCCTTCTTCATCACTCTGTCTGGGAGAAAGTGAGGTCTGCAGATGCTGGAGATCAGAGCTGAAAATGTGTTGCTGGAAAAGCGCAGCAGGTCAGGCAGCATCCAAGGAACAGGAGATTCGACGTTTCGGGCATTCCTGAAGAAGGGCTTATGCCCGAAACATCGAATCTCCTGTTCCTTGGATGCTGCCTGACCTGCTGCGCTTTTCCAGCAACACATTTTCAGCTCATCACTCTGTCTACCTGTGACTCCACTTTCAAGGAGCAATGAACCTATACCCCTGGATCTCTTAGTTCTATTGCACTCCCCAGCGCCCTACCATTGACTATGTAAATCCTGCCCTGGTTTACCTGACCAAAATGCAATACTTCGTATTTATCCAAATTAAGGTCCATCTGCCATTCCTCAGCCCAGATGATCCAGATTTCGCTGTACTCCCGGATAGCCTTCCTCACTCTCCACTCTGTCACCAATCTTGGAGTCATCTGCAAACGTACTAACCGTACCTCCCAAATTCTCATCCAAGTCTCAGAATGTTGACTCTTGGTGAATTGTCCTGATGACTGGAAAGACTGAAATCTTTGACAAACTTTATCTACTGTCAACAATGATCAAATGCAATGGTTACATGAGCATCGAGAAGGCCCGTTGTGATGACCTGGAGACAAGACATCAAATCCCATCACTACAGCTAGGAAATTCAAATACACCTGGAATTAACAATGAGCCTCGGTGTTGGACACTATTGTAAAAACCCACCCGGCTCACTAACGTCCTTCAGGGAAGAAAATCTGCCATCCTTACCCAGTCTGGCCTACACGTGACTCCAGACCCACAGCGATGGGGTTGTCCCCTGAAATAGCTTGAAAAAATGATTCAGTTATTGAGAATCTCCTCACTGCCTCACCATCTAAAGGGCAATAAATGTTGGCCCGGCCACATCCTGCAAATTAATTTTAATTATTTACATTATAATTGACAGGCAACTGGATCAGAAGCAAATCATTATGAATTGTCATATTTAATAACATAGAAACATAGAAAATAGGTCCAGGAATAGGCTATTCGGCCCATCGAACCTGCATCACCCTTCAATCGGATCATGGCTGATCATGCAATCTCAGTATCACGTTCCCTCTTTCTCTCCATATCCCTTGATCCACTTAGCCACAAGGATCACGTCCAGTTCCCTCTTTAATGTATCTGATGAACTGGCCCCAATAGCTTCCTGTGGGAGAGAAGTCCACAGGTTCACGACTCTCTGAGAGAAGAAATTCTTCCTGATCTCCATCCTGAATGGTTTACCCCTTATTCTTAGATGGTGACCCCTAGTTCTGGACTTCCCCAACATTGGGACCATTCTTCCCTCATCCAGCCTGTCCAGTCCAATCAGGATTTATATGTTTCTATGAGATGCCCCTCCCATTATTCTAAATTTCAGTGGGTACAAGCCCAGTTGATCCAACCTTTCCTCAGAAATCAGTCCTTCCATCCCAGGAATCAGTCTGGTGAACCTTCACTGGACTCCTTCAATAGCTAGAATGTCCTGTCTCAGACTCGGGCGGCATGGTGGCACAGTGGTTAGCACTGCTGCCTCATAGCACAGGGTCCCAAGTTTGATTCCAGCCTCGGGTGACTGACTGTGTGGAGTTTGCACATTCTCCCCGTGTCTGTGTGGGTTTCCTCCGGGTGCTCCAGTTTCCTCCCACAATCCAAAGATGTGCAGGCCAGGTGAATTGGCCACGCTAAATTGCCTGTAGTGTTAGGTGTATTAGTCAGAGGGAAATGGGTCTGGGTGGGTTACCCTTTGGAGGGTAGGTGTGGAATTATTGGGCCAAAAGGCCTGTTTCCGTGCTGTAGGGAATCGAATCTAATCTAATCAAAACTGCACATAATACTCAAGGAGTGCCCTCACCAAGGCCCTGTATAACTGCAGCTAGACATCCTGACTCCAATCCTCTCTCTATGAAGGCCAGCATGCCATTAGCTTTCCTCACTGCCTGCTGTACCTCCATGCCAACCTTCAGCAACTGTTCCACCATGACACCCAGGTCTCATCCCACCTCACCTTTCCCTCAACTGCTACCGTTCAGTAGTCCCTGCCTTCCTGTTTTTGCCACCAAGGTGGATAACCTTGCATTATATCCCATTTGCCACATATTGGTCCCCTCAGCCAGTCTGTCCAAGTCAGCCTGCAGCCTCTTAGCATCCTTCTCACAGCACACACCTCCCTGGTCCCCAGTCCAAAGGAATCAAGGATATGGGACAATTGGGATGAGTGCGGTAGTTATGTTGGTGCAGACCTGATGGAACTTCTCTGCCCTTTATGAAGCTACAAAGTGTGACCTCTGAGCACTCGCGGTCCATGAGTCCTGACCACCAGAAACGTTCAATTCAAACGGAAACAGAATTGACGAAACAGAGAGTGTCTCAACTGAGAGGGTGCCAGGTCACTGGGTCACGCCAGCCCTTGGGAGTTCCTCTCCCCAGTCCTACAACCCCGGCAACGCATTGTTCCGATTCCTGAAAGTTTCAGCTGTAATCATCACGGTCAAGTTCGATTTGGAATACTTCCCGAAGAGTGCGGGGTAGGGGATGCATGAGGAGACCTCCTTGAAGGCTTCCCAGAAGGCCTTGATCCTGAAGACGTAGATGACGGGGTTGATGACTGAGTTGAAGTGGGACAGAATGACCATGGCCAGCATCATGGACCTGGAGACGTCGCACTCTGGGCAATAGAGTCTGATGCAGTGCAGGATGTGGATCGGAATCCAGCTCAGGGTGAAACAGAAGAGGACGATGAAGAGTGACATTGCCGTCTGGAGTTCCCGACAGATAATCCTCCGGCGTTTCTCCTCTGCGCTGATGCCGACGTGTCTCTCGGCTATCCTCCGGATCTGCCGCTTCACCTCGAAGAATATCTTGGCGTAGATGACGAACATGGCAAGGAGGGGCAACAGGGTGCAGCCGAGGAAGTTGAAGTAGACCATGTAGCTCTCGTCGATGACAACGTTGAAGAAGCAGCCTCTGTTGGAGACCCGCACCTTGCGCCATCCCATCAGGGGCACCAGCCCGATGGCTACGGCCAGCACCCACGTCGCGGCGATGGCCAGGCCGGCGTTCCCGGGCGTCACCAGGACCGGGTAACGGAAGGGCCTCAGGATAGCGATGTAGCGCTCCACAGCGATGGTGAACATGCCGAAGATGGACGCTTGAGTGAGGACCAGCAGGGTGCACAGCATGAGGACGCAGAGGTAGTAGCTGCACCGGGGTAGGCCGACGTCCGTCAGCAGGGCGCACGGGATGGCAATTGCCCCAACCAATATGTCCGCCACGGCCAGTGACACCAGGAGGTAATTCGTCGCTGTCCTCAGCTTCCTGTTCCTGGCCACAACGAAACAGATAAAGACATTCCCGAAAACAGCAAGGAAGGCGGTTAATGCCTCCGCAATAAAATATCCAACGTTGATGGGCAAGGAAGGGTTGGTGCAATTGATCTCACTCTGGGACAGGTTTGACACATTCCTGACATAACCTGCCAATCCGTCCATAGTGAAATGAGAAATTCCTCTCCGCGTTGACTCCTGCCTTAATTCCTCATGGCTCCTCGGTGGTTTTCCAAATAGCTGTACAGGACGATTTGGGTCGTTCTGTTTTGCCCTTGCAGGGGGGTGAAAAGGGTACAACTTTAGAAGGATGGAACTCCCGCTCTGCTCATTGAAAGTTCACAACATGGAGGCGGGCGGGGGGAGGGAGGGGCGCCATTCAGCCCATTGTTCTGTGGTTACCCAGGAGCTGTCCAACCTAATCTCACCTTCTAAGCAGTAGACTATTATCCCCTTAGGTCACTGCTCGTCAAGGAGACATCCCAACTAATTTTTCATGATGGGAACAGGTAATTAATTGTAAGCGTGTAAGGAGTTTATCATCTTTCTTTGATAAGGGAAAGCAACATTCAGTCAGAGAATTCTTTTATGTTATTCCCCCTTTAGTTCACCTTCAAGGACAATTGAATTTTTTCATCAAATCCCTACAGTGTGGTGAGAGGCCCTTTGGCCCTACAAGTCCACACTGACCCTCTGAAGAATATCCCACCCAAACCCATTTTCCTACCCTATTACTCTACATTTACCCCTGACGAATGCACCTAACCTACACATCCCTGAGCATTATGGGGCAATTTCCCATGGCCAATCCACCTTAACCTGAACGTCTTTGGACTGTGGGGGGAAACCGGAGCACCCAGAGGAAACCCGCAGGGAGAACGTGCAAACTCCACACAGACAGTTGCCTGAGGCTGGAATTGAACCTGGGCCCCTGGTGCTTTAAGGTAGCAGCGTTAACCACTGAGCCACTGTACCGCCCTTTTACAATGTCCTTCCAGTGACCAGTCTCTCATTGTGGTTTCTGAATGTTATCTGGCATGGTGTCCTTACAAAGATGCCCAAATCTTATCGGCATTTAACAGGCCCACCGTGCCTACAACTTCCAAGATGACGGGTTGACAATTGAAAAGTAAGGAATTATGATAAATCTGTATTGAAGTTTAGTTTGATCACAGTTAGAGACCTGCCAGTGCAGAGGAGAGTTATTGGGATACTAAGGGTGGCACAGTGGCCTCACAGCACCAGGGACCCGGGTTCAATGCCAGCCTCGGGCGACTGTGTGGAGTTTGCACAGTCTCCCCGTGTCTGCGTGGGTTTTCTCCGGGTGCTCCGGTTTCCTCCCACAGTCCAAAAGATGTGAGGTTAGGGTGGATTAGCCGTGCTAATTGCCCCATAGTGTTCAGGGATGTGCAGGCTAGGTGGATTAGCCATGGGAAATGTAGGGATTACAGGGATAGGGTGGGTCTGGATAGGATGTGCTTCGGAGGGTTGGTGTTGACTCAATGGGCTGAATGGCCTGCTTCCACACTGTTGGGATTCTATGATATTGCCTGGTCTGGAGGGTTGTAGTTTTGAACAGCGATTGGACCGAATGGGGCTGTTTGCCTTGGAATAGAGACGACTGAGAAATGGCAATATAAGACCAGAAGACATTGGTGCAGAAATTAGGCCATTCGGTCCATCGGGTCTGCTCTGCTGAATCATGGCTGATAACTTTCTTAACCCCATTCTCCCGCTTTCTCCCCATAACCCTCAATCCCCTTGACAACCAAGAACCTATCTATCTCCGTCTTAAATATACTCATTGACCCGGCCTCCACAGCCCTCTGTGGCAGTGAGTTCCATCCATTCACCAGTCTCTGGCTGAAGAGGTTTCTCTTTATCACTGACATGATTGAGATGTAAAAGATTACGAGGGTGATGGGTAAGGTCAACAGGAAGAAATACTTCCCCTTGGGAGAGGGCCCAAAGACCAGGAGATAGAGTGTAAAGGAGCAGAAGGCGTTGAGGAGATTTGAGGGAACATGTTTTCACCAAGAGGTTGGTAGGAACCCAGAACTCACTGCCTGAAAAAATACAGCTGTTTTAACCCTTGAAGTGGCATTTTCGATAACGCAGCACGAATTATATACCTCAACCACATTTAACATATTGTTCCGTCCAATTATTTTTCAAAAACATATTTATCTCAATGTAAATATACTTCATTGTTTATTCAAAAGGCCACATGAATTATCACTGATTCAATTTCGAGTCAATTTCTCCTCCAGCACCATTATGTCCAGGGAGGGTGGAAGTGAGAAGGCTGTCCCTCGTTAAGTTTTATTAAAGGCAAAGTTGAATTATTATTTAAGTGTCAATAAAGTGTAACAGTGTTGTGTATAACTCCTGCATCATGTCTCTATTACTTAATGTGCGTTTTTACATTGACTATACGGACCTCTTGCTTGACAGACACATTCCTGGTCCCGAAGGTACTGGTTACTGAAAAGTTTACTGTCATTAAATGTGTATTTTTAATGCTAAGATACACAAGGCTTTCCTGAAGAAGGGCTCATGCCCGAAATGTCGACTCTCCTGCTCCTTGGATGCTGCCTGACCTGCTGCGCTTTTCCAGCAACACATTTTCAGCTCTGATCTCCAGCATCTGCAGTCCTCACTTTCTCACACGAGGCTGTAGTCAAGAGTGTGGCGCTGGAAAAGCGCAGCAGGTCAGGCAGCATCTGAGGAGCAGGAGAATTGATGTTTTGGGCTAGAGCCCTTAACCAGGAAAGGCTATGGACCAAGTGTTGGGAAATGGGATTCTAAGAGTTAGCTGACCATAGCAGACTCGATGGTCCGAAGGACCTGTATCTCTGACTCTATGACCCTGAATGTATTGAGCTCTGGCCACTATTTATAAGAAGAATATTGAGGTCCTGGAGAGGGTATGGGGGTGATTTACCAATGTGAACACAGGAAATAAATAGAGCTGGACCTTCGGAGAAAATTTCCAGGCTCAGCCTCTACTCTCTTGGAAATAAAGGCCAGGAAGGGGGTGGAGAGTGACCTAGTGGAGGTCATTAAAATGCTGAAATGTTTCGATGGTTTGGAGACAGAGAGTTTATCCTCATGGTATAAGATAGGCTCCAGGAAATTCCCATCGGCAATCCAGCAGTATTTACCCAGAGGGTGGGGAGAAGGTGGGACTTGCTCCCACAGGGAGTGAATGGTGTGTGTTTAAGAGGAAACTGGATGGGCAGGTGATGGGGAAGGGAATAGAGATGACAACAGAGATTGAGAGGACGGAAAAGGGGAAGAGGTTTGTGTTTTTTAATTCATTCACAGATACATGAACAAGGAAAGGTTTGGAGGGTGTGGGCCAAGTACAGGCAGGTGAAATAGTTTAGTTTGGGATTATGGCCAGCACAGATTGGTTGGGCCGAAGGGTCTGTTTCCGTGCTGTGCAATGCTACAGAGCTAGTCCCAGTGAGGGTGAAACAATCATCAATGTTCACTGATGTCCTTTCGGGAAGGAAATCTGCCGTCCTTATCCCAGTCTGGCCTACACGTGACTCCAGACCCACCGAAATGGAGATCAACTCTTAAATACCCTTAAATGACCCAAGTAAACCATTTGGCTCAAGGGGCAATTGGGGATGGACAACCACTACTGATCTAGCCATATCCCATAGAAGAACAAAGAAAAATATCCAGATGTTTGGGGCAAGATGTGGAAACTGAAATGGTCCTGCATTGATATAGATCCTTTCACACACTTAGGATGTGCCAAAGCAGTTATAAGGAGTCATCACTCTTGCTGTGTTAGGAAACACTGCAAGTTCACACTAACAGTATTGTGATAGCAAGCTAATAATCCGCTCTCAGTGATTATTGTTTGAGGGATACATAGTGGTCAGAATACAAGGGCAAACTCCAATGATAAAAATCACACACCAGGTTATATTCCAACAGGTCTAATTGGAAGCACTAGCTTTCAGAGCGCTGTTTCTTCATCACAACCACCTGATGAAGGAGCATCACTCCGAAAGCTAGTGCTTCCAATTAAACCTGTTGGACTATAACCTGGTGTTGTGTGATTTTGAACTTTGTCCACCCCAGTCCAACACTGGCATCTGCAAATCAAAACCCCAATGAAATAGCCTACAGGATATCCACTTGGGAGGATAGATAAGGATTCAGTTGTGTAGTGATTATAATGAGGTCAGTCAGGTGGACCTCATAGAATCTGAGTTCCCTGACTGGGGCTGTTAATCTGGTCCAATCAGGGAGCCCGGGCTGACAGATAGAAACAGGAGTGTCAGGGGTCCTGTTCACTCTGAGAGCTGGCTCAGTGTTAAAGATTTTCCACGTGTGAATAAAGGATGATGGGATATCGCCCTCTGTGGAGTGACTTTGAGTTTAATGTCATACTCAACGGTCCCGACTGCCCTGGTTAGTGAATGTAGATGGATAGAGTGAGATTTTAATCCACAGCCTTCTGTCCTGGAGGTGGGAATGTTTCCCATTGAGTCACAGGGCAATCCCGTCGACTGTGTACCTGTTATACCCTCCTTCTCCCCAGCACCCAGCCTCAATCTGGATGGCCACAGAACAAAGTCAAACTCAAAAAATGAAGGGCTTATGCCCAAAACATCGACGCTCCTGCTGCCTGACCAGCACTTTTCCAGCACCTCACTTTTTGACTCTGATGTCCTGTGCTCACTTTCTCATAGAACAGAGTCAGTTAACACCCAGAGCAATCAAATCTCTGAAAGGAAATCCCCATTAGCCCTGGTCCTACATAGATGCTAAATTAAGGCAGAGTCTTACGAGGGCATCAGGCTGCTCTCTTGTTAGATGGAGAGAGACTTGGGGGTGGTTCTAGTCACAGACTCAGGATGCTGTAGGCAAGGGGAGAGGTTGTGGGAGAGTTCCTTCAGGTGGTCTCAGCCAACCTGAGAATTGAACCACACACTGTTGGTATTACTCTGTATTGTAAGCCAGCCATCCAGCCAACTGAGCTAACCAGCCTCTGGATTCTACTCCCATCATACCTGAACCAGAGTGAGGTCATATTACAGCTGGACAGGACATTGGTTAGGCCATTTTTGGAATATTGCGTGCAATCCTGGTCTCTCTCCTATCGGAAAGATGTTGTGAAACTTGAAAGGGTTTAGAAAAGATTTATAAGGAAATTGCCAAGGTTGGAGGGTTTGGGCTACAGGGAGAGGCTGAATATGCTGGGGCTGTTTTCTCTGGAGCGTCGGAGGCTGAGGGGTGACCTTATAGAGGTTTATAAAATTATGAGGGGCATGGAAAGGGTAAATAGACAAAGTATTTTCCCTGGGGTCCGGGGGTCCAGAACTAGAGGGCATAGGTTTAGGGTGAGAGGGGAAAGATAAATAAGGGACCTAAGGGGCAACATTTTCACGTGTATGGAATGAGCTGCCAGAGGAAGTGGTGGAGACAATTACAACATTTAAGAGGCATCTGGATGGGTATATGAAAAGGAAGGGTTTGGAGGGATATGGGCCAAGTGCTGGCAGGTGGGACTAGATTGGGTTGGGATATCGGCATGGGCGGGTTGGACCGAAGGGTCTGTTTCCATGCTGTACATCTCTATGACTCTAAATTAAGGGCATCTCACTGCTTTCATTACCCAAGCGCCTCCCTCCCAGAGGGCTATTTCCAACAGGTAAGGGGTGAACTGAAATTGCAAAATTGGTTGAAATTAATTTAAGTGTGCGGCAGACGGAACAACAAGTCTCTTACCTGCAGTTAGTCTAAACGAAACAGCAACATACACAGCATCTGGCAAGAACTCATACCAGACACAACTTCCTTCTAATTAACTGGCAATCATTCCCTGATAAATTTGCTTGATTGCGTCAAGTTCTTGTTAATGTGTAACGGGTGCAGGGGATAATGTAATCTGATCAGACTGCTCCGGTGACACATATAAACAATGCAAACTTTGATCTAGAGCACGGTGACGACTTCGATTAGATTGCCTGTTTGAAAGCTATCCTGGAGATCCATTATTCTCTATAAATAAACACCAAATATGAAATCGAATTCTGAAAATACACTAAAGCCGATTGTCCCTCCCTGTACTTCCAGCAAGTTCTATGCATAAATTATCCAAATACCTTCAACAAATTTGAATGGGTAACTCATTGCTGAATCTCAGTATTGCTTTACATACCCTGAACTCCTCATTAGATTCTAGTCTGTAACTCACTCCCAGGTATCTGTTATTCTATATATAAACCTCCTTAACCGCTCGATTAGATTCTAGTCTGTAATTCACTCCTGGGTATCTATTATTCTATATATAAACTCTCTTAAACCCTTGATTAGATTCCAGTCTGTAACTCACTCCCAGGTATCTATTATTCTGTATATAAATCCCCTGAACCCCTCAATTAGATTCAAGTCTGTAACTCACTCCCAGGTATCTGTTATTCAATATATAAACCCCTTAAACCCCTTGATTAGATTCCAGACTATAACTCACTCCTGGGTATCTGTTATTCTATATATAAACCCCCAGAACACCTCGATTAGATTCCTGTCTGTAACCCACTCCCAAGTATCTTTTATTCTATATATATAAACACATGCACCTCTTGATTAGATTGAGACATGAACTGTGAAGCAAAATATAACAAAGGATTTTGGTTACATTGTATTTCCTACAGTTGAGAATATCGCTATCAAATGTATAAAGCTGTCTGTCTCCTTTGAACATCAGCTCTTCTCCTGATTAAATGAACAATATAAACCTACCGAAAGTTAAAGATACTGGCTGGGATGTTGCTCATACAGTGAGATGGCTTGTGCTTTCCTGTGTTGCCTGGTGGAACACTGGTTATGTTACTGAAATAATGGTTATGTTACTGGAGTACGGGCTATTGGTTATGTTACTGAAATAGTGGTTATGTTACTGGGATA
Organism: Hemiscyllium ocellatum; assembly: GCF_020745735.1. Lineage (NCBI taxonomy): Eukaryota > Metazoa > Chordata > Chondrichthyes > Orectolobiformes > Hemiscylliidae > Hemiscyllium > Hemiscyllium ocellatum. Next base: position 8,495,571 of record NC_083447.1, on the reverse strand, counting down.
TTGGTTATGTTACTGGTGCTCATAGTCTGAATAAATGATCTGCAGGCAAGAATTCAAATCCAACCACAGCAGCTGGAGGAAATTAGATCCAACCTAGGACATAAATCTAGAATCATGAGAAAGATCTGAGTAATGGTGACAATGAAACAGTCTGATTGTCTTTAAACCCCATCTGCTTGACTAATGTCCTTTTGGGAAGGGAATCTGCCTGGGTTACTCATGCTGGTAGTGATGTTGCTCATTGCTGTCTGCACTGGTCACTCAGTTCTTGGGAACCACCAACCTCTGAACGCAATGGACAATGAGCAGCAGTGACTGAATGAACAACATTGCACCTTAATTAGTCAGTTCATTTTAACTGGTTTGTAAATAGTTTCTCTTTAGTTATCCATCAAAGCCCCCCAGTCTATTCTCTGTCATCTACAAACTGATGGGAGGTGTCAACAGTGCTATCACATGATATCTAATCAACAAGAACCTGCTCAGTGACGCCCAGTTTGGGTTCTGTCAGGAACCTCACTACAGCCTTGGGTCAAACATGGACAAAAGAGCTGAATTCCAGAGGGGAGGCGAGAGAGACAATCCTTGACATCAAGGCTACATTCAACCGAGTATAGCATCAAGGGGTCCTGCCAAAGCTGGTGTTAATGTGTATCAGGGGACAAACTCTCTGCTGGCTGCAGTCATACCCGGCACATAGGAAGATGGTCGTGGTTGTTGGAGGTCAGTCCTCTCAGCTCCAGGACATCTCTGCAGGAGTTCCTCAGGATAGTGTCCTAGACCCAACCATCTTCAGCTGTATCATCAATGACCTTCCCTCCATCATAAGATTCGAAATGGGGATGTTCGCCGATCATTTCAAAAGGCTTTGCCTCCAAGCCACTCACCATCCTGACTCAGAAATGTATCGCTGTTTATCTAGTGTTGCTGGATAAAATCCTGGATTCCTTCCCTAACAGCATTGTCGCTATACCCTAAGGACGGCCACGGCGCAAGAAGCAGCTCATCACCACCTTCTTCAGGGGCAATTATGGATGGGCACTAAATACCCAACCGGGCAAAGAATTAGAAAGCAGGTAATTAGATTAGATTACTTACAGCATGGAAACAGGCCCTTTGGCCCAGCAAGTCCACACCGACCCACCGAAGAGCAACCCTTCCAGACCCCTACATTTACCCCTTCACCTAACACTATGGGCAATTTAGCATGGCCAATTCACCTAACCTACACATTTTTGGACTGTGGGTGGAAACCAGAGCACCCAGAGGAAAACCCACGCAGACACGGGGAGAATGTGCAAATCCACACAGACAGTTGCCTGAGGTGGGAATTGAACCCAGGTCTCTGGTGCAGTGAGGCAGCGGTGCTAACCGCTGTGCCACCATGCCACCCCAATGCCAGCACAGAAGGCACAGTGGGCCTGTCCAGGAAAGGCTGATGCAGAGTTAATAGCGTGTGCAGACCCCTGGATATGGGAGACCCAACCCCATCACTGTCTCAACAACAGCTTTCCAACCCTTCTTTACCCTGGATCACGCCAATTAGTTGCCTGGGGCATATTGACCGTCTAATAAACAAGGCGTCATAAGTCGACTCCTTTAAGAACCTCATGGTAGGGACCCAACCTCTGGACCAGAAGGGCTGCATTTTGAGTCTCAGCCGTAGTGCAGGGATGCCGTAACGACTCGGAAGAGACTGATTAAAAGTTAGTGCTGAAAACGTGTTGCTGGTTAAAGCACAGCAGGTCAGGCAGCATCCAAGGAACAGGAAATTCGACGTTTCGGGCATAAGCCCTTCATCAGGCATAAGCCCTTCATTATGCCTGAAACGTCGAATTTCCTGTTCCTTGGATGCTGCCTGACCTGCTGCGCTTTAACCAGCAACACATTTTCAGCTCTGATCTCCAGCATCTGCAGACCTCACTTTTTACTCACTGATTATATGTTAGCCCCTGTTTATGGAGGGGGTTCTCTGACTGCGCTGTGCTCTCGCATCTAAAGTAGGCAGGTAAAATCGTCAAGGTGGTGTGATCAAAGTCAGCCGCTGCTCAGCTCAATGAAGCTCATTTCGGGTGCGGTTTTAATGTGGAAGTAATGACAGTGTTTAACACAAACACTCTGCAGAATGGCCGCAAAAAAATGATAACAATTCTGCAATGCAAGGGAGGCAAAAATAGCGATTGCTGGAAAAGCTCAGCAGGTCTGGCAGCAACACTGGATGCTCTGTCTGCACAGATGCTAGATTAGAATGGTGCTGGAAAAGCACAGCAGGTCAGGCAGCATCCTCCTGCACAGACGCTGCCAGACCTGCTGAGCTTTTCCAGCAATCGCTATTTTTGCCTCCCTTGCATTGCAGAAGTTATTATTTTTTTGCAATTAAACCTGTTGGACTGTAACCTGGTGTTGTGTGATTTTTAACTTTGTCCACCCCGGTCCGACACCGGCATCTCCAAACCATTCTTATTTTATTGGCCACTCTGCGGGGTGTTTGTGTTGGACACAATCTTGGTTGCCAGACCTGCTGAGCTTTTCCAGCAATTTCTGTTTTTGACTCTGACTGACAGCATCCACGGTTCTTTCGGTTTTTCTGTTGTGCGACATACAAAAGCTCCCCCACTAGCCCTGAGGAAAATCTGTTGCATTAGTGGAATTATTACCGAATTTTCAAATGCATTTGCACAGAACGTCCCCTGGGCCACTTAGGGGTGGGCGGGATATCATTATTTTTGAGCATGTTCTCTGCTGGGTTTGCTTTCCTCTGACTTCGCCATCTCACCAAGTGTACTGTTCCCCTGTTAGTCTGTTGATTTTTGAGTGTTTTGCCTCCTGCTGTTTTCTCACACTTTATCCTGTCATTTGACAGTCAAATCGAGGCATGGTATCCAAATCAGAATGCACTTCACCTGTTCCCTCTCTCATGCCGTGAGCAGACAACACAATGGTGAGTAGGTCGGGTCACCATAGTCTGACCGCACCATAGGGCTGCTTGCTCATTAGACAGAGAGAGAGACAAAGAGAGAGACAAAGAGAGAGACAGACAGAAAGATAAAGAGAGACAGACAGAGAGAGAGACAGATAGAGAGATGGATAGAGACAGACAGAAAGATAAAGAAAGACACAAAGAGAGAGACAGACAGAGATAGAGAGAGACAGACAGAGAGAGAGACAAAGAGAGAGACAGACAGAAAGATAAAGAGAGACACAAAGAGAAAGACAGACAGAGAGATAGAGAGAGACAGACAGAAAGATAAAGAGAGACACAAAGAGAGAGACAGACAGAGAGATAGAGAGAGACAGACAGAGAGAGACAAAGAGAGAGACAGACAGAAAGATAAAGAGAGACACAAAGAGAGAGACAGATAGAGAGATAGAGAGAGACAGACAGAGAGAGAGACAAAGAGAGAGACAGACAGAAAGATAAAGAGAGACACAAAGAGAGAGACAGACAGAGAGATAGAGACAGACAGAGAGAGAGACAAAGAGAGAGACAGACAGAAAGATAAAGAGAGACACAAAGAGAGAGACAGATAGAGAGATAGAGAGAGACAGACAGAGAGACATAGAGAGAGACAGACAGAAAGATAAAGAGAGACACAAAGAGAGAGACAGACAGAGAGATAGAGACAGACAAGAGAGAGACAGAGAGACAAAGAGAGAGAGACAGAGAGAGAGATGAATAGGGAGTGGTTGTTTAACCTGAGGCTCACCACTCCTCAGGTGAGTGGGGGGAGAAGAGTCCTTCATGGTAACCACTGTAGGTATACATTATTTGGAGGTGTTGGTGTTGGACGGGGGTGTATAAAGTTAAAAACCACACAACACCAGGTTATAGTCCAACAGGTTTATTTGAAAGCACTAGCTTTCAGAGCGACACTCCTTCATCAGGTAACGAGTGGACGAGGATCATAACACACAGAATTTATAGCAAAAGTTCATGCAATTAAATCATTCAATATAAAACCTTACTTACTTCATTGACTGGAAAGTGTTTTGAGATATCTGACAGTCAGGAATAGGGCCAAATAGATGCAAATCTGACTTTTTTTAAAACAACAGAGAAAGAAGCCTTTTTCTTTATTCATTCGCAGGATGTGGGCATCACTGGCTAGGCCCAGCATTTATTGCCCATCCCTAATTGCCCAGAGGGCAGTTGAGAATCAACCACATTGCTGTGGGTCTGGAGTCACGTGTAGGCCAGGCCAGGTAAGGATGGCAGTTTCCTTCCCTGATAGACATTAGTGAACCAGGTGGGATTTCCTGACAATCGTTTCATGGTCATCATTAGATTCTTATTTCCAGATTTCTATTGGATTCAAATCACTGGGATTCTGCCGCATTGAATTCCTTGGATCCAGGTAATCAGGGTCACGTCAATGGAATTGATTGAGAGTTCATCAAACGAGTCCAGTTGAGGTCAGAGGGTCCAGTTTATAATTACAACAATTTAAACAGTGTCACAGACAGCAGATTTATCTGCAGGCTTGAGTCTCCCAGTGTATCACTGTGCTTGGCATTGTCTCCAGTACCACACTGTAGGGTAAGGTGCTAATCACTGGGATCCTGTTACATTGCTTTGTTTATTATCCATCCTCTAGCACGCCACGCCACTGGATTTCACCCGGAGAATGGGGAGCACATGGATCTCACCACCACAGGGGGGCATTGAGTTGAATAACATGGATACGTTGAGGGGAAGCTATAGTGGTATTGGAGACAATGCCAAGCACAGTGATACAAGTGGGAGACACAAGCCTGCGGATAAATCTGCTGTCTGTGACACTTTGTTTAAATTGTTGTAATTATAAACTGGACCCTCTGACCTGAGCTAGACTCGTTTGATGAACTGTCAATCAATAGGGAGCTTCCATTGACGTGACCCTGATTACCTGGATCCAAGGAATTCGAAGTAGTCCGATATTCCAACATGGAAATGTCGGGGCAGAATGGACTCAGTCGGAATGTCTGGCTGAGCTGAACAAAGGTTGTTCACTCTCTTTGTTCTCTCCAAGTTCAGTTAGCAGCTGCTTAGATACCCGATGACTGCTTTATCATTCTATGAAAATCAGCTTTGATGATTCATGTTTTAACTTATCAAAGGACTGCTCTTTCTCTGTTATTGAACGGTGATCTACCTTTTCCCACTTACTGACCTTCTGCATCCGGCTTCTCTCTCTATATTCTTTTGTCTTAAGATCAGACCCTGGTTTCCTTCTGTGATTGAACACCAATAGTGCAATTCGCATGATTGGGATTGTGAGTGTGAACATGCATGTCAATGTGTGTGAATATGATTGTGCATGTGTGTGAATGTACATGTGTGTAAACGTGAATGTGTGAACATGCACGTGAATGTGATTGTGCATATGTGTGGATGTACATGTGTAAACATGAGCGTGTGTGAACATGCATGTGACTGTGCATGTGTGTGAATGCACGTATGTAAATGGGAGTGTGTGTGTGAAGGTTTAGGTGGATTGGCCATGCTAGATTGTCCCGTAGTGTCCAGGGATGCACAGGCTAGGTGGGTTAGCCATGGGAAATGCAGGGTCACAGAGATAGGGTAGGGGTGTTCCTGAGTGGACTGGTGTATCCCGTTCCTTAAAGGTTTCGACTCGATGATTTGGAAGGCAAATGAAATGGTGGTGTTTATTGCAAGGGCAATGGAATGGAAAAGCAGAGATGTTTGGCTGAAGTTGTATAGAGAATTGATGAGGACACATCTGCATCGTCCTTACTTCGGGAATGATGTAACTGCTTCAGAAACAGATCAGAGCACCTTCACTCCACTGATTCCTGGTCGTCCCATGAGAAAAGATTGGGTTATTCATGGCCTCGGTTATTCTTTGACAAGAGGCGATTTGTCATTGGTGAGGCGAACATTCATTACCCATCCTTTTAATTCAGATTTCTCCAGCTTCCTCATTTCCCCTCCCCCCACCTTGTCTCAGTCGGTTCCCTCAACTCAGCACCGCCCTCCTAACCTGCAATCCTCTTCCTGACCTCTCCGCCCCCACCCCACTCCGGCCTATCACCCTCACCTTGACCTCCTTCCACCTATCCCACCTCCATCGCCCCTCCCCCTAGTCCCTCCTCCCTACCTTTTATCTCAGCCGGCTTGGCTCTCTCTCTCTTATTCCTGATGAAGGGCTTATGCTCGAAACGTCGAATTCTCTATTCCTGAGATGCTGCCTAACCTGCTGTGCTTTGACCAGCAACACATTTGCAGCTGTGATCTCCAGCATCTGCAGACCTCATTTTTTACATCCTTAATTACCCCCAAACTGAGGGTCTCACTCGGTCACTTCAGAAGGCAGTTGAAGTAATCCCATCACTGTGGGTCTGCAGCTACCTATAGGCCAGATTGGTGAAGGATGGCAGATTTCCCTCTCCACAGGGCATTAGTGAACTAGCAGGGGCTTTTAACACTAATCGATGGTCACCAACACTGAGACTATCCTTTCCATACCAGGTTCGTTAAAGAGAATTTAAAATCCCACCAACTGCCATGGAGGCGGGGGTCTGGGTGGAATGCTCTTTGGAGGGGCAGAGTGGACCTGATGGGTTGAATGGCCTGCTTCCACACTGTAGGGATTCCATGATTGTATAAACCTCCCTCTGTTCCTCTGGGATAATCTACCCCTTTGAGCGTGCTTTCCCTGATCTGCCTTGATCTGACCTTAAATGATGTGGAGGAGCTGGTGTTGGACTGGGGTGGACAAAGTTAAACATCACACAACTCCAGGTAAGTGTCCGACAGGTTTATTGTGGAAGCACTCGCTGTTAGAGTGTTGCTGCACAGCTACCTGGTGAAGGGGCAGCGCTCCGAAAGCTAGTGCTTCCACATAAACCTGTCGGACTATAAGCTGGAGTTGTGTGATTTTTAACTTTGTCCTTAAATGAACCAGTGCTCCTTTGTAACACTCCCTGGGACGTTTCATTACACTGAAGGCGCCACAAAAATCTAAGTTGTTGTTAACCTTTTGATTTTTCTTCAACATCGCTTGCAGCCCTGGACTGGAGATTAATCTTCAATCATCAGATACCTCAGGGCAGCCCTGTTATAGATTTTTACAGCTAGTAATTAAGCCAGCCCAGTATTTATTGCCTGTTCCTAATTGCCCAGAGGAGAGTTAAGAGTCAACCCCATCGCTGTGGGTCTGGAGTTACGTGTAGGCCAGAACAGGTAAGGATGGCATCTTCCTTCCCTAAAAGACATCAGTATTTCCTGATAATTGGCAATGGATTCATAGTCATCATTATGATCCCGAGGCAGTACCTTCCAAACCCCCAATGTTTCCATCTCAAAGGACAAGGACAGCAGATACATGGGAACACCACCTCCTGCAAGTTCCCCACCACTCACCATTCCGATTTGGAAATATATCGCTGTTTCTTCAGTGTCGCTGGGTCAAAATCCTGGAATTTCCTCCCCAAGGGCATCGTGGTTCAACCCACAGCACACAGCAATTCAAGAAGGCAGCTCACCCCCACCTTCTCAAGGGGGCAATTAGGGATGGGGTTATAAATGCTGGGCCCGGCCAGCAACACCCATATCCCACAAATGAGTCAAGAAAAACAATTATACCTTGAAGGGAAGCTCAATTGCTACCATCTGCTGTAGCAGGATTCAAACCCAGACCCCCAGGCCGTTAGCTGGGTTTCTGGATGAAAGGCTCAGTGATAGCACCACTAGGCCATCCCTGCCCCTTCACAGCAGTAAGTGAGGACTGCAGATACTGGAGATCAGAGCTGAAAATGTGTTGCTGGAAAAGCGCAACAGGTCAGGCAGCATCCAAGGAGCAGAAGAGTCGACGTTTCGAGCATGAGCCCTTCTTCAGGAATGATTCCTGAAGAAGGGCTTATGCCCGAAACGTCGACTCTCCTGCTCCTTGGATGCTGCCTGACCTGCTGCGTTTTTCCAGCAACACATTTTCAGCCCTTCACAGCAGTGTTTGTTTTCATTTTGTTTGCAGTTGTAGGAAGCAGAGCAGTGATAACTGAGCCTCTCAGCAAGTGTTGATTGAACGGGCGCTGCATTTACATAGAGTCCGGGTGTTGTTGACACAGCTGGGTTTCCGAATTCAATGCTCTGCCTTTGACAAACAGGCCGGCTGATAGTTACCAGCTGCTGTCGGCACAGTTCCCAGGCTTCACCGTTTCACTCGAGATCTCACATGGGAGTTGGAATGTTATTTCCTGGCCTGTGGCTGTGCTCACATAGCGAGCAGGGCACGGTCATAATGGGCCAAACGGCCAAATGCCTTGTTGGGGTGGCACGGTGGCTCAGTGGTTAGCACTGCTGCCTCACAGTGTCAGGGACCTGGGTTCAATCCCACCCTCAGGGGGCTGTGTGGAGTTTGCACATTCTCTGTGTGAGTTTCCTTCCAACGATGGGCAGGTTAGGATGGATCCTTCTGGTCTGAAATCAACTGGACGTGTTGGTGTAACACTAGTCCAGAACATGAGGTTAATGCCGCGGGGACAAGGGCTCGAATCCCACCAAAGCCGACAGTGACATTTCAATTCAAAAAAAATCTGGAATTCAAAGTTAACTTAATGAGAAACCGTGTGCCACTGTCATCAAAAATCCATCTGATTAACTAATGCCTTTTAGGGAAGGAAATTAACATCTCTCAGAGGGATGTGAAACTTTGGAATTCCTTGCCACAGAGAGTTGTGGGGGCAGAGTCCTTTTTAGATTAGATTAGATTACTTACAGTGTGGAAACAGGCCCTTCGGCCCAACAAGTCCACACCGACCCGCCGAAGCGCAACCCACCCATACCCCTACATTTACCCCTTACCTAACACTATGGGCAATTTAGCATGGCCAACTCACCTGACCCGCACATCTTTGAGACTGTGGGAGGAAACCGGAGCACCCGGAGGAAACCCACGCAGACACGGGGAGAACGTGCAAACTCCACACAGTCAGTCGCCTGAGTCGGGTATTGAACCCGGGTCTCAGGCGCTGTGAGGCAGCAGTGCTAACCACTGTGCCGCCCATGAATGTATGATCCTATTGAATGGTAGAGCAGCTCGAAGGGCTGAATGGCCTTGTGTATGTTTAAGGCTGAGATCGATTCTTAATCATTTAGGGAAATGAAGGGTTATGGGGAAAGAGCAGGAAAGTAGACATAAAAACATGTTGGATCGGCCACGATCCTATTGAATGGTAGAGCAGCTCGACGGGCTGAATGGCCTCCTCCCATTCCTACTTCTGCATTTCTGATTGCCTTGTGACTCCAGTATTGTGTATAGTCCTGGTCGCTGCATTATAGGAAGGATGTGGAAGCTTTGGAAAGGGTGCAGAGGAGATTTACCAGGATGTTGCCTGGTATGGAGGGGAAGTCTTATGAGGAAGGCTGAGGGACTTGAGGCTGTTTTCATCAGAAAGAAGAAGACTAAGAGGTTACTTAATAGAGACATACAAGATTAGATTAGATCCCTTACAGTATGAAAACAGGCCCTTTGGCCCAACAAGTCCACACTGACCCTCTGAAGAGTAACCCACCTAGACCCATTCCCCTACCCTATATTTACCCCTGACCAATGCACCTAACATTATGGGCAGTTTATCATGGCCAGTTCACCTTACCTGAACATCTTTTTGTGTGTGCAGGCCAGGTAAATTGGCCATGAAAAACAAGATGATCAGATTACTTACAGTGTGGAAACAGGCCCTTCGGCCCAACAGGTCCACACTGACCCGCCGAAGCGCAACCCACCCATACCCCTACATTTACCCCTTACCTAACGCTACGGGCAATTTCCCATGGCCAATTCACCTGACCCGCACATCTTTGGACTGTGGGAGGAAACCGGAGCACCCGGAGGAAACCCACGCAGACACGGGGAGAACGTGCAAACTCCACACAGTCAGTCGCCTGAGTCGGGAATTGAACCCGGGTCTCAGGCGCTGTGAGGCAGCAGTGCTAACCACTGTGCCACCGTGCCGCCCACAAAATGGGGGTAATCTGATGGAGAGCCCAGCACAGGTATGACAGACCAAAGTGCCTTCTTCTACAATGCACTATTGCCTGATCCTATCAGAGCACAGACTGCGTTCATTGTCTGAATTGAACAGGGTTGCACACTGAAGAGTGAAAAGGCCATCCCATTCTCCCTGACCAGGTACATTTGTGAAATACTCCACGCCCCTGTGGCGCGGCCGGTTTATTTGAATATGGAACAAGAGAAATGTAACTGAACCGGCAAAAACAAAACAATCCCCAGCGTGCAGACGAAAACATGCTGACAAGGCTGTTACTGCTACTGCCTTTGTAAAGCAAATTGCGGAGTATCGGATCCCACCCCTCCCCCAGACCCCACTTCCAATTTTCCTGCGAGAGAAGGAGTTGACTCGGGTCAGTATAGAGCCAAGAAAGAACAGTACAGCACAGGAACAGGCCCTTCGGCCCATCAAGCCTGTGCTGACACATGATGCCTTTCTAAACTAAAACCTTTTGCCTCGACACAGTCTGTATCTCTCTGTTCCCTGCCTGTTCCTGTATCTGTCAAGGTGTCTCTTACACGTTGGTATTGTACCTATCTCATCTGGCAGCGCATTCCAGGCACTTACCACCCTCTGTGTAAAAAAACCTGCCTCTCACATCTCCTTTAAACTTAATCCCCATTTACCTTAAACCCATGTCCCCCAGTCATTGACATTTCTACCCTGGGAAAAAAGACACTGACTATTCATCCTATCCATGCTGCTCAGAATTTTGTAAACGTCTATCAGATTGCTCCTCAGCCTCTGACGTTCAAGTGAAAACAAACTAAGTTTGTCCAATCTCTCCTCGTAGCAATTACCCTCCAAATCCAACAACGTCCTTGTAAATCATTTCTGTTCCCTCTCCAAAGCCTCCACATCCTGCTATTAGTATAGGGACCAGAACTGTACACAATGCTCCAAATGGGGCCTAACTAAAGCTCTATACAGCAGCAACATGCCTTGTCCATTTTTATACTCTCTGCTCCAATCAAACATGCTGTATGCCTTCTTGACCAACGTATCTATGTGTTGCCACTTCCAGGGAACTGTGGCCCGATATTTCTAGATCCCTCTGCATGTTGATACTGCTCAGAGTTTTGCCAATCCTTCTATATTTCCCTCCTGCGTTAGATCACCCAAAATACATCAGCCTGCATTTGTTCGGATTAAACTCCATTGACCATTTCTCTGGCTAAGCTGGTGTATCCTCTGACAATCCTCCTCAGTATCCACAGCTCCCCCGGTCTTGGTGTTATCGTAACCATGCTCATCAAATCACCTACATCCTCCTCCAAGTCATTTGGATAGATTACACACAACAGCACTGATCCCTGTGGACCACCACTAGTCAGAGATCTCCTAATCTAAAAATCACCCTTCCACTACTACTCTCTGTCCTCTAAGACTTGGCCAGTTCTGTATCCATCTCAGTGCGGATCCCATGTGTCTTCACCTTCGGTATCAGCCTGCCATGGGGCACCTTGTCATAGGCCTTGCTAAAGTCCATGTAGACGACATATACTATGCTGCCTTCAATAATCATTGTGCGAGACATGACCTCCCTCCCAAAAAGCCGCACTGTCTATCAATAACAAGCCCGTATTTTCCCAAAGTAAATACTAAATATCAAAAATCGGTAAGTAAATCCTATCCCTTAGAATCTTCTCCAACAATTTCCCTGTTACTGGCAGGACTATATTTTCCCAGATTTTCCCTGTTACCCTTCTCCAACAAAGAAGAATGTTGGTTAATCTCCAGACCTCTGGGACCTCTCCTGTGATGAAAGAGGAGATAAAGATTTCTTACAAGGCCTGACCTGCCTCCCTCAGCATTCTGGGATAGATCCCAGCAGGTACTGGGGCCTTGTCCACCTTAACACTTTTTGAAGCAGCCAACATCCCCTCTGGCTTTGGATGATTTACTTTCATGAAATGAAATTGTGAAGGCAGTTTGTAGATTTGGAGGGATGAATAGAGTTCCATCTATGACCCAAAATGTCCTTTTGCCCAAATCGTGTGGGCTGTTTCCTTAAACCTAGTGTAGTGGACAGTCACTACACTATTGTCCTTCAAGGACCAGTGGGGCATTTTGCTGATTGTGGTAATTCGGTTTGCTCTAGAATCACTGATTCCGTATAGTACACCTAAAGGCCATTCAGCCCATTGAGTCTGCAGTGACCTTCTGAAGAGCAACCCACCCAATCCCCATAAACCCTGCATTGCCCATGGCTAATCCACCTAACCCGCACATCTTTGGACTGTGGGAGGAAACCAGAGCACCCAGAGCAAATCCACGCAGATACGGGGAGAATGTGCAAATTCCACACAGACAGTAGCCCGTGGCTGGAATCGAACCCGGGTCCCTGGCGCTGTGAGGCAGCAGTGCTAACCACCGAGCCACCCCCACACTACAGCTTACAAGGAAAAGCATGAGTCAGTGGTATCTAAGTGAGTTGTTAAGGGACAGGTTTATTTGGTTTGGCCAATGATTAGACAATATGCAGTAGAGAAACAGAATTGAGGGCTCCTACTTGATGCTCAGATTCTACCTGGTCTCCAGCCAGCTCCTCCCATCCACTACTGGACTGGGCAGTACAGACAAGATGGACGAATGAGAGGAGCTGACCTGAGGCTTGCAGTGAGAAAGAGATTCACTGAGATTCCTGAAGAGAGAGGAGAACTTCTTCAATGTAGGCATCCTTGCAAGAGTATTTGCAGTAAGGTTAAAATCAACTAGGCAAAAGTGAGGACTGCAGATGCTAGAGATCAGAGTCTAGATCAGAGTGGTGCTGGAAAAGCACAGCTGGTCAGGCAGCATCCGAGGAGCAGGAAAATCGGGCAAAAGTTCATCAGGAATGAGGAAGGGCTCCTGCCCTAAACGTCGATTCGCCAGCTCCTCAGATGCTGCCTGACCTGCTGTGCTTTTCCAACACCACTCTGACCTAGACTCTGATCTCCAGCGTCTGCAGTCCTCACTTTCACCAAGATGGCGAAATGGCCTCCTCCTGTACCACAGAAGGTCTGAAGTGGAGATGGTGGAGAGTGTCAGGTTCCTGGGAGTGACAATCACCAGCAATCTGGCCTGGTCCACCCACATTGACACGATGGTCAAGAAAGCACAACAACGTCTCTACTTCCTCAGGAGGCAAAGGAAATTCAGCATGGCCACAAAGACTCTTACCAATTTTTAAAGGTACACCAGAGAAAGCATCCTATCCAGATGCATCACGGCCTAGTTCGGCAACTGCTCTGCCCAGGACAGTCAGAAACTGCAGAGCGATGTGAACACAGCCCAGTCCATCACCAGCCTCCCATCCACTGACTCCGTCTACACTTCCCACTGCCTCAGGAAAGCAACCAACATCATCAAAAGCCCCTCCCACCCCGGTTATACTCTGTTCCACCCTCTACTGTCGGGCAAAAGATAGAAAAGATTGTATAAACATATGAACAGATTCAAGAACAGCTTCCTCCCTGCTGTCATCAGGCTTTTCAATGGACCTCTCAAATGTATATTCTGATCTCTCTCTCTCTCTGCACCATCTGTGCAGTTTTAACTCTGTATTTTGCACACTCTTCTGCTACCCTGGTCACCATGTGTAGTACAATCTGCCTGGTGAGCACTCAAAACAACACATTTCACTGTAGCATGGGGGATGAGACAATCAGACTCAAACACGGACTCAGACACTCATTTTCCCTCTTACTTCCACGTGGAGAGTTCTTGCTAACACTCTGTGCAATGAAACTCCAAGGCTCACACCCTGCGCATTGTAAACTCTCCCCAAACCTTCTCTCTCTGGCTCACATTGTCAGGATAAACATAATCTCTGCACTTCCCCACACCTGCTCAGTGTACTGTTTTGTCCTCATTATTGTCCAATGTTTTGAAGCCATTCCTGTATTGAGACAAAATGAAAAAGTAAGTACAAGTTTGTCAGGATCTTAAGAGACATATGCAGGACAGAGACAGCACGGGGTTACATACAGGGTAAAGCTCCCTCTACACTGTCCCCCATCAAACACTCCCAGGACAGGGACAGTACAGGGTTAGATACAGGGTAAAGCTCCCTCTACACTGTCCCCCATCAAACACTCCCAGGACAGGGACAGCATGGGGTGAGATACAGAGTAAAGTTCCCTCTACATTGTCCCCATCAAACACTCCCAGGACAGGGACAGCACGGGGTTAGACACAGAGTAAAGCTCCCTCTACACTGTCCCCATAAAACACTCCCAGACAGGGGATAGCACCGGGTTAGATACATAGTAAAGCTCCCTCCACACTGTCCCCATCAAACACTCCCAGGACAGGGACAGCATTGGGTTAGATGCAGAGTAAAGCTCCCTCTACACTGTCCCCATCAAACACTCCCAGGACAGGGACAGCACGGGGTTAGATACAGGGTAAAGCTCCCTCTACACCGTCCCCATCAAACACTCCCAGGACAGGGACAGCACGGGGTTAGATACAGAGTAAAGCTTTCTCTACACTGTCCCCCATGAAATAATCTCAAGACAGGAACAGCACAGAATAAGGGCAATTTGAATCTTTAGCCTCGCTGTGGGCATTTGGAGCGTGAAGGGGAGTAAGTGGAAAATTTGCAAATCCGGAAGTAAATAGGAATAGGGCAGACTCAATATGTAGACATTGTACTCAGATGACTAGCCATTTGGATACAGAACTGGCTCAAAGGTAGAAGACAGAGGGTGGTGGTGGAGGATAGTTTTTCAGACTGGAGGCCTGTGACCAGTGGGGTGCCACAAGGATCGGTGCTGGGCCCTCTACTTTTTGTCATTTACATAAATGATTTGGATGTGAGCATAAGAGGTACAGTTAGTAAGTTTGCATTTGACACCAAAATTGGAGGTGTAGTGGACAGTGAAGAAGGTTACCTCAGATTACAACGGGATCTTGACCAATGGGCTGAGAAGTGGCAGATGGAGTTTAATTCAGATAAATGTGAGGTGCTGCATTTTAGGAAAGCAAATCTTAGCAGGATTTACACACTTAATGGTAAGGTCCGAGGGAGTGTTGCTGAACAAAGAGACTTTGGAGTGCAGGTTCATAACTCCTTGAAAGTGGAGTTGCAGCTAGATAGGATAGTGAAGGCAGTGTTTGGTATGCTTTCCTTTATTGGTCAGAGTATTGAGTACAGGAGTTGGGAGGTCATGTTGCAGCTATACAGGACATTGGTTAGGCCACTGTTGGAATATTGCGTGCAATTCTGGTCTCCTTTCTATCGGAAAGATGTTGTGAAACTTGAAAGGGTTAGAAAAGATTTACAAGGATGTTGCCAGGGTTGGAGAATCTGAGCTACAGGGAGAGGCTGAACAGGCTGGGGCTGTTTTCCCTGGAGCGTCAGAGGCTGAGGGGTGACGTTATAGAGGTTTACAAAATTATGAGGGGCATAGATAAGATAAATAGACAAAGTCATTTCCCTGGGTCAGGGAGTCCAGAACTAGAGGGCATAGGTTTAGGGTGAGAGGGGAAAGATATAAAAGAGACCTAAAGGGCAACTTTTTCACACAGAGGGTGGTACGTGTATGGAATGAGCTGCCAGAGGATATGGTGGAGGCTGTCCAATTGCAACATTTAAGAGGCATTTGGATGGGTATATGAATAGGAAGGGTTTGGAGGGATATGGGCCGGGCGCTAGCAGGTGGGACTAGATTGGGTTGGGATATCTGGTCGGCATGGACAGGTTGGACCGAAGGGTCTGTTTTCGTGCTGTACATCTCTATGACTCTATGGTCAGTACGGATGGGTTGGGCCGAAGGGTCTGTTTCTGTACTGTACATCTCTATGATTCTATGGTCAGCATGGACGGGTTGGGCCGAAGGGTCTGTTTCCGTGCTGTACATCTCTATGACTCTATGGTCAGTGTGGAACGGGTTGGGCCAAAGGGTCTGCTTCCGTGCTGTACATCTCTATGGTCAGTATGGACGGGTTGGGCCGAAGGGTCTGTTTCCGTGCTGTACATCTCTATGACTCTATGGTCAGTATGGACTGGTTGGACCGAAGGGTCTGTTTCCGTGCTGTACATCTCTATGGTCAGTATGGACAGGTTGGACCGAAGGGTCTGTTTCCGTGCTGTACATCTCTATGGTCAGTATGGACGGGTTGGGCCGAAGGGTCTGTTTCCGTGCTGTACATCTCTATGACTCTATGGTCAGTATGGACGGGTTGGGCCGAAGGGTCTGTTTCCATGCTGTACATCTCTATGACTCTATGGTCAGTATGGACGGGTTGGGACGAAGGGCCTGTTTCCGTGCTGTACATCTCTACGACTCTATGGTCAGTATGGACGGGTTGGGCTGAAGGGTCTGTTTCCATGCTGTACATCTCTATGACTCTATGGTCAGTATGGACGGGTTGGGCCGAAGGGCCTGTTTCCGTGCTGTACATCTCTACGACTCTATGGTCAGTATGGACGGGTTGGGCTGAAGGGTCTGTTTCCATGCTGTACATCTCTATGACTCTATGGTCAGTATGGACGGGTTGGGCCGAAGGGCCTGTTTCCGTGCTGTACGTCTCTATGATGAGGGTTAATTATCAGTGAGAGCTCAGTGTAAACCCATTCCTTTGCCACAGGCTTGAGTGCTGCCCCCTTGTGTTCGCTCCAGCCCACAGCCGTGCTTTCATCAACGGGTCTCCCTTTGATCAGCTGCCCTGTGTAAACACTGGCAGCTCAACGACTAGTCAATCAACCTGCTCCAATAAGCTGGGCTCCTCTTCATTAATCGCCACTTATCATGAATTGCAATTAACTTCTCAGCACAAAATATCAATGCATTTTCCATGCCTTAATTTCCAGTCTATGTGAGTATTTTCTCTTGGTGACACGCTCCATACTGTTGAATGTCTCCACCTAGCAGGGTGTGCGTCTATGTGTGTTTTGTCTATGTGTGTCTGTGCCTCTGTGTGTATCTACCTGTTTGTGTGCGTATGCTGTGCCTGTGTGTGAGTGCATGTGTTTGTGTATGTGTGTGTATGTCTGCGTGTGTGGGTGTGTGTGTATGAATGTGAGAGTCTGTGTCTGTGAGTGTAAGTGCATGTTTGTGTGTGTCTGTGTGCGTGTGTTTTTGTGTTAATGTGTGTACCTGTCTTACTTTTTTGACTAAATTTTAGTCATTTATAGTATGTTGAGTATCACCATCAGTCAACATTTATTGCCTGTCCCTAATTGCCCTTTGAGAAGGTCCCGGGGCGAGCTGTCTTCTTGAACCACTGCAGTCCACCTCCTGTGGGTTCACCCCCAATGCCCATAGGGAGGAAGTTCCAGGATGGTGAGTGGCTCGGAGGGGAACTTGCAGGGGCTGGTGTTCCCATGTACCTGCTGCCTTTGTCCTTCTATTGGGAGTGGTTGTGGGTTTGGAAGGTGCTGACTAAGGGACCTTGGTGGATTTCTGCCATGCATCTTGCAGATGGTACGCACTTCTACATCCAGTAAACTGGCCCTCAGATTAACAGCCCATGACAGCACCACTGGCAGTGCTGCACTCCCTCAGTAACGCAGCAGTCAGCCTCGAGTATCTTATATGCTGCCCACTCCTGGAGTTGAACACTTCTGGACTCAGGCAGCTCAATCATACCAACTGAGCGACAGCTTCCACTGAGAGGCAGAAGATTTGCGTAAAGAGGATGAAAAGATTGGATACTGAGCTCATTTGCACAATCTTTACATGAACAGTCTGTTTACAAATGGAAAATCATTTGAAAGGATGAGGAAATTTAAATATATTTAATCCAAAGTGTTTGCTGTCTATATTGGCGAGTAGGCAAATTACAGCCCGTATGTATTTAAACAGCAAGGAGCATAGGTTGAATTTCGAGAGAGAGTTTTTTGTGAGGTAGAGGGTTTAGCTGGTATGCGGGACACAACTGAAGGTCTGGTCTTGTTACGAGATGATACCAGTGATTGCTGCTCTGGGTTTATGAGCCTGCCTTACATTCTGTCACAATGCCGCGATCGTTTCTGGTCAAAAAGCAACACGCCAAGTGTGGCTCTCGCAACTGGGGAGACATATCGGATGATCAGCGAGGGGATTTCTACATTCCAGGTATGCTTTCTCCACAAACCAACTCCCGAACCCTCCAGGAGGAAAGAAAGAGAGACAGAACGAGTGTCAGAGGAAGATGAGTACAGCATAGCTTCGTACAACACGAAATAGACCCTTTGGCCCAACTCATCCATGCTGACCGGGTTTCCTGAATTGAGCTAGTCCCATTTGCCTGTGTTTAGCCCATATTCCTCTAAACCCTTCCTGTCCATGTGGGCAAAAGTGAGGACCGCAGATGTTGGAAGTCAGAGTGCTGCTGCAAAAGCGCAGCAGGTCAGGCAGCATCCGAGGAGCAGGAAAAATCGACGTTTCAGGCAAAAGCCCTTCATCAGGACTGAGGCCAGGGAACCTCCACCCTGGAGGCTCTATGGCTTCATTCCTGATGAGGGGCTTTTGCCCAAAACGTCGATTTTTCCTGCTCCTTGGACGCTGCCTCCCCTTCCTGACCATGTACCTGTCCAGATGTCTTTTAAACATAACTGTACCCACCTCCACCACTTCCTCTGGAAGCACATTCCATACACGCACCACCCTCTGTGTGAAAAAGTTGACCTTTAGGTCCCTTTTAAATCTTACCTCTCTCACCCTAAACCTATGTCCTCTGGTTTTGTACTCCCTTACTCTGGGGAAAAAAAGTGAGGACTGCAGATGCTGGAGATCAGAGCTTAAAAATGTGTTGCTGGAAAAGCGCAGCAGGTCAGGCAGCATCAAAGGAGCAGGAAAATCGACGTTTTGGGCTTAAGCCCTTCTTCAGGAAGATTCTACATGACAGTTAGAGTCATAGAGATGTACAGCACCTTTCCCCTCTCACCCTAAACCTATGCCCTCTAGTTCTGGAATCCCCGACCCCAGGGAAAAGACTTTGTCTATTTATCCTATCTATGCCCCTCATGATTTTGTAAACCTCTATAAGGCTCCCCCCTCAGTCTCCGACACTCCAGGGAAAACAGCCCCAGCCTGTTCAGCCTCTCCCTGTTGCTCAGATCCTCCAACCCTGGCAACATCCTTGTAAATCTTTTCTGAACCCTTTCAAGTTTCACAACATCTTTCCAATAGGAAGGAGACCAGAACTACACGCAATATTCCAACAGTGGCCTAACCAATGTCCTGTACAGCCGCAACATGACCTCCCAACTCCTGTACTCAATACTCTGTCCAATGAAGGAAAGCATACCAAACGCCGCCTTCACTATCCTATCTACCTGCGACTCCACTTTCAAGGAGTTATGAACCTGCACTCTAAGATCTCTCTGTTCAGCAACGCTTCCTGGGACCTTACCATTAAGTGCATAAGTCCTGCTAAGATTTGCTTTCCCAAAATGCAGCACCTCACATTTATCTGAATTAAACTCCATCTGCCACTTCTCAGCCCATTGGCCCATCTGGTCCAGATCCTGTTGTAATCTGAGGTAACCCACTTTGCTGTCCACTACACCTCCAATTTTAGTGTCATCTGCAAACTTACTAACTGTACCTCTTATGCTTACATCCAAATCATTTATGTAAATGACAAAAAGTAGAGGACCCAGCACCGATCCTTGTGGCACTCCACTGGTCACAGGCCTCCAGTCTGAAAAACCCTCCACCACCACCCTCTGTCTTCTACCTTTGAGCCAGTTCTGTATCCAAATGGCTAGTTCTCCCTGTATTCCATGAGATCCAACCTTGCTCATCAGTCTCCCATGGGGAACCTTGTTGAACGCCTTACTGAAGTCCTATAGATCACATCTACTGCTCTGCCCTCATCAATCTCAGTTCTTCGTGATAAATTAGAAAGATAAAGAAATAAAGTTAATGTTAAACATAGAAATGATTACGGGTGCACAAGACATACAGATGGAGGGGGAGGTAGAGGTAGCTAGAAGAGGATAGGCAGAGGAAAGGAGAGAAGGGGAGGTGGATGGAGAGATAGAGATTAATAAATAGACATAGAGTACTGCACTTTCTGAGAGGCCAGCCTTAGTGGGTCATTCCAAAGTTCTGGCTTTCACATGAATCGACAATATCCCATGCAACCACATTAAGAACAGCAGGGGAACTTTGCTGTTGGGGGGTGGGGGAGGAGGGGCAATGCTGAACTGAGTCTGGTTATTACCATATCTTCATTCGTGGGACTTTTTGTTGTGGAAACCAGCCAGCATCCCAACAGGGACTACACTTCAAAAAGTACCTCTTTGGCTCGAAAGTGCTTTGGGATACTGCGAGATCACCGTTTAAAAAGCAAGACTACCTCCTCACCCCATATCAGCCAGCTCGTGGACACTGACTCAGAGTTATAGAGCACAGAAACAGACCCTACGGTTCAAACCAGTCCATGCTGACCATAATCCCAAACTAAACTAATCCCACCTTGCCTTATATCCCTCCAAATGTTTCCTATTCATGTACTTATCCAAATGTCTTTTAAACGTTGTTAAGTGTACCTGCAACAACGTTTCTAGGGTGGCACAGTGGCTAGCACTGCTGCCTCACAGCGCCAGGGACCCTGGGTTCAATTCCAGCCTCGAGCGACTGTGTGTGTGGAGTTTGCACGTTCTCCTCATGTCCGCTTGAGTTTCCTCCAGGTACTCTGGTTTTCTTTCAATTTCCTAAAACATGCAGGTTAGGGTGGATTGGCCATGGGAAATATAGGATAAGGGGTGTGTCTAGGAGGGATGCTTTTCAGAGGGTTAGTGTGGACTTGATGGGCCAAATAGCCTGTTTCCATACTGTAGGGATTCTATCCTCAGGAAGTTCATCCCACACACGAACGACTCTGTGTAAAAAGATTGCCCCTCATGTCTTTCTCCTCTCATCTTAAAGTTCTGTCCCCTCGTTTTGAACTCCCCTACACTTGTGAAAGGTCACCTTCCATTCACCTTATCCATGCCCCTCATGATTTTATAAACCTCTATAAGGTCACCCCTCAGCCTCCGACGCTCCAATGAGAAAAGTCCCAACCCATCCAGCCCCTCCTTATAACTCAAACCTTCCAGGTAAATCTTTTCTGAAGCCTCTCCATTTAATAATACCCTTCCCATCCCAGGGAGGCCAGAATTGTAAGCACTGCTCCACCTTGCACACAGCCCTACAAACAGCAAGATAGTTGTTAAACATTGAACAGTTTTACTGGGCGAGGGATTAATAATTGGCTGACACACCAGAAATGGGAATTAGGAGCAGAGTAGGCCATTTGGCCCTTCAGTCCTGCTGGGAAGTCAATACAATCATGGTCAAGCTGCTTGAGGATTCAAATCCACAATTTCCTACCCTCTGGCTGTTTTTGTAGGATGTAGATACCAGGGTAGAATGGTATTGGAATTAAGTTTTATTGTCACATCTATTCAAGTACAGGAGTACAATGAAAAGTGGGCAATGTCACCACACACAGCACCATCTTATTTACAAAGTACTGAAAACAGAAATTGCTGGAAAAGCTCAGTAGGTCTGGCAGCATCCGTGAAGAGAAATCAGAGTTAACATTTCGGGTCCAGAACCTGGTTCACTCTGAAGCATTAACTCTGGTTTCTCTTCACTGATGCTGCCAGCCCTGCTGTGCTATTCCAGCAATTCCTCCTTTGTCAATCCTTCCATTCCCGGTAACATCCTGGTAAATCTCTTCTGAACCCTGTCCAGCTTAATAATATTCTGGCCATCGCATGATGATGTTCGTTTCGAAGTATAGTCGGTTCTGTCATGACACACGTTTCTTCAACACGAGCTGGCTATAATATGATTGAAGAATTTAAGCCATTATTCGCCAACTTTCCTTACCCATATTGGCTATAACAATTCCTGCCCCATTGGTTTAAATGGTGCGGCTATTTTCTTATAACGTGGGATCTCATGGGAACGGAACTGTCGCGTTATATCACAACCAACTGTAGGCTTGATGCCAGTCGTGAAAGACATCTCGTTAACAGAACGGTGATCTGACATGGATAGTATTTCATTCAATCCACAGAACGTTTAGACAGGCAGCAGTGTTTACCTGACCGAGGTGACACAATGAGTGGAAAGGACGCATGGGAAAGATCATTTGATAAAGGATTCCATGAAACAGATCAGCCTGAAGTACAGCCAGTGCTGAAAACAGCCAAGGTACATCTTCATAGTTTAAATTATTATGACCACTCTCTCTAATTTGTTACGGTTCCAGACAGGATAGAGGATGTTATTCACGCGCTTCCTGGTTGGTTATAATTCAGAATCGAGCCCCTCCATTGTACATGCCTCTCTCCTAAGTTCAATGAAGTTATGTTTTAAACTAAACCAATGTAACTAGACTTGTTTGCATTACTCAGGGAAGTTTAATTATTACATGTAAGAAGAAATAGGAATGCAACATGTAATGTAGAAATGAGGCAAATCCAAAATAAAATCAGCCTCATCCCTGCTACCCTCCCACCGATGCAGCCAGACCTGCTGAGTTTCCCCAGCAACTTCTGTTTCTGATTAATATAATGTAGTCATTTAGGGGAAACATTTTTCCCCAGAGATCACATCAGCTCACAGTGACATGAAACGGTTGAAGGAAAAAAAGCATCGATGTTATTTAAGGATAAGCCAGTGAAGTACATGAGGGAGAAAGCAACACAGATAGGGTTGGATGAAAGAGACAGTGAGGGAGATGGTGGCACAGCGGGTCATATCACTAGACTAGTAATCCAGACGCCCAGGTTATTGTTATGAGAAAACGGCTGCACAGCAACTTTTAAATGCAATTACTAAATTCAGGAAATACTATCATTAAAAAATGGAGTGTAAAATGTAGGGTATGTAGGTTAGTTTGATCCTGGAGTAGGGTAAAAGGTCAGTACAACATTGAGGGCAAAGGGCCTGTACTGTTCTACATTGTGTTCTATGAAATAAAGCTGGACTCAATAATAGTAACCAAGACAATTGTCATCAATTGGTGTGAAAATCTATCTGTTCACTGATACTTTTTTAAGGGAGAAATTCTGCCAGCCTAACCTGGCCTAGATGCGATTCCAAATACCATTACAATATGAGTCAAGATTAGAGTGTTGCTGGAATAGCACAGGCCAGGCAGCATCCAAGGAGCAGGACTCTCATCTTGACTCTGTTCTCCAGCATCTGCAGTCCTCACTTTCGCCTAGTTGACCATTACACTATGGTTTATTCTTCCAAAGGGCCCAGCAAACCAGGGTAATTGGGGTCAGGCAACAAATGCTGGTCTTGCCAACGGCACCCAAGTCCTACAAAATCAATGTGGTGGCTCAGTGGTTAGCACTACTGCCTCACAACACCAGGATCCAGGGTTCATTTCCCCACCCTCAGGTTGAGGAATGACCTTATAGAGGTTTAGAAAATCATGAGGGGCACATAGGGTAAATAGACAAGGTCTTTCTCCTGGAGTGGGCGAGTCCAGAACCAGGAGGCTGGAACAATGACAACATTTAAAAGGCATCTGGATGGATAACTGAATAGGGAAAGGTTTAGAGGGATATGGGCCAAGTGGGACTAGATTAATTTAGAATATCTGGGTCAGCACAGATGAGCTGTACATCTCTATGACTGTCAGTGTGGAGTTTGCACATTCTCCCCATGTCTGCGTGGGTTCTCTCTGGGCACTCTAGTTTCCTCCGGGCACTCCAGTTTCCTCCCACTGTCCATAGATGTGCAGATTGAACTAGCCATGGGAAATTGCCCCATAACGTCCAGGGATGCGTTAGGTTAGGTGGGTCAGCCATGGGAAATGCAGGGTTATGAGGATTGGGTGGGATGCTCTTCGGAGGTTCAGTGTGGCCTTTTTCCACACTGTGAGGATCACAGCCACAGAGTCATAGAGACTTACAGCACGGAAACAGACCCATCAGTCCAACTCATCCATGCCAACCAGATATCCTAACCTAATCTACTCCCGATCTAGTAACCATGCTCCGAAAGCTAGTGCTTCTAAATAAACCTGTTGGACTATAACCTGGTGTTTGTGTGATTATGAATTAGTCCCATTTGCCAGCACTTGGCCCATATGCCTTTAAACACTTCCTGTTCATATACCCATCCAGATGATTCCATGAAAGAACAAAAAAAGTCTCCTGTGGAAACCAGGCACAGGTTAATGCTTAGAAGGGACAGTCACACACATTTTTCAAAGGGGGTCTCACACCAAAAAAAACTTCCCGCACGCTCTAAGCAAAACGGGGTCAACAGGCGACTCAACATTAACATGGACTAGATTTTGTGCTGTAAGTCATTCTCTCTTGTTGAACCATTAATTTTTGGGTTTTTTTGCAAGGCGCAATCAGCCTACACCCAGGGCCATTTCCTCTGCTCCTCCTGCAGCAAGATCTTCCCGTTACACCGCATGCTGACCCGCCACCTGAAGTGTCACAGTGCCGTGAAGAGGCACATCTGCAACTTCTGTGGAAAAGGCTTCAACGACACGTTTGACCTGAAGAGGCACATGCGAACACATACAGGTACAGCGGGGGGGGGGGGGGGGGGGGGGGAGGAGGTACATCAGGCCTCACAGAGAAGAGTCAAATCCCAAAAGATAACAGCAATGCCGCACACGCTCAGTGCTGCGCGAGGAACTCTGTTGAGGCGTTGCACGTGAATCTCTGTGCAACCAAGACCTGTTCAAGGACAAAATCAGGATCGGAGGCATAGCTTTTTAGCTGAGACCCAAACTGAGGCTCCAACATCTTATGTGAATTGGGACAAGGCCAAAGCATTTTCACAATACCTTAGCCAAAATGCATCACTCAAATGAAACCTAATGTAGATGAGCAGGTCATTCCTTCCAGTTAAGGAAGCCTGTGGGACCCCTGGGGGGGATGCTTCCTATGTTCAAACAATGGTGACTACACTGGCTTTAAGATGTCTTCGATGCATATCCAGTTAGAGGCACTGAGATGTACAGCAAAGATACAGACCCTTTGGTCCAACTCGTCCATGCTGACCAGATATTCTAAGCTGAGCTGGCCCCATTTGCCAGCACTTGGCCCATATCGTTCCAAACCCTTCCTATTCGTATGCCCATCCAGATGCCTGTTAAATGTTATCATTGTACCAGCCTACACCACTTCCTTTGGCAGCTCATTCCATACATCCATCAGCCCCTGTGTGAAAGCTTTGCCCCATAAAATCTTTCCCCTCTCACCTTAAACTTTAGCCCTCCTACTTTTGAACCTCCCTACACTGGGAAAAGACCTTGTCTATTCACCCTATCCATGCCCATGATTTTATAAACCCCTGTAAGGTTGCCCCATTAGCCTCTGATGCTCCAGGGAAAACAGCCCCAGCCTATTCAGCCTCTCCCTATAGCTCAAATCCTCCAAACCTGGCAACATCCTCGTACATCTTTTCTGAACCCTTTCAACATCCTTCCTACAGCAGGGAGACCAGAGGTGAACGTAGTATTCCAAAAGTGGCCTACCTAATGTCCTGTACAATTGCAACATGACCTCCTGTACTCAATGCAATGACCAATAAAGCCTTGTGTATCAAATGCCTTTTTCACTATCCTAGGCAAAAGTGAGGTCCGCAGATGCTGGAAACCAGAGTTTAGATTAGAGTGGTGCTGGAAAAGCACAGCAAGTCAGCAGGGTTCCTAATGAGGGGCTTTTGCCTGATATGTTGATTTTCCTGCTCCTTGGATACTGCCTGATCTGCTGTGCTTTTCCAGCACCACTCTAATCTAAACTTCTTCACTATACTGTCTACCTGGGACTCCACTTTCAAGGAACTATGAACCTTGTGAAAGGTTGCTGTATAAATGCAAGCTCTTTCTAGTAGTGTCTGGTATCTCCTCACATTGGAGGGGTGGGGACTTATCAACTCACCTTCGCTTGAAACAGGTATCCGGCCCTACAAGTGCGACCTGTGTGAGAAAGCATTCACGCAGCGATGTTCCTTGGAGTCCCACCTGAAAAAGATTCACAGCATACACCAGAACTATGCCTATCGGGAACGGCGCTCCAAGATTTTCGTCTGTGAGGACTGCGGTTTTACGTCTAATCAAGGGGACACGTATTTCCTCCACATCAGGGACCATCATCCAACCAGCCCGTTACTGCGCAAGTACCTGCGCAAGCAAGGCACGTCATTCCAGGATAGATTAGACATGCTTCTCTTCCCACGTTTTGTCTAGAAACCAGCCAAGAAAGCAGCAGCACTGAGATAGCTGATATCACGAGCAGCGTCCAAAAGTTGCCCAAGAAAAACTTTTAAAATGCATCAATTGTTCTAATATAGGCAATGTGATACCAACTTGCAGGATCAAAATGCCACAAACAGCAGCAATGCGCTGACAGAATCATCTGCTTTTAGTTATGTTGACTGAGGGATAAATATTGGCAAGGACACCAGAGATGAACTCCACTACTCCTTGAAACTGGTTTTGGAACCAATTATGTGCACTTATTTTTTTCATGGAAGCTTAAGTCCTAGTTTTTTTTCCTACAATTCTTTTTATATCCAGAAGTGCTCTTACGCAGACTAGCTTTGTCCCCCTCAGTCGCTTTGGCATTTTTCCATCTATTAACCATCACCAGTAAATCACCCGTGGAGATTTCTCTCCATAGATGCTGCCAGACCTGCTTCATAAGTTCTAGGAGCAGAATTAAGCCATTCGGCCCATCGAGTATGGTTCGCCATTCGATCATGGCTGACATGCTTCTTGCCCCCATTTTCCTGCTTTCGCCCCAGTTTTTTCAGCAATTTGTTTTTGCCCCTGAATTCCGGCATCTGCAGTTCTTTCTGGTTTCAGTAAATCACTGTGATTTAATGTAGCGGGGAGGGTACCAGAACACATTGTCACTAACATGGAGGTGGTGACAGTCAGAATAACACTAAACAACTTAAGAGCATGGGTTCAAAATCTCACCACAGTGAGGTGGCCTGGAATTAAAAGGTAGTCTCAATTATGGGGAACATCACTGATTGCTGCAATGGCCCATCTGCATCATCAATGCAGTCCTTCAGAAAAGGCTATCTTTCACACTTAGCAAGTAGTAACATTACGGGACTCACATTTCAGAACCCCAGAATAGCAGCGGGTAGAAATTAAACGAATAAATCTGGAAATAAAAGCTGGTCTCTGTCACGGTGATCATCAACATATTGTTTAAAAAATCCACCTGGTTCACTAACGCTCTTTAGGGAAGGAAATCTGCCCCCTTGTGTCATCTAGCCGACTGTGACTCCAGATTCACAGCCAAGAGTCGACTCTTAATTATCCTCCAAAACGGCTTAGCAAAATACCCAGTTCAAGAGCACTTAAGAATGAGCAAAAATGGCCTCTTCAGAATCCAAAGGAAAGAAACGAGATTAGCTGCTCAAGTGTCTGGAATAAACTTGTCATTTGGAGGTGTTCACTGTGATACTTGATCTAACAAGGTGGGAAGGTTAGCTAGGAGGAGGAGGCATCACTTGACACAAAAGATTAACTCTGATTTCTTTCCACAGATGCTCCCCACCTGCTGAGCTTTCCCAACAATTTCCGTTTTTGTTTCTGATTTACAGCGTCTGCAGTTCTTTCGGTTTTTATTCAGTACAGACTGTTTATTGTTTGAACAACTTCTGAACTGAAAAATATTAATTGAACATTGCAAATCTCAAATGATAACAGAAAATTTATTCCAGGTGTAGGAGCATCTGCAGCGAGAGAAAAACAGAGTTAAAATTTCAGATGTGACTTTTTAAATCTAATTTTATCTAATCTAACCATACATCTCTCCATAGACTCTGCGGCCATTAACTTGCTGAGCATTTCCAAGTTCAGTTTTAAGCTGCAGTGAAGGATTCATCACCCGAACTGTCCAACTCAATGGCGTCGATAAACAATTTGTTTGCTTTCAGCTAGGGAAATTAGGGATGGGCAATAAATGCTGGCTAGCCAGCAACACCACGCATCCCACAAAAATGAATAAATTTTCAAAAAAGATAATGGGAAACAGACGGTAGTTTGGCATCAAACAGACTTCATATTAAGAGATGACAAACAATTTTAAATTGGGGCGAGAGAAAAAATATAAAAGGACAGAAGGGAACATCAACAGGATCGGAGCTGCCCACAGGCCTGAGTTTGATGCCAGATTGATTGTGATAAAACACAGGCATGTCTCCAAATGAGTTCAGGGGCAAGCACAGGAGAAAGGAATGTTCTGAGGCACAGTGGGTAGTGCACTTGCCTCAAGTTTAGGAGGTCCAGTTAGAATCCCACTCTAGGACTCAATGACCAAGAAAATGTGTGCGCACAACAGGGCCAAATAGGATGCACATCAACCTGCAAATCTTTCCAACACATACAAATGATGACTAGCGAGACTGGGAGAGATTCCTGGACGTGTGGTGGAGAATATGTGGGAGCCTCTAGCTGTCCATAGTTCTGAACTCCAGTAAGGCAGAGCAAGTTAGAGAGGGGGAAAATAATCTCACTGTAACAAAGCATGTTCCTAATGTCGGGAACATGAATATATGAATGCTGAGTGAAGACAAAGGGGAACTTCGCTGAGGTTAAAGACTCAGACAGTGGTCAGGGTACCAGAGAGCCACTGGCAGCCCATAAACTGCAGTTTAGAGGCTGTACATTTTCCAGAAAAGAAAATTAAGGTACTATTGAGCAGCACAGCTTGTTGGTACACAAATGAGATGCACAGAGTGGACTCAGGCAGAAAACTTTTCAATTCACATCCAAATCATAGAATCCTTACAATGTGCAAGTAGGCCTTGAGTCTACACCAACCTTCTGAAGAGCATCCCACCCTATGCCTATAACCCTGCATGTCCTATGGTTAATCCACATCCCTGGGTACTATGGGGCAATTTACCATGGCCAATCCACTTAACCTGCACATCTTTGGATAGCAAGAGGAAATCGGAGCACCCAGAGGAAACCCACACAGACACTGGGAAAATGTGCAAACTCCACACAGACAGTTACCCGAGGTTGGAATTGTACCCAGTCCCTAGTGCTATGAGGCAGCAGTGCTAATCACTGAGCCATCCTGCTGTCTACAAATCACCCAAAACATTTACATCCTGTTCTCTGACCACCTAATATTCACAGACTCTACAAATCAGTACGTTTGCTTCTCTCCCATCCTGTCCATGAGGATCAATGAAGAATCTGATGCTGGCATTGGGTGGATGTAACTAGGTAACTCTGTCCATCAGAAAAGAACAGCAACATGTTAGTCAGGCTGCAGAATGACATTAAAATGTACATTGGTGCACACATTAATGCAGCAGAATAAGACTGCTGTTTCATACAAGTACAAGTAGGGACACAGCAACAGCTTTCATTTATATACAGCTATTGTGGAGTAAATTGAGCCAAGGCATTTGACAGGAGGGCTTATCAAACACAAATGGACTTTGAGCTAAAGAGCAAAATAAAACAAAGAACTGCAGATGCTGAAGATCTGAAACAAGAACATAAACAGCTGGAGATACTCGGCAAGTCTGGCAGCACTGGGAGAGGAAGCAGAGTTAACGTTTTCAATCCAGTGAACCTTCTGCAAAGAACTAAAGAACAAGATAGCAGGAAGTGAACAAACGTTTTCTTTAAAAGATAGGCTTTAAGGAGCTTCTCAAAAGATGAAGAGAAGTAGAATTTGTTTCAGGAAAGTTTTGCAGAGTTTAAGCCTCTAGACAATTAAAGGCAAGGCCACCAAAGAGTAGAGCAAAAGAAGTGGAAAAATGTACATCGTATCATTTTTTAAGCTCCTCTGAGACATACTTTTATATGAGAGCCTCTACGTAACAAAGAAAATCCCAGGAGTTTACTGTATCATTTAACACAACTAGATAAAGACAAAGAGAAACATCAGTGTGTATGGGGCAAGGGGTCAGAATAGATAAACTCTGATGTATATTCACTTCAGATACTACGTGGTTTTTCTTGATTCCGTGAAACAGGACTGATAGATACCACTTAAGTAAATGCTGATTCACAGAACATAATTCCAACTTTTTAAAACATTTATTACTGTATTTACAAATCAGCAGTCAGTGCATTAAAAAAAAATAAACATTTTACCACACGCTGATTTTTCTGACTCAATTTTGCATTGTCCATGAATTGACAATCTGATTGTTGAGAAAGGTCACAGGTGGTACAGTCTGACAACGACACAGCAAAGTCTCACGGGCTGACACAGCCTCCTCACTCAGTCCAGCGATGACCGCAGTGTGGTGCTGTGCACACATAGTACAGCCTCATTGCATCCTGCAGCGGGGAGGAACGGTAGCTGCAATTAGATGTGTGCTTCAAACTCAATCTTTTGTCCCCGATGAGTCACAAACACCATTTGGCTCATTCGCAGAAGTGGAGGCAAACTGGCAGTCGGGTTTCCCTACATTCTAATATGTTTCTCAGCCTTTTAAAGCCATAAACGCTGTTAATGTTGTACATAAAGCAAGGTCACAGTCCTGACCTAAACCTTAATAGGCACGTAAACACAACAGTTGAACTGTCTATATTTTGAGGGAAGCTTCCTGGATTTTACATTTTAAAACTGAAGAATACTTAAATCTTATGTACACCTATTGTACTTAACATAAGATTTACTACATATCCACATATTAGTTTTTTTTAACGAAGCAACACCCTTGTTATCCTCAGAGATCTCACTTTCGAATAATTATGGTTCTCCAGAGAGTCTGTAACCAATACAACATATTGTCACACTCCCATAGCACTCCAATCAAGGGTCAAACTTAAAGCTTTTCATCACCCAGGTTACCTATTCAGTGCCATGACTTAGAAAACAAAAGAAAACCCACACACACCCTGAGTAATTCATGGCTGTTCATTATCCTATTTTCCCTGGCTACACATTCAGACGCACAAACTGTCGCAAAGGCATTTCAAAGCAGACAGCTACGTGCACATTTCGAGCTAGGCAGCAGAAGGTTTAAGTAGTGGTTACAATGGCTGCTGGAGCTTGCAGGCGGCTCGATACTGGGCTTGGCAGGAGTGTTGAGAGAACCCACTCAGCAAACAAAAAATACGGTCAGTAAACAAAGCAGCACTGCACGCCAACACCTACTTTCACAAGTTTAAACACCCTTCCCTTACATCTTAAAGAGAGGATAAATTAAAGTTCAGTTTTCTTTACCAAAGGACAAATAGTGAAAACAACTAACGTTTGTTCTGTGCCTCTAATAGATAACACAATTATCCATATCACTGATGACATTCAGTAGAATTAAGTGGCTTGAATACATGCTTTTCACAACTACGTGCATATCTCCAACAGGTTCAATGTCTGTACCTCAGCTCTTGCACTGTGTGACTGGAAAAACACAGCTTCCTTGTGTCCACACCTGCAACGACATTTTAAAACAGCTGTTAACAGCTTTCAGAAGAATGTGGACAGCCTGGTGAATTTTCACACAATCTCAGAACTGCTGTAGTGCAGGAGGAGACCATTCAGCCCACTAGCCTGCACAAGCAATTCACTTTGTTCCATTCCTACATCTTCTCCTCTTGATCTGTCAATGCACGCAGTTCATTTTCAGATAACAGCCTTAATTCCCTTTTGAGCATTTCAAGCGAACTGAAGACAGTGCATTTCAGACTGTACCCACTCACTGCTTAAACAAGATTTACCACATGGCACTTTTGCTTGTTTTGATAAGAAGTTTAAATCGGTGGCCTCTTGTTCTCAATCCCCTAATGAGCAGCAGCAGGTTTTCCCTTTCTGATTTTTCTAGACCCCTCATCATTTTTGATACAAAACTGATTGAAGGCATACATTTTCTGGAAACAATGAGGAGAAGCAACATGGTCCAATTTTAAAGTGGGTGCAGTAACAGAGACCTTGTATGCCCCCAAATCTTCGATATCCAGAAGACCACTAAAGAAAATCTTGGGATCCTTGGATTTAACTGAGGGATAGAGCACAAATACATGCAAAAATCTTAAAAGTTCATATTAGGCTTCAGCTGGAGTGCTGCATCCAATGCTCAGCCATACACTGTAGGGTGTTGTGGCCTGGGAAGGAGGGACAGGGTGATTTACTGTATGATATCACTTGAGGGACCTCAGTTATATGGAGTGGAAACGCAGAGAGGTTCCCTCATTACAGTCTGAGGTACTAACAGGGGATTTGATAGAGATGTTCAAAGGGTCTTGGTAGACTAAGGAGAAATTGTTTCCAGGAGGGTCAGTAAACAGACAACAGAGTAACTGGCAAAACAATTCTAGACCTCCTATGACCAAGAATGCATTGCATGGGCTGGAAACAGATTCAGGAGCAACTGTTAAGAATTAACTGGATAATTGAAGGCGAGAAAACAGCTATGGGGAAAGACACGTGTTTAGGGAGAGGGACATGGAGATCACCTGGACAATCCCAACACAGAGCTGCATAAGCACAATGGGTTAAATGGCCACCATCTGTGCTGTATCAGTTAATGACGTTACCTATCTATCTCATGGCAATGGCAGCTAGAGTACTGCTTCGCAAGTATTCCAAACCCCTCTAAGGTTCACTGGCCTCAGACTGTCAGTCTCCGTCCCCAGCTCCAGCTCCTCTCAGCAAATGCCTCAAGCTTTTTCTCTGCAATGCATCAGCTGCTGCTGCACATTCAGGCCACAGGCTGATATGCCAGTTTCTGAGGCTGCCTCTGCTCCAGGATCCAGGATAACATCCAAGCTGCTCTGGTTAGAACATCTATTTCTCAGGAAAAAGACATTAAATGCTCACAACAATCATAGTGAGAATGAATTACTCCTAATTGAGGGTGCTAACATCTGCCTACGGAAGGAGGGTAGAGATTAGGAGAAGGTAAACAATGCGCAATAAGTAGTCATCATCATGGAAAGGATTATGAGGTTTAAAGACTGGCTCAACATGGAAGAGGGCAGTGAGATGTTGCAGCATTAGATATCACAAGTCAAGGCAGAAGGAGCCGAGGCACACTGTCGAAATTAGGGATTAGGTACTATTATTTTTTGACTAGCTCCAACAGGACAGTCAGATCTGAGTCAACTGGAGAAAGATTTGGATGATTCACAGAGTCAGCTAAGCCACCTGACTGCTGTGCTATTGGAGGTCATATACCTGACATTTTCATAAGATAGACTTTGTCTTCTCTTATCGCACCAAACAAGAACCTCTGCTCCGTATCTACTACAGAGAGGAAAGTGTGATCCAAACCATGACCTGCTACAACACGGTTGGTAAAGGTTCTCAATGGGAGAAAGTGAGGACTGCAGATGCTGGAGATCTGTGTCAAGAGTATGGGGCTGGAAAAGCACAGCAGGTCAGGCAGCATTTCAGCAGGAGAATCGACCTTTCAGGCATAAGCCCTTCATCAGGAATGTTCTCATAATCAGAAAGGTTCTCAATGATCAACGATTGAGAATGGTTGCGTATTAGAGAGCATGGTGCAGTCAATATATAGACATGTCATCTTTCTTCCTGATAACTCAAGACTGGATAGTCAACAAATTTAGGCTGTATGAGAACTCTTGTAAAGTAAAGTCTGAAGTCACAAGACACTAGGTTATAGTCCAACAGGTATAGTTAAAATCACAAGCTTTCTGAGCGCTGTCTCTTCATCAGGTGAAGTAGAAGAAGGTACATCCTCTTACTTCACCTGAAAAAGGTGCAGCGCTCTGAAAGCACGTGATTTTAAATAATGATCTTGGTCTATAACCTAGTGTCTTGTAACGACTTTGTCCATTCCATCCAACACTAGCACCTCCACATCTTTGTACAATAAGGCAAGGCTGCAGTACTACTTGCTTTGGGCAGGGATGGTCTTCTGTTCTGGGCAGTGTGGGATCCTGTGCCACATCAGCTATGATTTGGGTCAATTCACTGTGAAAGAAAAACAAAGATACCTTTATTAAAACAACGTAGGTGCTGTGGACAAAACAGAGCAACGGTTACTGGTATAAAGTTCAAACATACAAGATCAGCTATTCCATGTATCGGAAAACAAAAAGAAATTCAACTTGAAGGCCATTGGACCAATGGTGATGAGTGTCACAACAATCGTTGCTGTTACACCACTGAAGCTGATTGCAACTTCTGGAGTCCATACGTGAGCAGAAACCAGGAAATTTGGGAATTGCTGTCATAATTCGACATTCCTTCAAAGCAAGCACCCTCTGAGCCCCCCCCAGACAGCGATCAACTGGAAAACGCTGAACTGAAGACAGAAGTTCAGCTGCTACACTCTTGTTCTCATTATAAAAAACTCTAACAGTGTCGAATGAAGAGTAGCTGGGTTTTTTTTTAAAACGCACTCAGTTCAAATTACTATTAAACACCCCTCTGGCCCTAAATAGTAACGTTTGTCCAGGGATGTCAAACTGCTTGACTCGGGAAAAATAATCTGCATCGATTATCTTCATTATTAATCTTTCCTCTTAATTCAATCATTTATTTTACTGGCTGAATTATTCATATTTTAAGCAAAGAAGCTCAAGCGCTTTCAAATTCCCTCACTGTCTGTGAGAATAATGCAATGTGATTGGTTGTTCACAGCACAGCTGTTAGAGGTGGCCTTGACTTGGTGCTAGATTTATACAGCAGGTGGGGATGGGAGGAAACCACAGTGTAGAGATTCTGGATTTGCCTGGGGAAGTTCTTTCAAACCCAGCAGTGAGTGCCAATGTTTCACTGAAAACAACAAAATCCAGACCAATATCTCAGTACAGGTCACCGAGAATCTCTTATGAAAAACTACCAACGTTACAATATTTTGCTAAATGGTTCTTTGCAAAAATCACCTAGCTTTTAGACCGTGTATCACTTGTTAGAAACTTATCATTTTTTTTTCCTGGGCTGACGAAGATATTTTTGGATATAAAAAAAATTAAATGGATTATCCTTATATGGTCATTAAACGGTTACAGAAACAGGTTTTCTTAAGGTGAGGATTCCAAGTAGCCACATCTTAGTGATCCTCCAGTACATCACCAAAAGAGTCAAATCTCTGTGTGGAAGGTGTTTATGCATCAAGATGCCAACACAGGAACACCTGTTCTATCCTGACTTGAAGCACACAAACTTTAAAGAGATGATGCCTCGAGTACTGTGTAGTTTTGATCTCCATATCCAAGGAATGACACACATTACTTAAAATGCAATGCAATCAAAATATAAAATTGATTCCTGGGATGAGTGGTCTGGCTGGAAGTTTAGAGCTTTGTTTCAGAGAATAAGAGCGGGCCATTTGTGACTCGGATGGGGCAAGATTTCTGCATTGAGTTTGAGAATCTTTGCAATTCTTTTCCCCAGAGAGCTGTGGATGCTCAATTGGTAACTAAGTTCAAGCTTGAGACCAGTAGATATTTGGACAAGTTTATTAGACTCAAGCCACATCAAGATTAAAATCAGCTAAAATTTTATTCAAATGGTGTAGTGAGTTCGAGAATCAGTTTCACACACTCTTGTTTCTGCTCCTGTACTTAGAGACCTTCCACCAAGTCCATGGGGCAGCAATCAGATCAACTTTATGTTCTCTAACGCACAGCACTAGGTAAAGACTGAAATAAGGTCACTCAGCAAATATTGGTCTGCACGGTTCAGGACCGCAGAGAGCCACTAGAAATGGGAAGAACCACAGTGGGGTGGGGTGGCACAGTGGTTAGTACTGCTGCCTCACAGCGCCAGAAACCTGGGTTCAATTCCAGCTGCGGGTGCCTGTCTGCATGGAGTTTGCACCTTCTCTCCATGTGGGTTTCCTCTGGGTGCTCCAGTTTCTTCCAACAGTCCAAAGATGTGCAGGTCAGGTGGACTGGCCATGATAAATTGCCCATTGTGCTCGGTACATTAGTCAGGGGTAAAATGCACGGGAATGGGTCTGGGTGGACTTGTTGGGCCAAAAGGCCTGTTTCCACACTGTAGGGAATTTAATCTAATCACTCTCAATAATTCGTGTCTGTTGAATACAATTTATTCAAAGTCCTGCATGTAGCTAGCTTCTCCGTGGTACACTTACAACTTAATTGCCAGCCTCCGTTACAATGATGCACTGCTTAACATCACACAC
Source organism: Hemiscyllium ocellatum (assembly GCF_020745735.1). NCBI lineage: Eukaryota > Metazoa > Chordata > Chondrichthyes > Orectolobiformes > Hemiscylliidae > Hemiscyllium > Hemiscyllium ocellatum. The sequence goes on along the minus strand of NC_083447.1, from coordinate 8,459,548 downwards.
AGCAGACACATGCTACTTACTCCACTTCATGCGTGATTTTGTTGACATAGATACAGCTGTTATCAGCTTCTTGTTGGTAGTCACAGTTTCGACACTGAAATTTAAACGTATAGCATTTAAATTAGAGCCTGGTCACACAGATCATGAAAAAATAGCTGTAGTTCTTTATATGGACTTGAAACGTTAACTCTGATTCTCTCTCCAGTGATGCTGCCACAGCTGGGTGTTTCCAGCATTCGGTGTTTGTCCTGAAATATTAGCTTAGTGTTTCTCCCCACTGATGCTGCCAGATCTCCAGAATATTTTAAGCAATTTACATTTTAATACAGGCCCTGATTAGATGAGAACAAGCTTCTGGTTCAAGTGTTTACATCTTCAATTTCCCATTCATTCTGCAGGGAAGCCCAGAGTTTGGGAATTCAGAAATGTAGAGGCACTGATAACCAGTGCAGCTCATGAACAGATCAGATGATTCAGCATAGACCGCTGAAGCATTCTTCATTGTCTGGGCTAGTGTAACACCGGGCAATGTCTTTATGTCCCAAACATTTTCTCACTGTGATCCCATTTTACAAGTTTGGTAAGGTAGGGGTTTGTGTGCGCGTGTGGGGTGGGGGCACACCTATCAGCGTGGCAGCAGCCGTGGCTAGGGTTTTAAATCCTCTCCCTTGGGATGTGTGGCAATCATCGCTGAATCAAATCTGACGCACAAAACAGAGATGGGATTCCCCGGATGTCACAAAATCAGCCACAAGCTTGGCACAATTTGCCAGAAAAGTACAATTTATTCAAAGCGATCCAGTTTGATGGCCACCACTTCGTTCTTGGACTTTGCAACCCTAAAATTTAATCTTGCAACCCCACTCTGTCGGAAGTCTGCCCCAGGCCAGTGAATGTAGGAACCATTCACCCCATTTTCAGTCAGTAATCTAAAACATCAAAACATTAATCATCTGGTGGTAATATCGCTGGACTATTAATCCAGAAACCCGGGTAAATGTTCTGGCAATCTGGGTTTGAATCCTGTAATGGCAGATGGTACAATTCAAATTCAATAAAAATCTGAAATTAAATGTCTAATGATGACCACAAAACCATTGTTGATTCTCAGTAAAAACCCATCTGATGCACTAATGTCCTTTAGGGAAGGAGACTGCCATCCTTACCTGGTCTGGCCTACATGTGACTCCAGACCCACAACAATGTGGTTGACTCTTAACTGCCCTCTGGGCAATTAGGGATGGGCAATAACTGCTGGTCTAGCCAGCAACGCCCTCAACCCATGAATTAAACCCATGCAATTCTAAGGTTTAAGTGCTTTTGTATGTGTCATACAGACTAGCATTTCACCAACAGTAAACTTAGAGTTGTGCAACATTGCAGATTACACTTTGCATGTTCAACAGTCAAGGGATTTAATCAGTTTGTCTCTATCCAACACCAGCTACAAAATATTTCAGCGTTTTTTTTTGCTTACAAACACATTTCTCTGTTGTTCAGACAAGTTGTCAACTTAAATGACAAGCTCTGCTGCTTTTACATAAATCCATGCACAGACTCCAGGGATTTCCTTTCTTCTAGTTCTCCACCAGCCACACAGTTAAAAAAAACCTCGTTAATTGCATCACAATTACACTTTGTAAACTTCAGCTCTCCCACAGTTGGTCTGCACTCCTGAATACAAACAGCAAGATTTGTCAGAAACTAAAAGCAGCCATGACTACTTGAGAAATGAACCTGGCAACAGATTACTGTCATTTATTCCCATAACTGTAACATGAAACTACGTAGCACCTTGAACAATATAAACCCTTCCAAAGTACTTCACGGGACAGTTAACTCAAAATTTGTCAGAGAAGATATTGGGACAGATGATCAAAACGTTGTTCAAAAAGACAAACCTTAAGGAGTATTTGAAATGGAGTGTGAACAAAAAACAAAAGTGGGGGACGGGGATGGGGACAGGAGGGAGGGGGAGGAACAAGAGAGAAGCAGGGGAGGGGAAGGGCGTGGCAGAAGGGGGGAGAATGAGGGTGGAGAAGGTGTGGTAAGAAGCAGGCAGGGAGAAGACAGAAGACGTGAGAAGAGGGAAGAGAAGGGGGCAGAAGTGAGAGGAGGGGAGGGAGAGAGGAGAAAGCAGGAAGAAGAGGGGAAAAAGGGAAGAGGGAAGGCAAGAGCGAAGAGTTTAAGGCCCAGGCAGCTAAAGTCACTGTTGTCAACAGTGGAGCCAACACAATCCAGTTTCTTTCATTTATAGTTTGAACGATTACTCTTCAATACTACAGAAATTTAATACTGCCAGTTGCAGTTGCTTCACAGAATTATTACAGGACAGAAGGCTATCCAGCCCATCATGATGAAATAGGAAAATTAGGTAATTACAGATCAGTTAGCCTGATATCTATGGTGAGGAAATTATTGGGAGTAACTGCATATCTGGAACACATTTAGTTAATCATGGATTAATGACAGAAAGGTCATGCCCAGCAAAACCTCATTGAATTTTGTGAGGTGGTGATTGAGGACAGGAGAATGTCTACATCGTTCATATGTACTTCCAGAAGACATTTGATAAAAAATCCCACATAAAGACTTTTAACTAATGGCTATGAGATTGAGGGCAAAATACTGACATGACAGGTGACAGAGTAGGGATAATGGGGAAATCGAGATAACTGAGGAGGCTGTTCGAAAGTTCGCTTTACGCCACTTCCCTTTTATGAAAGACCGACATTAGTACCTGTTTTCACTAATACGAAGAGGACTTTTGCTTTTACGAGAAGAGGTCAAACTTGTCCCATATAAATTAATGTATTTTCGCTTCATGCCATTTTGGCGAACAAAAGATTTCATAAGAACGCTCTACTTTCAGATAACAGAGGGAGGATACCTGTACCCAACTTGTTAGAGTGTGACCAGTAGTGTGCCAAAAGGATCTGTTAGGGTCTCAATTATTCACATTATTTCTTCACATCTTGGATAATGGCACAGAAAGTCACATACCCAAATTAGCTGATGACACAAAGTTAGGCGGCAATGTAGATAACGGTACTGATGATAGTCTATCAATTGCTCTTTATAATTTTATACCAAGTGAATGAGCAAAACCGTAACAGATGCAGTTTAATTTAAGCAAATGAGAGGTTATCTATTTTGGATCAAGAAAGGATAGATCAGTGTACTTACTAGATGGTATGAAGTTAAATACAGTGAATGAACGAGACACTTTGGGGCTCAGATGCATAGATTTTTAAAATGTCACAAACTGGTACAGAAAACAATCATGAAAGCTAATGGAATGCTGGTCTTTATATCTACAGGAGTGGAGGACCAGGATGCAGAAGTTATGCTGAAAATGTACAAAACCCTATAGACCCTACATTGAATACTGAGCGCAGATGTGTGACTTTGGCAGGAAAGATTGGCCTTGGAGAGAATTCAATATAGGTTTAAAAGAATGATACCTAGACTTCAAGGAATACACTTAAAACAAAACCCAAATGAGGTCTGTTCTTTCTTGAATCTAAATGTTTAAGGGCGATCTGATTGAAGTCTTTGTGATATTAACAAGAAAAAAAGATAAGCAGCCTGGCCCTAATTCACAGACTATTTCCCAAGTTCTGGAATCTCCAAATAGAGAAACCGTCTGTGAATTAGGACCGGATCACTTAGGAGAGAAGTTAAGAAGCACTTGTATACACAAAGGGTGGTAGAATCCTGAGAAGCTGGGTATTTTGTTTACACGACACTTATTTTGTCCATCATCTCCCTTTTCCAATCCTTCCCCTGCAGCAGCAGAAATATCTCTGGATGCACCAATGTGTGACTGGATTCTCCTCCTTCACATCAAGTACTTTATGTAAATACAACAACCTGCAGAAGCACCTTTCCCTGGGGTGGGACCAATTGCAAACAGTCCCTTATACATACCAGGGAATGCAACTACAACGTAGCACACCACCTGATAAAAATGTGGAATAGTGTAAGGGCCAGCACAACCAAGCTCCAGCAGCAATACTTCATCTTTCAATGGGCTCTTTACCTTCAGAACCCACTGAATTCAGGTATTTCACATCATCAGCTCTGCCACATTTTTTGGTCAAAGCTGATGATTCTTCCATTGCCTACCCGGTCCGGTCCATATTAACCCACCCCCCCACCTCACCTTAACAACATTCCACCTCCATCAAACCCATCCCATTATCATCTCACATCCCATTTGTTAGTTAATCCAACATCTACCATTTTGGTCCTTTGTATCACCTGCCTATATCGTGTTGATACTTTTGCTCCTGAAAGCTGATCTCAGCAAAACTGAGATTCCCAAATAAATCAATCACTTTAAAAACTCACCGCATAAAGCAGGATCCGGTTTTCTTTATCTTCCTTTGGATACAGCATATTATTACTAACACAAGAAAAAAAATCATGCTTAGAAAATAACAGACAAAAAGATTACAATACCTAAAAACAATTTCCCAACCCTGCTGCCAGGGGGCGCGACGAAGGAGGGGCGAAGGAAGGGGACGGGCGGGCGGTGAAGGAGGGGGAACGGGCGGGCGACGAAGGAGGGGGACGGCGGGGTGACGAACCAGGGGGATGGAGGGGTGACGAAGTTGGGAGATGGAGGGGTGACGAACCAGGGGGATGGAGGCCGACGAAGGAGGGGGATGGGAAGATGAAGTGGATAGGGGATAATAAAGGGGGGTGGGCGATGGTGAGGTGGGGGTGATGGGGAGTGGGGGATGGCGAGGAGGAGTAGGAGATGGTGGGGGTGGTGGCGAGGGGGAGTAGGAGATGGTGGGGGTGGTGGCGGGGGGGTGGTGGCGAGGGGGGTGGGGGCGAGGGGGGTGGGGTGGGGGATGGTGAGGGAAGGTGAGGGATGGTGAGGGGTGAGGGGGGTGGTGAGGGGATGTGGGGGTGGTGGTGAGTGGCGAGGGGAGGTGGGGGGTTGGCGAGGGGAGGTGAGGGGGGTGGCGGTGAGGGATGGTGGGGGGGTTGGCGAGGGGAGGTGGAGGGGTGGCGGTGAGGGGTGGTGGGGGGGTGATGGCGAGGGGGGATGGCGAGGGGTGATGGCGAGGGGTTAGTGATGGTGAGGGGGTGGGGGGATGGTGAGGGGGTGGGGGATGGTGAGGGGGGTGGGGGGTGGTGAGGGGGGATGGAGGGGGAAGGTGAGGGGATGGTGGGGGATGGTGGAGGGGGGTGGGGGATGGTGAGGGGGGATGGAGGGGGAAGGTGAGGGGATGGTGGGGGATGGTGGAGGGGGGTGGTGAGGGGGGGTGGAGGGGGGGTGGGGGGAAAGTGAGGGGGGGTGGGGGATGGTGAGGGGGGTGGGGGATGGTGAGGGGAGGGTGGAGGGGGGTGGTGAGGGGGGGATGGAGGGGGAAGGTGAGGGGAGGGTGGGGGATGGTGGAGGGGGGTGGTGAGGGGGGATGGAGGGGGGTGGGGGGATGGTGAGGGGGGTGGGGGATGGTGGGGGGGTGGGGGATGGTGAGGGGAGGGTGGAGGGGGGTGGTGAGGGGGGATGGAGGGGGGTGGTGAGGGGGGATGGAGGGGGGTGGTGAGGGGGGATGGAGGGGGGTGGTGAGGGGGGATGGAGGGGGGTGGTGAGGGGGGATGGAGGGGTGGTGAAGGGGGATGGTGAGGGGGGGGGTGGGGGATGGTGAGGGGGGGGGGTGGGGGGATGGTGAGGGGGGGGGGGGGGATGGGTGAGGGGGGTGGGGGGATGGTGTGAGGGGGGGTGGGGGGATGGTGAGGGGGGGTGGGGGGATGGTGAGGGTGGTGGGGGATGGTGAGGGTGGTGGGGGATGGAGAGGGGGGATGGAGAGGGGGGTGGAGAGGGGGGGTGGAGAGGGGGGGTGGGGGATGGTGAGGGGGATGGTGAGGGGGGATGGTGAGGGGGGTGGGGGATGGTGAGGGGGTGGGGGGATGGAGAGGGGGGGATGGTGAGGGGGGGGGTGGAGAGGGGGGGTGGGGGATGGTGAGGGGGGTGGGGGATGGTGAGGGGGTGGGGGGGATGGGAGGGGGGGGATGGTGAGGGGGGTGGGGGGATGGTGAGGGGGTGGGGGGATGGTGAGGGGGTGGGGGGATGGTGAGTGGGGGATGGTCGGGTGGGGGTTGTGAATGTTTTTTACCCCCCCCCCCCCCGGGGCCTCACCATTCCTGACAGAAGCGGATTCCCACGAAGCCGGGCCCCCCGCTCCCTCCCTCGAAATCCATCGCGCCGAAACTTCCAGAAGCGCCGGCGAACTCACCGCCGCGCATGCGCCTCCGTCCCGGACGGCGGCCCCGCAGGCCCCGGCGGCGAAAACGCGTTTCGAAACCGCCAGCGCCCCCCTTCGGCCAGAGGCGGTCGCTCCTGGGACTGAGACTGGGGCTGGAGCTGGAGAAGCTGTGCTGGGATTGGGACTGGGATTGAGGCTGGAGCTGTGCTGGGATTGGGGTTGGAGCTGGAATTGGGGCTGGGAATGGGGCTGGAGCTGGAGCTGTGCTGGGATTGGGACTGGGATTGGAGCTGGGAATGGGGCTGGAGCTGTGCTGGGATTGGGACTGGAAATGGGGCTGGAGCTGTGCTGGGATTGGGACTGGGAATGGGGCTAGAGCTGGAGCTGTGCTGGGATTGGGACTGGGATTGGAGCTGGAATTGGGGCTGGAGCTGTGCTGGGATTGGGACTGGGAATGTGATTGGGACTGGAGCTGGGATTGGAGATAAGGCTGGAGTTGGGATTGGGTCTGGAGCTGAGATGACATTGGAGCTGGGATTGGGATTGGCACTGGAATTAAGAGTGGACATGGAGCTGGGAATGAGACTATCGCTTGGATTGGGAATGGGACTGAGAATAGAGCTGGGATTGGGAATGGAACTGGGTCAGCCCTCTGCTTTTGAAGGTTGCCAACCTTTCACAAAGGAGCAATCAATGATACAAAGGGACAATCTGTGCATCTTCAATGAACATACAGCAAACATGGTGGCCATTTTGCCCATCTTGCCTGTGCTTGCTATTGATGAGACTGATTTTTGGTACCAGGTAGAACTCATGTCCCTTGTTACTTTACAAGTTCAGAAGAAAAGGTGATCTTATGGATCTTTCCTCATGTGGGACAAATCTAGAATGAGACAGCATAGTTTTAGAATAAGGGTTTAAAACAGAGGAGGAGAAATTACTTCTCTCAAATAAACCATGAATCATGGAATTCAGTAGCCTGGTGTGTGGTGCATGATGGGACATTGTGCAAATTTAAGAAGGACATAATCAGTTAGGTTTGTTAATTGGCTGGCTAGTTTGCAATGAAGAATGACAACAATGCATAAGTTCAATTCTCACACTGGCCGAGGTTACAATGAAGGCCCTACCGTAACCTTTCCCCTCACCTACAGTGTGGTAACCCTCAAATTAAACTCTTTCTCGCTTAGGTCCTCTGGAACAATGGTGACTTGAGTATAAAATTAATACAGGGCTCGGCAGGGTTGGTGCAGTGGAAATTAGATTACTTACAGTGTGGAAACAGGCCCTTCGGCCCAACAAGTCCACACCGACCCGCCGAAGCGCAACCCACCCATACCCCTACATTTACCCCTTACCTAACACTACGGGCAATTTAGCATGGCCAATTACCCTGATCTGCACAACTTTGGACTGTGGGAGGACACCGGAGCACCCGGAGGAAACCCACGCAGACACGGGGAGAACGTGCAAACTCCACACAGTCAGTCGCCTGAGTCGGGAATTGAACCCGGGTCTCAGGTGCTGTGAGACAGCAGTGCTAACCACTGTGCCAAAAATATATCCCACTGACTGGGAAGATGCTTCTGAATCAACTGGACACGGTCTCAGAATAAGGGGCAAGTCCCAAAATGAGGAGGAATTTCTTCCCACAAAATCCTTGGAATTCTCTTCCCCTAGGGTTATGGAAATCAATCATTGAGCATGTCCAAGCCGGAGTCATAGTCATACAGCACGGACACAGACCCTTTGGCCCAACCAGTCCATGCCGACCATAATCTCAAACTAAACTGGTCCCACCTGCCTGCTCCTGGCCCATATCCCTCCAAACCTTTCCTATTCATGGACTTATACAAATGTTTTTTTAAATGTTGTAGCTATACCTGTAGACAACACTTCCTCTGCAAATTCATTCCAAAAGCATAAGGACTAGGAGCAGGAGTAGGCCATCTGGCCCCTCAAGCCTGCCCCACCATTCAATAAGATCATGGCTGATCTTTTTGTGGCCTTAGCTCCACTTACCCACCCACTCACCATAACCCTTAATTCCTTTATTGTTTAAAAAGTTATCAATATGGAAGCCTCAACTACTTCACTGGGCACAAATCGTCAAATTTGTGACACACAAATCTGTGTCAAAAATGTTACCCCTCGTGTCTTTTAGAAATCTTTCTCATCTCACCTTAAAAATATGCCCCCAACTTTTGAAATCCCCCATCCTATGGAAAAGACACCTGCCATGTACCTTATCTATACCTTGTACAAACCCTGTCAGGTCACCCCTCAACTTCCTATGTTCCAGTGAAAAAAGTCTCAGCCTCTCCCTCTAACTTAAACTCCTATAACTTTAAAACTCAATACATTTCTGGTTAATGACATTTAACCAGGTGGCTCAGTGGTTAGCACTGCTGCCTCCCACAGCGCCAGGGTCCCATGTTCAATTCCAGCCTTGGACGACTGTCTGTGTGGAGTTTGCACATTCTCCCCGTGTCTGCGTGGGTTTCCTCTGGGTGCTCCCGTTTCCTCCCACAGACCAAAGATGTGCAGGTTGGTGAATTGGCTATGCTAAATTGTCCATAGTTGTTGAGGTGCATTAGTCAGAGGGGGGTTGGTTACTCTTCGGAGGGTTGGTGTGGATTTGTTGGGACGAAGGGCCTGTTTCATCACTATAGGGAATCTAATCTAATCAAACATAGGAGTAGGCCATTCAGCCCTTCAAGTCTGCCCCACCATTCAATATGAACATCCAACTCAGTCCCCAGTACTCACCTTCTCATAATATGGGGATAGCGAAGAAAATGGCATTGAGCCAGATCAACAGACATGATCTACAATGGAGGAGCAGGCTGGAGGAGGTGTAACTCTGCTCATCCCTTCATAAATCCTCTGGGAAGTTCCCTGTAGAGCATATCATAGCGAGATTGTTCACGTTCCCAAAAAGTCTCCAAGGGGCCTCCAATTTTTCCAGTCCCCGAATCTGACAGGAATTTACCAACCAGATGACAGGGTGACTGAGAAGGAGGGGATTTGGGAAAGCGGACTCCATCCCAGTGTCTCCCTGTTTCATTAACATCTATCACCTAGTGATTGCAAAGGACAGAAATGCTACAAGGTACTATGGCAACCGAACTAGTTGGCCATTGTTGTTACTGAATGCCACAAGAGAACATTCTCAGGACATCCATTGCTAAATGTCGCAAACTACCAGATAACAAATGATTCTTGAGGTTGTGCATTTTGTTTGGAACAATGGGGAGATCACGTTACTCACTCATGGGGTGTGGCCGACATTCATTGTCCACCTTTTTGCCCTGGAGAAGGTCATAGAGTAACAGAAACAGACCCTTCAGTCCAATTCGTCCATGCTGACAAGATATGCTAAATTAATCTAGTCCCATGCAGTCATTTGGGCTCTGCTGACGCCTCAGCTCAATATATGGGTGTATGAGTGGGAAATGCACAGGCCTGTATGTAACAATGATAATTTAGAGCTGTGTATGTAAATGTGGAAATATGCATGGCATTACCTAGTGTACAGTGCATCAAATTATTTTATGAATATTTTACGAATAAAGTATATTTTTGAAATAAAAAAAATCTACTCCCATTTACCAGTATCCCTTGGTCTAAATCCCTCCAAACCCTTCCTATTCATGTACCCATCCAGATGCCTTTTAAATGTTGTAATTGTACCAGCCTCCACCACTTCCTCTGGCAGCTCATTCCATACACGCACCACCCTCTGTGTGTAAAAATTGCCTCTTAAGTCCCTTTTAAATCTTTCCCCTCTCACCCTAAACCTATGCCCCTCTAGTTCTGGACTTCTCCACCCTGAGGAAAAGACCTTGTCTATTTACCCTATCCATGCCCCTCATGATTTTATAAACCTCTATATAGTCACCCCTCAGCCTCCGATGCTCCAGGGAAAACAGCCCCAGCCTGTTCAGCCTCTTTCCATTGCTCAAATCCTCCAACCCTGGCAACGTTTTCATAAATCTTTTCAAGTTTCACAACATCTTTCCTACAGCAGGGAGACCAGAGTTGAACACAGTATTCCAAAAGTGGCCTAACCAGCGTTGCTAAGTGTCACAAACTACCAGATAACAAATGAATCTTGAGGTTGTGCATTTTGGCTGGAACAATAGGGAGTTCACATTCCTCACTTATGGGGCATGGCCAACATTTATTGGCCATACCTCATTGCCCTGGAGATTATCAATGCAGTTGGTACATTGGCCTTCATTTCAAGAAGATTTGAGTTCAGAAATAAGGAGGTCTTGCTGAAGTTGTACAGGGCCTTGGTGAGACCAGACCTGGAGTTTGGTCTTGCTACCTAAGATATAGAACCATAGAAATTATACAGTCCAGAATGGGACGACTTGGCTCAGCTTTCCCTAAGAGGGAGGCTGACTGGGCAGGTAATGGGGATGGCAGGATTGTCGTATGAGGAGAGATTGATTCAACTGGGCCTGTATTTTTATTTGAGGAGAAAGTGAGGTCTGCAGATGCTGGAGATCAGAGCTGAAAATGTGTTGCTGGAAAAGCGCAGCAGGTCAGGCAGCATCCAAGGAACAGGAGATTCGATGTTTCGGGCATAAGCCCTTCTTCAGGCTTATGCCCGAAACGTCGAATCTCCTGTTCCTTGGATGCTGCCTGACCTGCTGCGCTTTTCCAGCATCACATTTTCAGCTCTGTATTTTTATTTATTCACTCAAGAGATGGGGGCATCGCTGGCCAGCATTTATTGCCCAGCTCCAATCATGATGCTATGGGTCTGGAGTCACACTTTGTCCAGACCAGGCAAGGATGGCAGATTTTACCAGCATTGAGAAGGATGAGGGGGAATCTGACTGAAGCATGTTAAATTCTAACAAGGCTGGACAGACGTGATGCAGGGAGGAGGCTTCCCCCCTGGCTGGGGGTGTCTACAGGCAGGGGATACAGACTCAGGTTACGGGGTATACCATTTAGGAATGGGATGAGGATGTTTTTCTTCACTCAGAGGGTGGTCAACTTGTGGAATTCTCATGGAATCCCTGCACTATGAAAGCAATATGGGACATGGATAAGGTGAATAACCAAGGTCTTTTTCCCAGGGAGCCCAAAAGGTTTAATGCGAGAGGGGAAAGATTTGAAAGGGGCCTGAGGGGCAGCTTCTCCATGCATGAAACAAACTACCAGAAGAGATGGGTACAGTTACAACATTTTGAATCTCTACAGTGTGGAAGCAGGCCATTCAGCCAATCGAGTGCACATCAACCCTCCGAAGAGCATCCCATCCAATCTCTCCAAGTCTGTGTTTCCCACAGCTAATCCACCAAGCGTGCACATCCCTGGTCACTATTTAGCACAGCCAACTCACCCCAACCGGCACATTTTTGGACTGTGGATGGAAACTGGAGCACCCGGAGGAAACCCATGCAGACACGGGGAGAAGGGGCAAACTTAGGGCAGCACAGTGGCTCAGTGGTTAGCACTGCTGCCTCACAGCGCCAGATCCAGATTCGATTCCACCCTCGGGCGACTGTCTGTGTGAAGTTTGCACGTTCTCCCTGAGTCTGCGTAGGTTTGCTCCGGTTTCCTCCCACAGTCCAAAACGTGCAGGTCGGGGTGAATTGGCCACGCTAAATTGCCCGTAGTGTTCAGGGATGTGTAGGTGAGGTGCATTAGTCAGGGGTAAATATAGGATAGGGGAATGGGTCTGGGTGGGTTACTTATCGGAGGGTTAGTGTGGACTTGTTGGGCCAAAGGGCCTGTGATTCCACACAGACAGTCACCTGAGGGTTGAATTGAATCGAATTCGGGTCCCTGGCGCTGTGAGACAGCAGTATCACTGAGCCATAGAGGTCACTGAGTATATTCAAGAAATATAAATGTTTAGATTTGAAAGGCGTAGGAGAGGGTGACAAACAGGAATTTGGCCTTGATCATATTGATTGTGTAACAGGTTTTAAGAGCGGAATTTGCTATTCTGGTTTCTACGTGTCTAAACTTCTACTGGTGAACAGCCTCCTTACATCACTGCAGACATTAGGATGTCAGTGTTGACAGGAAGGGAATTCCATATGTACCTCACCACAAACCTATAAACCAGGAGCAGGATGAGGCCACTCAGCCCCTTGACACTGTTCCACCTCTCTACTGGACAACAATTGATCTGCTCACTACACTTTTTTTTTATTAAGTCACATGATGATTGCAAACTGGCCAAGCCCAGCATTTATTGCCCATCCCTAATTGCCCCAGAGGGCAGTTAAGAGTCTACTGCATTGCTGTGGGTCTGGAATCACGTGTAGGCCCAGACCAGGTAAGAATGACAGTTTCCTTCCCTAAAGGACATTAGTGACCCAGATGGAGTTTTCTGACGATGGATTCATGGTCATCATTAGACACTCAATTCCACGTTTCTTTTTATTGAAGTTAAGTTCTACCATCTGCCATGTCGGGATTCGAACCAAGGACCCTGGAACATTCCCTGGGTCTCAGGGTTTCTACGTGTCTATAATACCACTAAGACATCACCACCTCTTGCCTGTCTTTCCCATTGGGCATATGGACAGTCCTTCACCCCTCAATCACCATGACGTCATCCACCTCCACTTTTAAGATATTCAAATCTCTGTTTTTCAGGTAGGGAGCTCCGAAGAATCACGGACCCTTCAAGAGAGAGAGAAAAAAAATTCTCCTCAGCTCTGTCATTGGTGTGTGAGCCCTTATCATTAAATCTCTGACTCCTGATCCTAGATCCTTCCCCCTGGAGAAAATGTTCTCCTCACTCTGGTCACATCTCCCGCATCAAGATCCCTCATCTTGTCAGGATACCCCACTCCCCCTCCGCCCCCACATCTCCCCACGCGCGTTCCCCTGTAACCACAGAAGGTGTAACACCCTCCAGTTCACTTCCTCCCCCCTCAGTATCTAAGGGCCTAAACACACCTTCCAGGTGAAGCAACACTTTACCTGGCCTTCCCACAATCCAGTCTGCCGCACTCGCTGCTCACAATGCGGTCTCCTCCACACTGGGGAAATGAAGGGTAGACTGGGTGACCTCTTCGCAGAACACCTACCCTCTGGCCGCAAAAAAAAGACCCTGAGCTTCCAGTTACCTGTCAGCTCAACATCCCCACCCTGCTCCCTGGCCAACATCTCTGCCTTAGGCTTGCTGCAGTGTTCCAGCTGGAAGAACAGCACCTCATTTCCCCCTCGGGGACCCGGCAGCTTTCTGGACTCAATATTGAGTTAAATAATTTGAGAGGCCGAACATCATCTTTCTGTGTCCTTTACCCACCCTGATTACCTCCCCGCCCACCCCCAGCATTGTCATGAGAAAAGCTGCTTTCTGAACGGCCAATCTATTATCACTGACTCATCATCCTCAATATTAGCTTTACTCGATCTCGAGCTAACCATTATCCATTCCTGATAAAAGGGCTCTGGCCCGAAACATTGATTCTCCTGCTCCTCGGATGCTGCCTGACCTGCTGTGCTTTTCCAGCGCCACACTCTCAACTCCCATCTCCAGCATCTGCAGATCTCACTGTCTCCTTACCAATATCCACCCTGTGTCTGCCAAACTCTCGTTCCCTCTCCCTGGGCTCGGTCTCCATCGAGTAAATAGTCTTTTCTCCCCTCCCACCCTGTCCTTATTTTAAATGCTACCTTCTCCTAGCTATCATCATTTCTGAAGGAGGGTCACACTGGATTCTGAGCATTAACGCTGCTTTCTCTCTGAGTTTCTCCAGCCAGTGTTGCTTTTGTTCATTGCCTTTAAGAGAGTTCCCTTTAAGGATTCTATGTGCTAGGGTTATATAATGCTGTGACCCTGTCTGTTCCTTTGGTCGGCTGAGTGCCTGTAGGCAGAACACACAGTGTTCCACAATGTCTGCTTAATAACTTATAATGTGTTTTACTGTTTCAACTAATTGTCTTGGTATGACAACTGTACTGCCCAGGACTGTAAAAAACTGAAGAGCACAGTCCATCACACAAACCAACCTTCCATCCATCTACAGGGAGAGGCTGAACAGGCTGGGGTTGTTTTCCCTGGAGCGACGGAGGCTGAGGGGTGAACTTATCGAGGTTTCTAAAATCATGTGGGACATGGACAGGATAAATAGACAAAGTCTTTTCCCTGGGGTCGGGGAGTCCAGAACTAGAGGGCATAGGTGAGAGGGGAAAGATATAAAAGGGACCCAAGGGGCAACTTTTTCACACAGAGGGTGGCACGTGTGTGGAATGAGCTGCCAGAGGAAGTGGTGGAGGCTGGTACAATGACAACATTTAAAAGGCATCTGGATGGGTATATGAATAGGAAGGGTTTAAAGGGATATGGGCCAAATGCTGGCAAATGGGACTAGATTAATTTAGGATATCTGGTCAGCATGGATGAGTCTCTTTCTGTAGTGTACAGTGGGTGGCACGGTGGCACAGTGGTTAGCACTGCTGCCTCACAGCGCCTGAGACCCAGGTTCAATTCCTGACTCAGGCGACTGACTGTGGAGTTTGCACGTTCTCCCCGTGTCTGCGTGGGTTTCCTCCGGGTGCTCCGGTTTCCTCCCACAGTCCAAAGATGTGCGGGTCAGGTGAATTGGCCATGCTAAATTGCCCGTAGTGTTAGGTATGGAGTAAATGTAGGGCTATGGGTGGGTTACGCTTTGGCGGGTCGGTGTGGACTTGTTGGGCCGAAGAGCCTGTTTCCACACTGTAAGTAATCTAATCTAATCTAATGTACATCTCTATGACTCCATCCATCACCTCGGGAAGGCAGCCTACATCATCAATGGTCGCACCCACCCCATTATAATCTCTTCCACCTTGTACCATCAGGCAGAAAATATGAAATCTTGTACACATGTAAAAATAGATTCGCTGGCAGGTGGGACTAGATTGGGTTGGGATATCTGGTCGGCATGGACAGGTTGGACCGAAGGGTCTGTTTCCATGCTGTACATCTAGATTAGATTACTTACAGTGTGGAAACAGGCCCTTCGGCCCAACAAGTCCACACTGACCCGCCACCCAGCCATACCCCTACATTTACCCCTTACCTAACACTACGGGCAATTTAGCATGGCCAATTCACCTGACCCGCACATCTTTGGACTGTGGGAGGAAACCGGAGCACCCGGAGGAAATCCATGCAGACACGGAGAGAAAGTCCACACAGTCAGTCGCCTGAGTCAGGAATTGAACCCGGGTCTCTGGCGCTGTGAGGCAGCAGTGCTAACCACTGTGCCACCGTGCCACCCACACTGTAAATAATCTAATCTCTATGACTCTACGACCAGCTTCTTCCCCATTATTATCAGACTTCCGAATGTTTAATGTTAATGTTTAACGTTATTGTCAATCTCTCTCTGCACCTTCTCTGCAGCCATAACACTGTATCCTGCACGCTGCCCTGTTACCCTGATGCACTTGCAGAGCACGATTGCCTGTATAACATGTAATACAACACTTTTCATTGTACATGTGATGGTAATAAAACAAATAAAACAGATTAGAAACCCTAAACAGCAGTCCAAGCATCAGAATTTATTTCCAGAGGGGAAGGAGAGTTAACATTTCAAATCCGCTGTTGTGCATCTTCAGAACACACAAGAGATTTTTAATCGGGAAAGGATTCAAGGGTTGTGGGATAACGCAGGAAGGTGGAGTTAAGGATTATCAGATCAACCACTGAATTGCAGAGTAGCTTCGGTGGGCTCATTGGCCGACATCTTCCCCAACGTCTTATGGTCCTACTTTTAAAGTAGAGACATAGAGCTGTGCAGCAGGGAAACAGACCCCTTGGTCCAACTCGTTTATGCCGACCAGATATCCTAAGTTAATCAAGTCCCATTTGCCAGTGATTGACCCATGTCCCTCCAAACCCTTCCTGTTCATATACCCATCCAGATGCCTCTTAAATGTTGCAATTGTACCAGCCTTCACCACTTCCTCTGGCAGCTCATTCCATACACGTACCACCCTCTGTGTGAATAAGTTGCCCCTTGAATCCTTTCCCCTCTCACCCTAAACCTATGCCCTCTATTTCTGGACTCCCTGACCCCAGGGAAAACGCCTTGTCTATTCATCCTATCCATGCCCCTCATGATTTTACAAAACTCTATAAGGTTGGAGCATCAGGGAAATCAGGCTGATGCTCCAGGGAAAACAGCCCCAGCCTGTTCAGCATATTGGACTCAAAACATTAACTCAGTTTTTGCCTCTACAGGCTCTGTGTGTTTCAAATGTCAGATCTTCAGGGTCTTCAGTATCTTGTATTTGTTATTTTTGTTCAAAGATGAAAGGAGAAAGTGAGGACTGCAGATGCTGGAGAACAGAGCTGAAAATGTGTTGCTGGAAAAACGCAGCAGGTCAGGCAGCATCCAAGGAGCAGGAGAGTCGACGTTTTGGGCATGAGCCCTTCTTCAGGAAATTTCTTCAGAAATTTCTTCCTGATGAAGGGCTCATGCCCGAAACGTCGATTCTCCTGCACCTTGGATGCTGCCTGACCTGCTGCGCTTTTCCAGCAACACATTTTCAGCTCAAAGATGAAAGGGGCAATTTCGTCAGCACAACAATTACGTTGGAGCTTGGTGGGGGATGGGCAAAATGGTGCAGGGGGGAATGAAGGCTGTTCAACTGTGTGAGGCAGTCCGGAGTCGTAGGGAGGTGATCGTGCAATGCTACTTCAAGGAACAGAGCTAATCAGAGGATACTGTGGCAAGTAACTCCCCTCCCAACACTCCAAAGCCTGTCCACCATCTACAAGGCGAAGGTAGATACTGCAGATGCTGGAGATTAGAGTCAAGATTAGAGTGGTGCTGGAAGGGCTTTTCCGAATGAAGGGCTTTTGCCCGAAACATCAATTTTCCTGCTCCTCAGATGTTGCCTGACTTGCTGTGCTTTTCCAGTCTTGTCTTGACTCACCATCTACAAGGCACAAGTCAGGAGGGTGATGGAATACTCCCCATTTGCCCCTGGATGGGAGCAGCTCCAATAACACTCAAGAAGCTCGACACTATCCAGGACAAAGCAGCCCCCTTCTTGATTGGCACCACATCCACCAACATTCAATACCTTCACCACCGACGCTCAGTAGCAGCAGTGTGCACCATCTACAAGACTCACTGCAGAAATTCACCAAAGATCCTCAGGCAGCACCTTCCAAACCCCTGACGACTTCCATCTAGAAGGACAAGGGCAGCAGATACCTGGGAACACCACCCCCTGCAGGTTCCCCTCCAAGCCATTCACCATCCTGACTTGGAACTATACCACCGCTCCTTCACCCTCGTTGGGTCAAAATCCTGGAATTTTCTCCCTACTGGCATTGTGGGTCAACCCACAGCAAGTGGACTGCAACGATTCAAGAAGGCAGCTCACCCCTACCTTCTCAAGGGGCAACTAGGGACGGGCTATCAATGCTGGGCCCAGCCAGCGACACCCAAGTCCCACAAATGAATTTTAAAAAGATTGGATAATCCCACAGTCGCATCATTGACTCACATCTGCATGGCAAATGGTGACGTAGAACTGGGCATTTTAAATTCCTTTTCTCTGTCTCACCTTAGCCGTGGGGAACTACCACCCTTAGTGTAATGTGGAAGAAAATGACAGCGTGGTTATGAGTTGACTTTGAGACCAGGAATTTGAGCTCAAATTACAAGGAAATAAAACTTCAAAAGCTTGCCAGGGTTTGAGGCTTTGAGCTACAGGGAGAGGATGAATAGTCTGGGACGGTTTTCCCAGGAGTGTCGGAGGCTGAGGGGTGACCTTATAGAGGTTTATAAATCATGAGGGGCGTAGATAGGATAAATAGACAAGGTCTTTATTCCCCTGGGGTGGGGGAGTCCAGAACTAGAGGGCATAGGTTTAGGGTGAGAAGGGAAAGATATAAAAGAGACCTATGGGGCAACTTTTTCACTCAGAGGGGGGTACGTGTTTGGAATGAACTGCCAGAGGAAGTGGTGGAGGCTGGTACAATGACAACATTTAAAAGGCATCTGGATGGGTATATGAATAGGAAGAGTTTGGAGGGATATGGGCCAAGTGCTGGCAAATAGAACTAGATTAATTTAGGATATCTGGTCGGCATGGACAAGTTGGACCGAAGGGTCTGTTTATGTGCTGTACATCTCTATGACTCTAAATGCTTACACATTAGTCAGTTTGTGGTGCTGGAAAAGCACAGCAGGTCAGGCAGCATCTGAGGAGCAGGAGAGTCGACATTTCAGGCATAAGCTCTTCATCAGGAATGAGGCTGTGGGCAGGGGGCCTGAAATAAATGGGAGGGGGGTGGGACTGGGGGTGAGGTAGCTGGGAACGCGATAGGTAGGTGAAGGTGAGGGTTGATAGTGATGAGTCGGAGAGGAGGGTAGAGCAGGTAGGTGGGAAGGGAGATGGACAGGTCAGGAGGACGGTGCTGAGTTGGAGGGTTGGATCTGGGATAAGGTGGGGGGAGGGGAAGTGAGGAAACCGGTGAAATCCACATTGATCCCGTGTGGTTGGAGGGTCCCGAGGTGGAGGATGAGACGTTCTTCCTCCAGGCGTCCCATCCACTCCACCTTCCTCTCCAACCTATCACCGTCACCCTCTCACCTCCATCTACCGATCACTTCCTCTGGCAAGTACCTTCCACCCAGTCCCACCCCCCCTCCCATTTATCTCTCAGCGCTGCCCCTCTCCTTCCCTCCTCCTGCCACAGTCCACAAGCCTCATTCCTGATGAAGGGCTTATGCCTGAAACATTGATTCTCCTGCTCCTCGGATGCTGCCTGACCTGCTGCGCTTTTCCAGCACCACACTCTTCGACTCTGATCTCCAGCATCTGCAGTCGTCATATTAGGCAGTTTGAGTTGGATTTGTCTGCCCCCCTGTATAGCAGCTTACAGCAACAATTTAACAGAAACAAACATAAAATCCCGACAGAGCAGATGGAAGCCATCTGCTCTATCGACTCTTCATCACCCCTCTGAAGAATATCCCATCCAATCCCTAGAACTCTGCAGTCCCCATGGCTAATCCATCTAGCCTGCACATCCCTGGACACTGCGGGCAATTTCCCACGGCCAATCCACCCTAACCTGCACATCTTTGGACTGTGGGAGGAAACCGGAGCACCCGGAGGAAACTCACGCAGACACGGGGAGAATGTGCAAACTCCACTCAGCTGGTCACCTGGCGCTGGGAGATAGCAGTGCTAATTACTGAGCTAACCACTAACCACCCTTCAATATAGGACTAGAAGGAACTGGCTCAAAGGTAGAAGACAGAGGGTGGTGGTGGAGGGTTGTTTTTCAGACTGGAGGCCTGTGGTCAGTGGAGTGCCACAAGGATCGGTGCTGGGTCCACTGCTTTTTGTCTTTTACATAAATGATTTGGATGTGAACATAGGAGGTATAACTAGTACGTCTGCAGATGACACCAAAATTGGAGGTGTAGTGGACAGCAACAAAGGTTACCTCAGATTACAACGGGATCTTCATCAGATGGGCCAATGGGCTGTGGAGTGGCAGATGGAGTTTAATTTAGATAAATGTGAGGTGCTGCATTTTGGGAGCGCCTACACCTTAGAAGGGAAGAATGTGTGTTTCAAGCATCCCAAGTGACCTACTTGGGTTACAGAGTTGACAAGATTGGGTTATACCTGTTAGAAGATAAAGGGAGGGTGATCAAAGGTGCCCCACTCTGTACCGGAGCTTCGGTCTTTCCTTGGGCTGGTGAGTTAGTACGGAATGGTCACACATGACCAGGCCTCCATCCTGGCACCTTGGCATCGACTCCTAGAAAAGGGTCAGCCTTGGAAATGGTGACATAGCTGAGCCATGGCCTTTTATGGAAGTGAAGAAACAGCTGCCATCCTCCAAGATGTTGGCGCACCATGATCCCAAGCGAGATCTGGTATAGGCCTGCAATGTCTTCCAGGTAGTATTGGCTCATCGATGGCCCAAGGGACAGGAATGCTCAATAGTATACGCGTCCAGGACTTTGGCTAGTACAGAGCACGCAGATAGAGAAGGAAGGTTTGGTCATATTTGGAGTCAGGAAGTTCCACCAATACCTTTCATATGCTAATGGGTGGACCTAATCATGTGATATCAGTCAATTCTTTCAGTTACTAACTGCACGGGGGGTGGCTTAGTGTTTAGCACTGCTGCCTCACAGCACCAGGGTCCCAGGTTCTATTCTACCCTCTGTGTGGAGTTTGCACGTTCTCCCTGTGTCTGCGTGGGTTTCCTCCGGGTGCTCTGGTTACCTCCCACAGTCCAAAGGGTTAAGCCAGGTGAATTGGCCATGCTAAATTGCCCGTAGTGTTAGGTGCATTAGTCAGAGTGAAATGGGTCTGGGTGGGTTACCCTTCAGGTTGGTGTGGACTGGTTGGGCCGAAGGGCCTGTTTCCACACAGTAGGGAATCTAATCTAAACAACAGTTAGGGTTTAGCAAGTTTTGAGAAGATTTGTAGCTCAGGTTGAGGTTCTGGATGTAGGTTTGCTCGCTGAGCTGGAAGGTTCATTTTCAGATGTTTCGTCACCATACTAGGTAACATTATCAGTGAGCCTCCGGGTGAAGTTTCACTGAAGATGTTACCAAGTATGGTGACGAAACATCTGAAAATGAACTTTCCAGCTCAGCGAGCAAACTTGCATCCGGAACAGTACGGATTTGGAATACACTCTCTAAGAGTGAGATTGACACAGATTCAACCATGGGCTTTCAAAAGGAATTTGAATAATTGGAAGAGGAAAAAAATGTTAGGTCAATAGACAATAGACAATAGGTGCAGGAGTAGGCCATTCAGCCCTTCGAGCCTGCACCACCATTCAATATGATCATGGCTGATCATCCTTAATCAGTATCCTGTTCCTGCCTTATCTCCATAACCCTTGATTCCACTATCCTTGAGAGCTCTATCCAACTCTTTCTTAAATGAACCCAGAGACTGGGCCTCCACTGCCCTCTGGGGCAGAGCATTCCACACAGCCACCACTCTCTGGGTGAAGAAATTTCTCCTCATCTCTGTCCTAAATGATCTACCCCGTATTTTTAAGCTGTGTCCTCTGGTTCGGCACTCACCCATCAGCGGAAACATGCTTCCTGCTGCCAGAGTGTCCAATCCTTTCATAATCTTATATGTCCCAATCAGATCCCCTCTCAGTCTTTTAAACTCAAAGGGTATACAAGCCCAGTCGCTCCAGTCTTTTGGCATAAGGTAGTCCCGCCATTCCAGGAATTGACCTTGTGAACCTACACTGCACTCCCTCAACAGCTAGAATGTCTTTCCTCAAATCTGGAGACCAGAACTGCACACAGGATTCCAGGTGTGGTCTCACCAGGGCCCTGTACAGCTGCAACTCCCTCCCCTTCCTAGACCTCTCCATTTCTATCTTGGGCGACCGAATCAACACGGACATTTACTATAAACTGACTGACTCCCACAGCTACCTAGACTACACCTCTTCCCACCCTGCCCCCTGTAAAATAGCCATCCCATATTCCCTTCGTCTCTGCCGCATCTGCTCCCAGTCTCAATCATATCCCCTCTCAGACTTCCAAACTCAAGGGTATACAAGCCCACACAAGAAAGGTAGAAATATAAACTTTTAATAATTAAATTAGATTCCCTATAGTGTGGAAACAGGCCCTTTGGCCTAAGGGGTCCACACCGACCCTCCAAAGAGTAACCCACCCCCTCCTCTGACTAATGCACCTCAACAACTATGGACAATTTAGCCTGGCCAATTCACCAACCTGCACATCTTTGGAATGTGGGAGGAAACCAGAGCACCCAGAGGAAACCCATGCAGACACGGGGGGGGGAATGTGCAAACTCCACACAGACAGTCACCCGAGGCTGGAATCGAACCTGGGACCGTAGTGCTGTGAGGCAGCAGTGCTAACCACTGAGCCACCATGCCACCCTAAATATAGACCACAAACCCCTGCTGCTGGGGTAGGTAGGAATTGAGTGTGGTTGAAAATGTGTTGCTGGTTAAAGCGCAGCAGGTCAGGCAGCATCCAAGGAATAGGAAATTCGACGTTGCGGGCATAAGCCCTTCATCATTCCTGATGAAGGGCTTATGCCCGCAACGTCGAATTTCCTATTCCTTGGATGCTGCCTGACCTGCTGTGCTTTAACCAGCAACACATTTTCAACTGTGATCTCCAGACCTCATTTTTTTACCCTATAGGTAGGAATTGACCCTGGATCTCTGAGTTCAGAGATAGGGACACTACCAATGCGCCAGAAGTGTCTCATCTGTTCCAGAGTCCCCCTTTATAGTCGTGAGGAGTTAATATAATTCAATAAGGCCCCATCCTGCAGTGGTAAACGATGAGTTACTGGAGACTCTCAGGGTAGGAGATTAGCTAATTCCCGCAGCAGCAAGTCGCTTTGAGATTTGTAAAGATGGGGCGGAGCTGTGAATCACTCCAATGAAGTTTTAGGGTAGGTGTCAGGTAGCCAGGGCGTTTCTCTCTCACTCAGGTGAAGGAGGAAGCCTGCAGATGTGGTAGGATTTTGGGATCATTCAGGAGAGGAAAGGATCCAGGAGGATGGCGACAAGTGGCGATTTTGAATGGGTTTATACAGAGCAGCCTCACTCTGACAGGAGGAAGCAGATTCTAGGTAAATTCCAGCAACTTGAGCAAAACTTTTTGCAAACTTATTTAACTTCGCTGAAACATTATTGGGAGGGGGGGGGGGAAGTGTTCGCTTCAATGTTGCCGCGTTTAACTTATTTTTCAAAAACGTTGAAAAAAAAAACAAGCCCTTTCCGAGCTAATCCCCAATTCCAATCCTGTATTGATCAAACTATTTGGAAAATGACTCTTGCTCAGCGACACCTGTTGTGAGTCTGGTAGCCAGTTACCTCTTCCAAGGCAGTTCGATCTCCCCACTGTGTTCGGTCTGAAGTTTGCAGGGATTGTAAAGAGTTGTGTGTTTTTTTTTAAAAAAAACTGTCTTTTTAAAATCTAAGTTTGTTTGGATTGGTTTGTGGTTGGGGCTCCCCTATAGGAGTGGGGCAACTGAATTCCTGCACGTACTAGGGACACTATCGACTCATGGCTTGAGGAAGGAGTTTGTAAATTTACATAAAGTCCTCTGGGATGTTTAAATTTCCTCTGAGGATGGATGGTTAGAGAAATTTGAGGTTACCCTGACGTGGGTGAGGTATTGGAGGGGATGGTGGAATGCTTATGGAGCCATTGAGTTCAGGAAACTTCAGATAAACTGGCTATTTTAATTTTCCAAAATAAGTGATTTGCTTCCCCTTCCTTAATAAATCAGATATCTCTCATTCCCCTGTGCAAAAACCCACCTAGAGGAATTTCCTTGACGTTGTAGCCATTCATTGCAAACCAAGGAGACCAGTGGTGTTGCTGGGGTTGGAGGGTTTGAGCTGAAAACGTGTTGCTGGAAAAGCGCAGCAGGTCAGGCAGCATCCAAGGAGCAGGAGAATCGACGTTTTGGGCATGAGCCCTTCTTCAGGAAATTGATTCCTGAAGAAGTGCAGGAATTCAGTTGCCCCACTCCTATAGGGGAGCCCCAACCACAAACCAATCCAAACAAGCCTAGATTTTAAAGAGACAAGAACAGTTTTTTAAAAAAAAAACCAACTCTTTACAATCCCTGCAAACTTCAGACCGAACACAGTGGGGAGATCGAACTGCCTGAAATGTTGATTTTTTTTTCCTGCTCCTTGGATGCTGCCTGACCTGCTGTGCTTTTCCAGCAACACATTTTCAGCTCTGATCTTCAGCATCTGTGATCCTCCCTTTTTCTTCTTGGAGGGTTTGAGCTACAGGGAGAGGCTGAACAGGCTGGGGCTGCTTTCCCTGGAGGATTGGGGGCTGAAGGGTGACCTTATAGAAGTTTATAAAATCATGAGGGGCATGGATAAGGTGAATATACAAGGTCTTTTCCCTGGGGTGGGGGAGAGGGTGTAGGTTTAGGGTGAGAGGGGAAAGGTATGAGACCTAAGGGGCAATTTTTTCTCACAGTGGGTAAGTATGGAATGAGCTGCCAGAGGAAGCGGTGGAGGCTGGTACAATTACAGCATTTAAAAGGCATCTGGATGGGTTTATGAATAGGAAGGGTTTGGAGGGATATGGGCCGAGTGCTGGCAAATGGAACTAGATTAATTTAGGATAGCTGGTCAGCATGGATGAGTGGGACCGAAGGGTCTGTTTTCGTGTTGTACATCTGAGTCCAATTATCAGTTGCTTTATTTTGTTTTACTCTCTCTCCACCCTCTACCCAACCTCTCCATTTGGTCAGGTATATGGATAGGTAAGGTTTGAGATATGGGAGTCGTTCAGTTTGAGAAACCTGGCCAGTTTGGATGGGCTGGGCCAGAGGGTCAGTTTCTGTTCTGTACAACCCTGACTCTGATGCTCTAAATGCACAGTTCACCCCCTTTTTCCCCCCCTTTTTTTTTTTGTTTCTCTTTCCCCATCTCTCACCAGGGGAAAAGAATCATTTAAGTTTGAACCTTCCTATCTCCCCTACACCCCTCCTACATGCTGTCAGCTTTAATCTACCCAGCTCCCCAGCTGCTGTTTGACCAATGCGCTGACCCTGCTCTAAAGACTTAGATTCTCATTCTCCCCAGTGCCTTGTCCCCTCCCTGTCCATTGTCTTTCTGACTCTCTGATCGCTCCAATCTTTCAATAATTGTGATCTCAAATGTTCCTCCTGCTTCCTGGGCCCTGAGTTCTGGGGAATTCCCTCCCTGAACTTGTCTCATCCCTCCTTTTCTTAAAATGCTCCTTGAAAACTTATCTCTTTAGTGTCAGAGGTGCAACACACAGAAAAAGGCCATTTAGTTCAAATTGTGCCGATCAAAAATGACCATATAGTAATCTCACAGCACGGAAATAGACCCTCCAGTCTAACCTGTCCACACTGGCCAGATATCCTAAATTAATCGAAATGCTTTTGTCAACATTTGGCCCACATCCCTCCAAACCCTTCCTATTCCTATACCCATCCAGATGCCTGTTAAATGCTGTAATTGTACCAGCCTCCATCACTTCCTCTGGCAGCTCGTTCCATACACGTACCACCCTCTGTGTGAAAAAGTTGCCCCGTAGGTCCCTTTTTTTTAAAAAATCTTTCCTCACACCATTAAACCTGTGCCCTCTAGTTCTTGAATTCCCCATCCCAGGAAAAAGACAGTGTCTATTTGGAGCGGGGTGCTGGAAAAGCACAGCAGGCCGGGCAGCATTTGAGGCGCAGGAGAATCTGGATGCTGCCTGACCTGCTGGAAAAGCGCAGCACCCCAATCTCTGCTCTGATCTCCAGCATCTGCAGTCCTCCCTTCCTCCACCTTTTATTCACCCTATCTACATCCCTCATGATTTTATAAACCTCTATAAGGTCACCCCTTTGCTCCAGGGAAAACAGCTCCAGTCGAATCAGCCTCTCTCTGTAGCTCAAACCCTCCAACCCTAGCCACATCCTTTTAAATCTCTTCTGAATTCTTTCAAGGTTTACAACATCTCTCCTAGTCCAGAATTGAATGCAGCATTCCAGAAACGGCCTATCCAATAGCCTAACTCTTCCAATCCCATTTTTCTTGGGCCCATAGCCTTGGGATTGCCAGGCCACGTCTAACCATTTAAATGTTGAGAGTTTTTGCCGATATTACTTGAATGGTAAGAAATTGCAGCTCCCTGCTGTGCAGAGGGAGCTGGGTGTCCTTGTACAAGAATCACATAAGGGTAGTCTGCGGGTACAATGGGTAATTAAGACGGCAAATGGAATTTTGTCCTTCATTGTTAGAGGGATTGAGTTTAAAAACAGGGAGGTTAGGGTTGCAGCTGTACAGGGAACTGGTGAAGCCACACCTGGAGTACTGTGTGCCGTTTTAGTCTTTTGAGATTAGATTCTCTACAGTGTGGAGACAGGCCCTTTGGCCCAACAAGTCCACACCAACCCTCTGAAGAGTAACCCACTCAGACCCATTTCCCCTATATCCTGTATTTACCCCTGACTAATGATCCTAACACTGTGGGCAATTTAGCGTGGCCAATTCACCTGACTTGCACATCTTTGGACTGTGTGGGAGGAAATCGGAATACCCGAAGGAAACCCACGCAGACACGGGAAGAATGTGCAAACTCCACACAGTTGTCTGAGGGTATGATTGAACCTGGGTCCCTGGTGCTGTGAGGCAGCAATGTTAACCACTGAGCCACTGTGCTGCTCCTTTTATTTTAAGAAAGGGTGTACTGGCACTGGAGGGAGTGCAGAGGAGGTTCACTAGGCTGGTTCTGGAGTTGAGGGGGTTGGCTTGTGAGGAGAGACTGAGATTATATTCATTCATTTAAATTCCAATGAGAAGGATCTTCTAGAAACATTATGAAGGGATGAAAGCTGACTGTTTCCACTGGCAGTGAAACTAGGACAAAAGGGCAAAACGTCAAGGTTAGGGGGAGCAGATATGGGACTGAATTGAGGAGGAACTTAACCCCGAAGGTTGTAACTCTAGGGAATACCCTGCCCAGTGAAGGAGTTGACTCTACGTCAGTAAATCTCTTTAAAGGTAAGATTCCTTTTGAATGAATAATGAAGGAATCCACGCTTACAGTAAGAGGGTGGGTAAGTGGAGCTGAGTCCATGATAAAGATCAGCCATGATCTTACTGAATGGGGGAGCAGGCTGGAGGAGCCAGCTGGCCTATTCCTGCTCATAGTTTTCTTTATCGGCAATGAGTTCCGGATTCCAAGAAGGAATCATTTCCCCTTCATCCTGTTTTTAAATCTTCTGCCCCTTGCCTTTAAATCTATGTCCCCTGCACCCCTCACTGGAGATCTGCCTGTGTGTCAACCTATGCCCCTCAGGATTTTATACATTTCAGTAAAAGGCATCTGGGGGGGTTTGGAAACAATGAACCAAACGCTGCCAAATGGGACTAGATGAATTGAGAATGTGCAGTCTGCATTGATGGGTTGGACCGAAGGGTCTGTTTCCATGCTGTACAGCTGACTCTAATCACACCATCCCCACACCACCTCCCCATCTCTCCTGTGCTCCACGGAAAACAAGCCCCAGTCCAATCTCTCTTCATCAATAAAGAGCGTAGGAGAGAGTGTGGACTGAGCTTTTCTCCCTGAGGTGTGTCTGCGTTCAATCCCAGTGTAATGTTTCTCAAGCCCTTGGACATCTTTCTGGTATTTAAATACCACCTTTTTTTTTCAAACAAATCCTGAACACCGTGGTCCCCTGATGTCTGATCCCCAACTTAGTTCGAAGGTAGTAGGTGTTTACAGTGCAGGAGGCCAATTGGCCCATTGTCTAGTTAGCAAACATCTGACTACACCAATCCCAATTCTCCAGCTCCTAGCCATTGCCTCCAAGGCTATGGACCTTGTAAGTGACTATTTAAGTACTTCTTTACTGCTAGAGTTTGTCTTGTCGAGTCATACGGCACAGAAACAGACGCTTCGGTCCATCTGGTCCATGCTAAAAACTAGTCCCATCTGCCTGCACTTGGCCTATATCCCTTGACATTTCCTATTCATTTTTCATCTAATTGTACTCCTGCACCACTTCCTCAAAGTTCATTCCATGTATGAGCCACTCTGTAACTTAAGTACCTGTGTCTTTTTAAAATCTCTCTTTCCCCTCACCTTTTTAAATGTGTTGAGATTTTATAAACCTGTGTAAATCACCCCTCAACTCCCAACGCTCCAGTGACTGAAATGGCTGTGGTTAGCACTGCTACCTCCCAGCGCCAGGGACCTGGGTTCGAAGCCAGCCAGCCACTGGTGGCTGGAAGTCTGTCTGGAGTTTGCACGTTCTCAGTGTCTGTGTGGGTTTCCTCCCACAATCCAAAGATGTGCAGGTTAGGGTGACTTGGCTGTGCTAAATTGCTCTGTCGTGTCCAGGGATGTGTAGGTTAGGTGCATTAATCGGGGGTAAATGTAGGGCAGGGGGAACTGGTCTGGGTGGGTTACTCTTCGGAGGGTCGGTGTGGACTTGTTGGGCCGAAGGGCCTGTTTCCATACTGTAGGGATTCTATGATGTGGCCTCTCCTCTTGTTCTAGATTCTTTGCCCACCACCTCCTTGTCCACTGCACCCCCCTTCCCCTTCCCTGAAATGGGGGGGGAAAGCTGTTGGCTATCAACCTTATCTATTTCCTCATAATTTTGGAGCTTTATAAGGTCACTCCTCTGCTCTGAGGGCAGAGTCCCAGCCTCACTTGTGACTTAAACCCTCCAGTCCCAGCAACTTCCTAGTAGATCTTTTCCTGAACCCTCAGCAGCTTAATAATATCCTTCCTTTTAATAGCTACCCTCTCCAGGTGGGGAGTTCCAGACTCCTCCTACCCTCTTGAGTAAAACAAATCTTGACTCTCCTGTTTTTTTTTTTTAACTTTTAACCTTTTGACCTTTAAATCAATTACCCCCTGGTTACCAATTCCTCCGTGAATAAGGAAGGGCCCTTCATCACGGTCTCTGTTGAGAATCCTGGACCATTGTTCCGCTCCTGGCCTAGGACCAGTGTAAACAGTGGTGCAATGATAGTGTCAATGGGCTAGTGAATCCATAGGCCCTGGATAATGCTATGGAGGTCATGGGTTCAAATCCTACCAAGCACTGAGTGGAATTTTTAAACTTGCTTTGTAAATCTGGAATATAAAATTACTGACTCAGTGACTGTGAAGCTATTGACAAATATTCACCTTTTCTGTTTACAAGAGAAAGGCATCTGTCCTTGCCTGGTCTGGGCCTATGTGTGACTCCAGACCCACAACAATGCGGGGTTGACTCTTAACTGCCCTCTGAAATGGCCCCATAAGCCACTCAGTTCCAGGGCAATAATGGATGGGTAACAAATAGTCAGAGGTTTATAGCATGGAAACAGGCCCTTTGGCCTAACCTGTCCAGTTTTCACTATATCTAAAACTACTCCCAGTTGCCTGCATTGGGTCCACATCTCTCATAACTATCTAGATGTTTTTTAAATTGTAACCCTCCTCCACCATTACGTCTGGTAGCCCATTCCAGACATTCACCACCCTCCTGGGAAAAAGCTGCCTCTTTGGATCTTAATTTAAAGGTGAGAGGGGAAGCGATACCAATGTCCTCTAATTTGTCTCTTAAGCTGGGGAAAAGCTATTGGCTATCTAATTTATAAAATCATGTGAGGCATAGATAATTTGGAGATGCTGGGCCTTGCACTGGAGTGAACAAAGGTCAAAAATTTTGACCTCCGGTTATGGTTCCAACAGGTTTATTTGGAAGTATTCGCTTTTCTAAGAGCTGATTCTTCAGGTGGTCGTGGAGCAGAATCATAATTCACAGGATTGCAGTGTCATGGGATGTAATATTAAACCAATTTAGCTCAAGTCTTTATCTTTTTAGAATGATCATAGAACATTTCAGTGCAGTACAGGCCTTTCACCCTTGATGTTGCGTCAAGCTGTGAAACCAATGTGAAGCCCACCTGAACATCCAGGATGAACATTTCCCATCAACCACCCTCTGTCGTCTTGCAGCAAGCCAATTTCTGATCCAAACCACTAAATCACCCACAATCCCATGCTTCAGTATTTTATGCAAAAGCCGAACGTGGGGAACCTTTATCAGACGCTTTAATGAAATCCATATACACCACATCAACCGTTTTACCCTCTTCTACCTGTTTGGTCATCTTCTCAAAAAAACTAGAGGTTTGTGAGGCATGACCTACCCTTAACAAAACCATGTTGACTATCCCTCAAAGTATTCCTTTCTAGATCTTTTCCAACACTTCACCCACAACCGAAGTATGGCTCACTGGTCTATAACTTCCAGGCTTGTCTCAGTTCTCCTCCTTAAACAAAGGGACACCTCCTATCTTCCAGTCTTCTGGCACTCATCCTGTAGACAATGACATAAAGATCCAAGCCATAGGCTCTGCAATCTCCTCCCTAGCTTCCCAGAGAATCTGAGGACAAATCCCATCTGGCCCACAGGACTTCTCTATTTTTACACTTTCCAGAATTGCTAACACCTTATGAACCTCAATCCCATCTAGTCTAGTAGCCCATTTCTCAGTGTTCTCCTTTGACAACATTGTCTTTTTCCTGTGTGAATACTGACAAATATTTCGTACCCCTTGTATCTCCTCTGACTCCATGCATAACCTCCCATTACTGTCCTTGGCTGACTGGCCCTAATTTTATTCTAGATGTGCTTTTATTCCTGACATAGAAAGCTTTAGGGTTTTCCTTGATCCTACGTGCCAAAGACTTCTCCTGTCCCCTCCTGGCTGCTCTTAGCTCTATCTTTAGGTCCTTCCTGGCTAACCTGTAATTCTCCAACGCCCTAAGTGAACATTCGTGTCTCCCATCTTTATGTAAGCCGCCTCCTTCCTCTTGACAAGAGATTTAACTTTGTTAGTGAACCACTGTTCCTTTGATCAACCACTTCCTCTCTGCCTGACAGGTACATACTTATCAAGGATACACAGTAGCTGTTCCTCAAACAACTCCACATTTCAATTGTGCCCACCCCCTGCAGTTTCCTTCTCCATCCTGTGCATCCTAAATCACACCTAATCATGCAATTGCCTGCCCCCCTCCACCCCCAAAAGCTATAATCCCTTGCCCTGCAGTACATACCTATTGCTTTCCATCACCGAAGTAAATATAATCCAATTGTGGTCATTAGCTTCAAAGTTACATTCTCTAGATGCTTTTAACAGTAGGTGTCATCTCTGCTCAGACAATGCATTTAAGGTGTTGGTTTTATAGATGTCTATAAGGTCAGCCCTTGGTCTCCTACATCCTGATGGGGGTGTGTGGGAGAAATATTCCAGTGTCTCCATTATAACTCAAACCTTCTAGTCCAGGTAGCATCCGAGTAAATCTTTTGTGTTTTTTTTTTAGTTTAAATTCTTCTTCTATAGCAGGGCAACCGGGACTGCACACAATACTCCAAAGGTAGTCTCACTGATGATTGCAACAAGACTTTCAAGCTCAATGCTAGATTTCTGACACTGTCACAAATTCAGAAACCTTTCTCTTCTCGTCTGCCCGTCCGTCCTGCTGAGTAGCTTTTTTTTCCCCCAGATTTGTTTTGTTACTCATTTTGTTTTTACAGGTTTATTAGTCAGCCCGTTTGCACACCTCTTGGTTTATTCGGCAGTCAGAATGCATTAACAGGATTGTATGAAGCTTTTGTGTGTGACACACAATAAACAAAAAAAAAATTCGCTGATGTTTAACCAACATCTGGGAGTTGCCCTGTGTGACTTCCATATCTGGTTTTGATAAGGTTAAAAAATCTCTCAACACCAGGTTATAGTCCAACAGCTTTATTTGAAAGCACTAGCTTTCAGAGCTCAGCATCTCGCCACCTGATGAAGAAGCGATGCTCCGAAAGCTAGTGTTTCTGAATAAACGTGTTGGACTATAACCTGGTGTTGTGATTCTTAACTCTGTCCACCCCAGTCCAACACCAGCACGTCTACGTCGTACTTTGATAAGCAGAGCCAGAATAGTCATGTTGTCACTGAAATTTTGACAAAAGTACGGTGAAAAATCTTAAGTCACCATACCATGGTGCTGATGTTAATAATGGAAGGTGTGGACAGGAACAAATGATGCATTTTAGTCTGTATGGAAGGATTGCATGTAGGGCTGTCGAGGGACAGTGAAGGAGCAGACTGTCTTGGGACAGTCTGTTTGGGGGGTGGGGAGGGAGCAGACTCTGTCTGTGTGTCTCTGAGATGAAAAGGAGGGAAAAAATGGCTAGATATTCTGCTGAGAGTTGTCCATTCACAACGATCAATTTTGCCTTTGGCTGCAACCATTAATGCATCAAAAGCATTCAGTTGCTTCGTGAGCGAATCCTTACTGTGTGTGTGTATGTGTGTGAGAGATTTGGATCATAGTCCACACTGACCCTTAGAGCAACCCAACAACCCCTATCGCTGTAACATCACGTTTTCCCCATGGATAACCCACCTTTAACCTACACATCCCTGCACAGCGTCAAAGGTTAGTGCTAGAAAAGCACAGCAGGTCAGGCAGCATCTGAGAAGCAGGAGAGTCTACGTTTTGGGCAGAAGTCCTTCCTCAGGACACTATGGGTAATTTAACATGGCCGATCCACCCATCTCACCTGGAGAGTGAGAGGAAACCTATGCAGACACTGCGAATGGATATATGAATAGGAAGGGTTTAAGAGGTGTATAGGTCAAGTGCTGGCAATGGGACTAGGTTAGATCAGGATATCTGGTTGGCATGGACAATTTGGACTGAAGGGTCTGTTTCTGTGCTGCACGTCTGACTCTGCAAACTTGGACAGTCGCCCAAGGTCGGAATCAAACCTGGGTCCCTGGACTGTAAGGCAGCAGGGTTAACCACTGAGGAACCCTACCATGCAACCAATACTAAGTTAATATTGGACTGAGGTGTACAAAGTTTAAAAATCACACAGCACCAGGTTATAGTCCAACAGGTTTAATTGGAAACACCAGCTTTTGGAGTGTGCTTCCAATTAAACCTGTTAGACTATAACCTGGTTGTGTGTGTGTGTGTGGGTGTGTTTTTTTTTTAACTCTGTACACCCCAGTCCAACACTGGCTCCTAAATCATGACTTTCCATCCTGACATATTGCTGTTCCTCCAGTGTCACTGGGTCAAACTCCTGGAATTCCCTCCCACCAAGCATTGTGGGTCAACCCACAGCACACGGACTGCAGTGGTTCCAGAAGGTAGCTCACTCTTACCTTTTTAACAAGGGGGCAGATAGGGACAAGTGATAAATACCGACCCAGCCAGTGATACTCGTGGGACGTGGGTGAATGGGTACAAACTTTCAGAGACGTTGGGTACATCTGTCAATGAGTAAAAAATGAGGTCTGCAGATGCTGGAGATCACAGCTGAAAATGTGTTGCTGGTTAAAGCACAGCAGGTTAGGCAGCATCCAAGGAATAGGAAATTCGACATTTCGGGCATAAGCCCATCAGGAATGAGGAGAGTGTGCCAAGCAGGCTAAGATAAAAGGTAGGGAGGAGGGACTTGGGGGAGGGGCGATGGAGATGTGATAGGTGGAAGGAGGTCAAGGTGAGGGTGATAGGCCGGAGTGGGGTGGGGGCGGAGAGGTCAGGAAGAGGATTGCAGGTTAGGAGGGCGGTGCTGAGTTGAGGGAACCGACTGAGACAAGGTGGGGGGAGGGGAAATGAGGAAACTGGAGAAATCTGAGTTCATTCCTTGTGGTTGGAAGGTTCCCAGGCAGAAGATGAGGCGCTCCTCCTCCAGCCGTCGTTTTGTTATGTTCTGCCGGTGGAGTCGTCCAAGGACCTGCATGTCCTCGGTGGAGTGGGAGGGAGAGTTAGTGTTGAGCCACGGGGTGGTTGGGTTGGTTGGTCCGGGTGTCCCAGAGGTGTTCTGAAGCGTTCCGCAAGTAAGCGGCCCGTCTTCCCCCAATATAGAGGAGGCCACATCGGGTGCAGCGGATGCAGTAGATGATGTGTGTGGAGGTACAAGTGAACTTGTGGCGGATATGGAAGGATCCCTTCGGGCCTTGGAGAGATGTGAGGGAGGAGGTGTGGGCGCAAGTTTTACATTTCTTGCAGTTGCAGGGGAAGGTGCCGGGGTTGGAGGTTGGGTTGGTGGGGGGTGGGGACCTGACGAGGGAGTCACGAAGGGAGTGGTCTTTGCATCTGTCAATGGCAGAAGGTGTTGGAATTTGTTGATTTGTGTTTTTTGTTTTGATTTCAAAAAGGCTGCAGTGGTTCCCAAAGTCATGGAGGGGCTGAGGCTTGAGGAAATGAGTCCCTCTGGTTGCCCCATTATGATGACCAGCCATCATTGAGGCAAGACCAAAAGGCTGAGGAAGTGGCAGCAAGTTACTGCCCCCTGGTGGCAGGGTGTTTCCCTCCCCTCTCCTGGGAACAGCCTCATTTCCAACTCTCTGTTTCTAGTCCTGTTTCCCAGAGAGAGAAGAAAATGTGTTGCTGGAAAAGCGCAGCAGGTTTTCCTGATGAAGGGCTTATGCCCGAAACGTCGAATCTCCTGCTCCTTGGATGCTGCCTGACCTGCTGCGCTTTTCCAGCACATTTTCAGCTTTGATCTCCAGCATCTGCAGACCTCACTTTCTCCGAGAGAGAGAGAGAACCCAGGGAAAAGTTTGGAACTCACCTGGACTCATCACAAACACTGACCTCCAGTCTGAAAAACTTCCTCACTGAGAAAATCAGTGATTTGTCCGGGGCGGGGGGGGATAGTGGTGGAATATTACTTGGTGCAGAAAGGGTTAAACTGCAGCCTGGGTTTTGGCCTGGCCTCGCTTGCACAATTATTAAATAGTTGGAGACTGGTTGGTTGTGAGTGAGTCATGATTTGTAAGTAAATGGCTTCTTATGGTCACTGCCTCTCCCCTGGAATCCAAGCTGCCAAACCTGTCCTGCAAGCTCTGAGCTGATGCTTAAGTCTGCATTCTGAGAGAATGTGGGAGAGAGAGATTTGATGTCGCCCTAAATGATGATGATTAAAACATCATTTTGGTCTTTGTTCTGGTTTTTAAACAAAGCAAGATGCTGGAAATCTGAAACCAATCCAGAGATTACTGGAGAAATACTGAATGGCCTGGACAGAGTGGATGTTGGGAAGATGGTCACATGGGTAGGAGAGACTAGGACCCGAGGGCACAGCCTTAGTGAAGGGAAGACCTTTTTTGAATGGAGATAAGGAGACATTTCTTCAGTTAGAGTGGGGAATGTATGGAATTCACTGCCCCAGAAGGCTGTGGAGGCCAGGGCATTGAGTATATTTAAGACTGCGATAGATAGGTTCTTGAGTATTGAGGGCTACGGAGTTGTGAAACTTATTGAATGGTGGAGGAGACTCCGGCTCTAATTTCCGCTCCTGTCTTATGACCCAAATACAGCAGGTCTGGCAATATCTTAGACTCCTACAAAGTTTCAAGTCACACGACACCAGGTTATAGTCCAAGAGTTTTTTTATTTGAAACCACAAGCTTTCTTCAGGTGACGAAGGGGCAGTGCTTCAAAAGCTTGTGATTTCAAATAAACCGCTTGGACTATAACTTGGTGTTGTGACTTGTCCAACCCAGTCCAATACTGGCACCTCTACCTCTTAGATTCATACAGCACAGAAAAGGCCCCTTTGAGTCTGCATCGACAGAACTACCTCAGAAAGCCCACAAATCCCAGTTTGCCACACTTGTCCCGTATCCTCGGATGTTATGGTATTTGAGGTGCCCATACAACATTCGTGTTCCGACGTTTCTGTCACCTTCCCCTTTTTTTTCAGCCAGTGCATTTTGAGATTCCCATCAGCCACTGAGTTTTTTTCCCTCTTACAGCTCCCCTCTGCATCTGTAGCCCCTCACCCTAAAAATATACCCACTCCCCTGGCTATGATTGACCCCTCAACCAAGGATCACAGCTGCTCTCTCTTCCCCTGCCCATACCCCTCAATCTTATAGACTTCCTTCATTTCCCCCCTCCCTCCCCACTGCCTCAGTCTTCTCTACTCTACTCTAGAGAAAACAATCCAAGTCTATCTGGTCTCTCCTTTCTCTCCATAAGATAGAGCTATATAAAGAAAGTTCATGTTTTGAGTTGGGCACGTGCCTCTGCTTTCCCATTTGATCAGTGAAAGGGGTAAGGTGGAATGGATGCCCCTGGCTACAGAACAAAGGATTGGGAACCTTGTGCTGTCCCATCTCTAAGGTGAGGTTTCCATAGTCTGTACCAGACAATATGGCTACGCTCTCATCTGGGAGAAAGAGAGATGGGTGGTGGTGATTTTGTAACCTGAGGGTCACCACACCTCAGACTGGGAGGGTGTGAAGGAGATTCTTGCTAACGGTAACCAGCTAGTGCACGAATTGAACCATTTCTAACCTCCCTGCTGACCTCCATAACCCTCCAGTCTTTGCCATCCTTCCATGTTGGCCTCTTGTCTGCTCGCAGAGCGCTTCAGAGAACATCTCCCAGACACCTGCACCACCCAACACCACTGCCCTGTGGCCAAACACTTCAACTCCCCCCTCGTCACTCCCTTATCACCTGCCACCCATGGACCCTGTAACCTCATGGCATCAATGTGGATTTCATCAACTTCCACATGTACCCTCGTGACCTATCCATCTTCCTTCTTGCCCCTCCTCTGACCTGTCACCATTACCCCCCCCACCTTCATCTACCTATCACACTCTCATGTACCTTTCCACAACGCCCTCCCCACTCCCTCAGCGCTCAGCCTCCTCCCTGATGAACAGCTTTTGCCCAAAACATAGACTCTCCTGATCCTCCTGGTATTGTCTGACTTGCTGTGCTTTTCCAGCACTAGCTGAAAATGTGTTGCTGGTTAAAGCACAGCAGGTTAGGCAGCATCTCAGGAACAGGGAATTCTCAGCAGGTTAGGCAGCATCTCAGGAACAGGGAACACTCTCTCATTTACCACATCCCACCCTCAGTGGTTCGCACTGCTGCTCCCAGCACCAGGGTTCGATTCCACCCACATGTGACTGTGCAAACTCCACACAAACATTCTGTGTGCATTTGCTCTGGCTTCCCCCCCACAGTTCAAAGATGTGCTGGTTAAGGTGGATTGGCCGTGCTCAATTGCTTCATAGTGCCCAAGGGCGGTGGGTTGCAGGGATAGAGTAGGGAGGTGGGTCTGTGTGGATTTGATGGGCTGAATGGTCTACTTCCACACTGTTGGGATTCTGACCCTTTTAGTGCTCTCTCCTTCCGTAAGACACTGCCTTAGTTCTGTTCTGGTGCATTCTTAAGACTTGGCATTAATCAGACAGATATCTGACACCAAAGGCATGTCCCACAGGTGCACTCACTGTGAATGGCTGTAACAGCTAGTGCTCTAAGGATTGGATGGGTCTATACCCACACAGAAATTGGCCATTCAGCCCAACCAGCCCACTACTAGCACTTGTGCTGCTAACATCCTCCCATCCCCTCTCCTCAATCTATAATTCATCTCCCCATTGGGATGAATAGAAATGGACGTTCTGGGGGAGATGTAGCAGTCTATATCACTTCCACTTAAATCCAGGCTCTGGGTTTAAAATCCCACCTACTGGAATTGGAATTCAATGAATTTAAAAGTCTTGCCATGGTATTGGAGTCCATGACCTTTTTAATCAATTGTGAAAACTCCTCTAATTCACTAATGTCCTTTTTTTTTCTCCCCCCCCAGGGAGGGAAACTGCTATCCTTACCTGGTCTGGCCTACACATGATTCCAAAGTTTGTCATTTGAGGACTCTGGGTCTGTACTGAATGGAGTTGAGGGATGGGGTGGGGGTGCAGAAACCTGAAACACTCAGAATACCGAGAGGCCTGGGTGAGGTGGACGTGGAGATGATGTCTCCGTCGGTAGGAGAGACCAGGATCCGAGGGCACAGCCTCCGAGTGAAGGGACAACCTTTTAGGACTGAGATGCGGAGGAATTTCTTCAGCCAGAGGGTGGGGAAATCTGTGGAACTCTTTTTGCCACAGAGGGCTGTGGAGGCCAAGTCATTGTGTCTCTGAATCAGAGGGGTTCTTGATTAGTAAGGGTTATGGGCAGGAGAATGGGGTTAGGAAATGCATCAGCTGTGACTGAGCAAACCTGCCTGGCTGACCCTTGCCCCTATATCTCATGGTGTTATGGACCTATGGCAATGACTCTTAACTGTCCCTGGAAATAGCCAAGCAAGACCCTATTTAAGGGCAATTGGGTGTTGAGCAACAAATATTGACCTCTTATCAATGACACCCATGTCCCATGAATGAAATAAAAACTCTAAGCATTAACACATTAATTTTTTTTTCTTTAAAACAGCTAAGTATCCAGAGATGAAGTCTCTCATGACTCCAGATCCTCATCTGAAATGGATTGTAAGCGCGATGGTTCTCTTCCAGTTTGCCTCTTGCTACCTGGTGAAGGACTTGTCCTGGGGCTGGCTGGTGTTTTGGGCCTACGTTCTGGGAGGCTGTGTCAACCACTCCCTGACCCTCGCCATCCACGACATCTCCCACAACGTGGCCTTTGGGAACAAGGCGGCCAAGTGGAACCGCTGGTTCGCCATGTTCGCCAACCTGCCCATCGGGATGCCCTACTCCGCCTCCTTCAAGAAGTACCACATTGACCACCACCGGTACCTGGGGGGTGACAGCCTGGACGTGGACGTGCCCACTGAGTTCGAAGGCCGGTTCTTCTGCACGCCCACCCGCAAGCTAATCTGGCTCTTCCTTCAGCCGCTCTTCTATGTTCTGCGGCCGTTGTACGTCAACCCCAAACCCATCACACAAATGGAACTGATCAATGCTGTTATCCAACTGGGTTACGACCTCTTCATTTACTACATCTGGGGCCTGAAGCCCATCTTTTACATGTTGGCAGCTTCCATGTTGGGCATGGGCCTCCATCCGTTCTCCGGACACTTCATCGCCGAGCACTACATGTTCCTGAAGGGATACGAGACCTACTCCTACTATGGGCCCCTCAACTGGTTGACCTTCAATGTGGGATATCACATGGAGCATCATGACTTCCCCAGCATCCCTGGAAGCAAGCTTCCCCTGGTAATTGCTACTCTTTCAAAAGTATGCTTACCTCCATTGGCTGTTCTGTTTTTCATTGCCAATTATTATGGTTGGCATGACTGGGCAAGCTTGATTTAAGAGCCTGCACTCTGAAGCCAATGGGGGTGAACCTTTGGTAGGGGGAGAGAGCTTATGGAGCTAGACTGGGCCTCCCTTGTAGTGTTTGCCCTGATTTTCATGGGTGGGATGTCAGTCAGGGCAATGCTTTACTCCAGTGGGCATTAGCCACCCTGAGGCTGGAGTGAGGGTTGGGTTTGGCACTCCAGCTGCTGCCTCCTTGAGGGAGGAACAGGATTTGGCTGGTTTGTCAAGTAGTCTACATCTAGGATGAAAGACTCCTTTTGGACAAGAGGAAATGGTACCAATCTACAAGTGGTCACAGTCATGAAGGTGCTGTTCGTTAAACATTATCTGTTGCAATCCTGTTTTCCAGCACCTGGCCCACCCTCTGTATCCTCTGAACAATTGGTGTTTTATGTGCTCCCCTAAATACTTGATGTCTTGAGAATTCCTTCCTCTACTACTCTTCACAAGCAGTGAGTTCTAGATCCACCTCCCCACCTTCGGAGTCCAACAATTCTTCCTCTAATCCCCTCTTTTAAAAAGAAATCTGTCCCTGGTGC
Organism: Hemiscyllium ocellatum; assembly: GCF_020745735.1. Lineage (NCBI taxonomy): Eukaryota > Metazoa > Chordata > Chondrichthyes > Orectolobiformes > Hemiscylliidae > Hemiscyllium > Hemiscyllium ocellatum. The sequence continues at coordinate 8,420,138 of NC_083447.1, read as the reverse complement.
TTGGTCTCTCTCCTGAAGGAAGACCGGCTGTTTGTGTCCCTCCAACAAATTCCAACCAATGGTACACCTGCTCTTCCATTTCTGTAAGATCATGGCTGATATAGGTTTAACCTCCACACTCCCACCCCCAAACAATCTTAGTCCTACATCCAATCTCACTACTTTTTGTAGCTATATAATGTGGCGGCACGGTGGCACAGTGGCTAGCACTGCTGCCTCACAGCACCAGGGACCTGGGTTCAATTCCCGCCTCAGGTGACTGACTGTGTGGAGTTTGCACGTTCTCCCCGTGTCTGCGTGGGTTTCCTCCGGGTGCTCCGGTTTCCTCCCACAGTCACAAAGATGTGCGGGGTCAGGTGAATTGGCCATGCTAAATTGCCCGTAGTGTTAGGTAAGGGGTATATGTAGGGGTATGGGTGGGTTGCGCTTTGGCGGGTCAGTGTGGACTTGTTGGGCCAAAGGGCCTGTTTCCACACTGTAAGTAATCTAATCTAATCATAATCACTGTGTGTCAGGTAGTTGAAGCTCTGTCTCTGTCTTCACTCCCTCCTTCCCCCCCCCCCCCCCCCCAATTCTCTAGTGTCTTGACTGTAGGGCCAGTTGTCACCAGCAAGATATTGAGAAAGTGGGACTTTTTTTTTCTCAATCTCAGCTGGTGTGAGAATTGAATGCACGCTGTCGACATTACTAGGATGGCACTGCTGCATCACAGCACCAGGGACTTGGGTTCGATTCCACCCTCTGGTAACTGTGCAAACTCCACACAGACATTCTCCCAGTGTCTGTGTGGGCTTCCTCTGGGTGTTCCCACAGTCCAAAGATGTGCAGGTTAGGGGAGGATTGGCCATGGGGAAAATTGTCCCATTAGTATCCAGGGATGTGGGGGTTAGGTGCATTAGTCAGAGGGAAATCTAGAGTAATAGGATAGAGGAATGAGTCTGGATGGGATCATCTCCCAGACCATCATAACCTCATCACCTCAGGGATCTCCCATCCACCGCCTCCAACCTCATAGTCCCACAACCCCGCACCGCCTGTTTCTACCTCCTGCCCAAAATCCACAAACCTGACTGCCCCGGCCGACCCATTGTCTCAGCCTGCTCCTGCCCCACCGAACTCATCTCTGCATACCTCGACACGGTCCTGTCCCCCTTAGTCCGAGAACTCCCCACCTACGTTCGGGACACCACCCACGCTTTCCACCTCCATGATTTTTCACTTCCCCGGTCCCCAACGCCTTATCTTCACCATGGATATTTAGTCCCTGTACACCTCCATCCCCCATCACGAAGGACTCAAAGCCCTCAGCTTCTTCCTTTCCCGCCGCACCAACCAGTACCCTTCCACTGACACCCTCCTTCAATTGACTGAACTGGTCCTCACTCTGAACAACTTCTCTTTCCAATCCTCCCACTTCCTCCAAACTAAAGGAGTTGCCATGGGCACCCGCATGGGCCCCAGCTATGCCTGTCTCTTCGTAGGATATGTGGAACAGTCTATCTTCCGCAGCTACACTGGCACCACCCCCCACCTTTTCCTCCGCTACATCGATGACTGTATCAGCGCTGCCTCGTGCTCCCACGAGGAGGTTGAACAGTTCATCCACTTTACGAACACCTTCCACCCCGACCTCAAATTCACCTGGACTGTCTTGACTCCTCCCTCCCCTTCCTAGACCTCTCCATTTCTATCTCGGACAACCGACTCAACATGGACATTTACTATAAACTGATTCTCACAGCTACCTAGACTACACCTCCTCCCACCCTGCCCTCTGTAAAAATGCCATCCCTTTTTCCCAATTCCTTCGTCTCCGCCGCATCTGCTCCCAGGAGGACCAGTTCCAATACCGAACAACCCAGATGGCCGTCTCCTTCTAAGATCACAATTTCCTCCCAGACGTGATCGATGATCTCCTCTGCCTTGGAGCCCCACCCCTCCAACCGCCACCAGGACAGAACCCTACTGGTTCTCACCTACCACCCCACCAACCTCCATATACATCATATCATCCGTCGTCATTTCCACCACCTCCAAACGGACCCCACCACCAGGGATATAGTTCCTTCCCCTCCCCTATCAGCATTCCGAAATGACCACTCCCTCCGTGACTCCCTCATCAGGTCCACACCCCCCACCAACCCAACCTCCACTCCCGGCACCTTCCCCTGCAACCGCAAGAAATGCAAAACTTGTGCCCACACCTTTTTTCCCCCCCCCCCCCCACCTTACTTCCCTCCAACGGATCCTTTCATATCCACCACAAATTCACCTGCACCTCTACACACATCTATTGCATCTGCTGCACCCGATGTGGCCTCCTCTATATTGGGGAGACAGGCCGCCTACTTGCAGAATGCTTCAGGGAACACCTCTGGGACACCCGGACCAACCAACCCAACCACCCCGTGGCTCAACACTTCAACTCCCCCTCCCACTCCACCAAGGACATGCAGGTCCTTGGACTCCTCCATCGCCAGACTATAACAACACGACGGCTGGAGGAAGAGCGCCTCATCTTCCGCCTGGGAACCCTCCAACCACAAGGGATGAACTCGGATTCCTCCAGTTCCCTCATTTTTCCCCCCCACCCCGTCTCAGTCCCAACCCTCAGACTCAGCACCACCTTCCTAACCTGCAATCATCTTCCTGACCTCTCGGCCCACTCCACCCCTCACCTTAACCTCCTTCCACCTAAGTCCCTCCTCCCTACCTTTTACCTTAGCCTGCTTGGCACACTTTCCTCATTCCTGAAGAAGGGCTCATGCCCGAAACGTTGATTCTCCTTCTCATTGGATGCTGCCTGACCTGCTGCGCTTTTCCAGCAACACCATTTTCAGCTCTGATCTGCAGTCCTCATTTTTCTCCTCTGGATGGGATACTCCTTGGAGGGTTGGTGTGGACTTGTTGGGCCAAATGGCCTGTTTCCACACTGTGGGGATCCTATGATTACTGTGCATTGCAAACTAACCCCACTTTTCCAACCCCCCCCCCCCCCCCCCCCCACAATTTCTTCTGCACCCTCTCTGATTATAATCCCATCCATCCTAAAGAGTAGATAAATCCCACCAGCTGAAATGTTTTGATGGGTTGAGGAAGAGGTCCAAAATGTGAGTTGTGCCCAAGTGGAATGATGGAGAATTCTCATTTATATCTCTTTTTGTGTTTTTTTTAAGGTTAAGAAGATTGCCCCAGAGTTCTATGAGAATCTACCTCAGCACACCTCCTGGCTTCGAGTCCTCTGGGATTTTGTCCTGTGTGACTCGATTGGGCCATTCTCTCGGGTGAAGCGCGTGTGTAAGCTGGTGAAGGAGCAGTGAACCTTGTGTGTGGAGCCTCTCAGGGCTGGTCATCTCCCCCACCCACTCCCCCATCACTAATTGTTTAATGAAAACAGTAAATGATCATTTATAAAGCTTCACCTGAAACCAAACTCTGGCCACTCTGTCCCTCCGTGAAGGAAACCAACCATGTATTTTTGGGCTGGGGGCTGACCAGTCATACATACAACTGTGTATATTGCTGGGGGTGGCAAATTCTCAGTCTGTTTTTAACTGTCCAGAGATGATAAAGCTAGACCCTTCCAAACAGGGAAAATGTATTTTGCAATATATAACTGGGGTACGGGACTGGAATGTTGTTCCTGGGAGTAATTTGTTAGAGGACAAGTTGTCACACTGACATAGTGACTACACTGACTGCAGCGTCTCCAGTCTACATCAGGAAGGAGTCACTTTGTCTTGTTTGGAAGGGCCTGGGGAGGGGCATGTGTGTATTTAAATGGTAACTCTCTCCAAGCCCTTCCTGGAGCAGTGCCCTTGAACGATAGACCTCTTCAGCAGTTAACAATATAGCATCACAAACCTAGGCTCACAGTCCAGAGCGCTGGTGACCCCCGTGGAGAGGGAATCATGGTGTTGTCAGTGACTGGTCTTTTGGTGGGAGGAGGGAGGGAGGGAAAGAGGGAGAAACTGCAGTCCCACTTTCAGTGGGATCTGAGGAGCTTGGGAAATGGGGCACACAGCTGGAAAACACATCTTAATAGAAACCCAGTTGGGTGAAAGAGCCTGTAATGTCACCATATTGTTTGAATGCTTCAAGCACATCAGATGTTCTCATTCTCACATTATTTTGTTTAAGATTTCTCCTTTCTATGAGGAAGTAGGTGGATCACTTTTTTTTTAAAAGGAGGTGGGATTAGTCACCATTATCAAACACACCCAAGATCTTTGTGTGTAATGTATGAGGTAGAGGAACAGGCTAGCTGAAGATTGTGTTTTTGTGCTCTCATTTTACTCAAAGCAAATGGCAACTGAGCAGAGGCTGAATTCAGGTCACTGCAGTGGAATAGCCACTGCTTCTCGTTTTAATCAAGTTTTTGAATGTGATTTAGAAATATTTGTAGGATTGGGGGTGGAAGAGGGACTTTTTTTAACAAAAAAAAAGTTGTTGACATTCTCTTTTAAACTGTTGTGAAATCATTAAAATGGATCTTTATATATAAAGTGATAGTGTCTTGTTTTGATTGATAACAGACAGGGTCAAAACGTATGGCATTGTTAAAGAACAGCAGCATCTGGGGAGCAGGAGCGTTGATATTTCACGTATTCTCCAGGAATACTGCCTGACCTGTGCTGCTTCAGCATCTGTATTCCTCACGTATCCCTTCCTCGTAACCAACAGGAGAGACTTGGCCAGAGTTGGCTGATTAGGCTTTGATCCAGAGGTCAATGCTAGTTTAGTGTTCCTCCAATTCTGTTCTCTTGCCCTCCCTTTTTGGAAAGATTATCAAATTCGAGGATATTGGATGGAAAGAAGCTGTTTCCTGCTTTTTAAGAAAGATCTTAAAAACAAGAGGGCACTGAGTTAAAGCCTTTTGCAAAGAAGGAAATGTGGTTTCTTTCTTGGAGTTCATTTCATCAACTGGTTAGACCAGTGGTTTCTGTCCACTCCTAACTATCCAGCAGGCAGGTAAAAGTCAACCACTTTTGTGGGTCTGGACTAAGTCAGAATTCACACCACACTAAAGGCTTGGGATTTTAAACAACATTTCTTTTGAGAATGCTGAAAGGCAACATTACAAACTTTTCACTGCACTCATTCAAATGTGTGTGGGAGGGGGGTGGGGTAGTGCTGGAAAAGGTCAGGCACCATCCAAGAAGCAGGAGAATTTAACATTTTGGGCATAAGCCCTTTATCAGGAGATCCTCTGTTCCCTGACCTGTGCTTTTCCAGCACCACACTCTCACCTCCGATCCTCAGCATCTGCAGACCTCACTTTCTACTCATTCAACTGCATGTGCCAATGAAGGCTATTCTGGTCAGCTTGTGTGACTCACTTTGTCCATTTAACACCAGCATCCCCTGTATTGTGGCTCTGGATAGAGTGAGGGTGGCAGGTTCCCTAAGGGACACCAGTTAATAAATGTCATTTTCTATTCATTGTTTTGTGATAGTGGACTGTAATGCCAGACTCTGAATTCAAATTCCACCATGACAGGATTTGAAGCTGGGTTCTCTAGAACATTGGGTGGGGGTCTGGGTTAATAGGTTGACAATAATACCAAGGGCCCATCAACCCAGTGGTGAGGTCTGGATTGTACTACTGGAATACAACAATCAGCCACTCTGAATAACTTGCAGTTCCACACACTGGTACCATAAAGAATTAGGTGATAACTTTTTAAGATTTATAGCTCAGGTTGATAAGTTAGCTTGTTGAGCTGGAAGGCTTACGTTGTCACCATGACTGGGTAAAATCAGTGAGTCTCTGAAGTGCTGGTGGTATGTCCCACCTCTCTATTCATAGGTCTTGGTTTCTTAAGGCAGGTGATGTCTTTTCCAGTTCTTTTTATCAAGATCAATGGGATCTAAGTTGATGTGTTATTGATGGAGAGAATACCATGCCTTATCATGTGTGACTTAGGACTTGTGAAACTAGGCTGTGCTGTCCCAGTCAAAGTAGTGCCCTCCTTTGTATGTGTGGAAACTAGTGATCATGGGTCATGTCTGTTGGTGACTAGTTGTTCATGTTTCATGCTAGTTTGTCCAATCGTAGTGTTGAACAGTTATTGCATGGTATCATGTAAATGCTAGTAGTATCTAGTGGATCCTTTCGGTTCATTAGTCACTGTTTAAGTGAGTTGGCATCATGGTAGCACACAAACCTACGAAGGGTTTGAAGAATTGGCTGTGTGTGTGTGTGTGTATATAGTGTGTGATGGAGGTAAGAGAATGCGTGTGTGTGTGTGTGTGTTTCTCTTCGACTGTGCAGCAGAATGATTTGAGATGGGGAATCCTTTCTCGGGTATATTCAAGGCCAAAGGGTAACTAAGGAGCCCCCTATTCTCCTCCCTAGAGATTGGGGCCATCTACATGCAGAACCACAGACTGGGATCCCAAACAAATATTCCACATCCGTATTTACTGTGGAGAAAAACAAGGGAACATGGAAATAAATATTGATGGCTTAAATAGTCCACATTAGGAACTCCAGCATTTCTTCTGTAAAGTTCATAAACAAAGATAAGCTCCCAGGCCACTGTGCAAAGTTAAGGATGTTTATATCATCTCTAGCCATAGATGAGGTGCCAGAAAACTGGAGGGTGGCTAATGTTGTACCATTATTTTAAAAAGGCTACAAGGAAAAGCCCCAAGGAACTCAACCTTTTTTGAATCTGATGTCAGTGGTGGGTAAATTACTGGGAGGGGATTCTGAGAGACCGGATTTACATGCATTTGGAAAGGCAAGGACTGATTTGGGATAGTCAGCATCGCTGTGTGTGTGTGTGTGTGTGTGTGTGTGTGTGTGTGTGTGTGAGAGAGAGAGAGAGAGAGAGAAATGAGATGACAGATCATGTCAACATGGGCTTTAGTAACCAGTCTTCCGTGTGGAGCCTTGCTAAGGTTAGATCGCATCAGATTCATCAACCAGGCCATACCAACTGTAATCCCAAACTCACCTGGTCCCACCTGCCTGCTCCTGGCCCATATCCCTCCAAACGGTGGTTATGCCTGAACTTATTCAAATGTCTGAACCACTAGGACCTTCGTTGCATTCTCAAGGATTCTGCACTGTAATCACTGTAAAAGTTGCCCCTCACCTTAAAAATATGCCCTGAGTCTTGAAATCCCCCACCCCAGGCAAAAGATCTGTGCCATCTTTATCCATCTTTATAAACCTCTAGGTCACCCCTCAACTTCCTACACGCCAGTGGAAGAAATCCCAGCCTCTCCTTATAACCCAAACCCTCCGTTCCTGGCAATAACCTAGCACAGAGGAAGCTTGATTATCCAAAGGCGATCTCTAGGTCCTGATCGAAACAGTGCATCAAAGATGTGTTTCCAACAGTGATCACATCTTTTGTTCACAGTGATTAAGCAGGTACCATCTCCAAATGACTGACTGACCGCCTGCTCTCTCTCTCCCCACACAGTCCAAAGATGTGCAGGGTAGGTTAATTGGCCAGGCTAAATTGCCCGCAATGTTAGGTGAAGGGGTAAATGTAGGGGAATGGGTCAGGGTGGGTTGCTCTTTGGAGGGTCGGTGTGGACGTGTTGGGCCAAAGAGCCTTTTTTCACACTAAGTAATTGAAACGCTTTCCCTGGAGTTCCACAGAGGGGTGTACCCTAAACCCCTCCTTCCCCAGATAATCTCTCCATTGTCCTGTACAGGGCAAAGGTGGAACCTATCAAAAAGTTGCAGTGATAAGTTGTGTGCGTGACAGTGGCTGTATGCGTGCTATATGGAGCCTTACCCCACAAAGGCAACTGCAGCAGTCCACATGCCCCAGAAGGGGGTGAGGGGGTTGGTGGGTGTATACCAGGTTGGGGGTGGGGGTGGGGGGAAAGGACTCACGCACTGCTCTCTGTGCAGGAGACTAGCAGCTGCTCAGACTTTAAAAACTCCAAGCCCCGGAGGAAAGGCATTTAAATCGATTATCCAAATGAAATAGTTCCTACCCCTCCCATTCAGATCATAGAGGAACCTCTGTACAGAGGAACCTCTATTAGCCAGCATTAGATTATCCAAATTTTGGATTATCCAGCAAGATTTCAATGCTCAGCTAAACTTGTGGCATTTGATTATCTAGAATTCAATTAACTGAACTATCAAAAAAGAACAGCAGGGTGACCTTTTCAAGCTAAAGATGAGGGTTATGGCAATGTGGAACTCTGACAGAAGGCAAACAATTTTTTTTCAAGGCATGATTCTTGATTGATAGGAGAATTGAAGGATAGCACAGGGGTGTCTTGTGATAATGTTCCACCTGGTTGGTTAGATAAATGATCTCCATTTTAAAACCAGGGTAATTGGGGCAGTTTACAGAAGAAAATTTAAAAAAAAAATTAAAAAAAGTCAGCAACAAGACCACTGCTGAATCAAACCAAAACATGTTTATATTTCAGTATAAAGGCATCCAGTGTTTACACTTTATATATAAAATAAGAATGTAAAAAAAAAAGCCAATAAAATGGACATCCTGCAGAATGGCCCAGTGCCAGTATTGAATGACAGAGAAAGCGACATTCCCACATTTCGGATAAGTGGATCTTGGGGCACATTTCCCATCAGCACGCCACCCCCACCCCATGCACAGCTGCACAATCGGCCCAAGGAAAAGACCGCAAGAGATGTGGGTCCCTCAAGGCAGCACAGACTGCCCTCAAATTTGCACAGTCAAAATTTATTTTACTTAACCCCCAACCTGTCCAGATTCCACTCCATGGTGAATGGTCCTCAGGGGCTCCCTTTCAGATGATGACTCACCTCACCACACAGACTGCTTTCCCCCTCCAACCCAGACAGTAGACTAGAAGGTGTCAGCCAATGAAGGGGTGGGGAGGGCAAACCCTTGTTCTTCCCCACCATCCCTTGCACCATGTCATTCTTAAGTGACAAACCATTTCAGGGACAATGTCAGGAACATCAAGCTGGGGAGGGGGGGGGGGTGATGTGTGGGAGCTTTCCCCACCCCCTCAGTCAGCGATTGCCCTTCCACCCATCTAGTCAGATTGCCCCTTCTATCCCCCACCCTCGAACTCTTTTTTTTCATGAGGGAACGCTGACTTCATGAATACCCGTCCCTAGGAATTTGAGGTGGGGGAGACAGGGGGGCACACACAAAGGGATCAAAAATAAACCCCACCCCCCCACCCTTCAGAATCTATATCAGGCCCCACTACAGGCTTTATTGCACCCCCTCCCCCACCCACCTCCCTCCCCAAGACAGTGGGTAGAATTGGCATGGTCTTGAGGTTGGCACAGAATCACAAAGGGTATCCCTTTACTCCACCCCCAGACACCTCCCCCCGACCCTACCCAGCCCAGACACAAGGATCTTTATATCCAATCTACTCAGAGTCCTCCATTCCCAATACCGCCGATTTAAAGCCATCCTGATTCCGAGACACGTCAAGTGTCTGAAATTTTTGCGTCAATTATTTTTTTTTAACCTCCTCGACATCTAAACATCAATCCTCCCACCCAGCTCACCCCCGCCAAAAAACAAAACGGAATTCACGGACGGGAGTTAAACAAAAACTGAAGAGAGAAGAAAATATTTGGATTGAAAAAAATATATAATTCCGGAAGTTTCTGAGGGAAATAACATCTCTCAAAAGCCTAGAAGATCGAAGCTGACAAACCCTTCACCGCCGTTTTAGTAATTTTCTTTTTGAAGGAATAAAAAAAAAATAAAATAAAAATTCCCCTCTCGACAATCAAAGCAAAAATGCCCCGGGGGGGGGGGGGGGGGGCAAGACTGAGACAAATTTATTCAGGAAACTGGGGAAAAAAAAAGTGTTTAACACCCCCCCCCCCCAACCACTTCCTCTGAAATTTAATTAAGAAAAACTTTTCGTGGGCGTTTTATTTTTGGAAATACACCCTCCGCACTGACTGGGCGATGGGGCGGGGGACGAGTGGACTTGGTCTGGTCAATACTGTCCCAACGTCAGACGCACTTTCATGTCCACACCACCCCACCTCACCCCACACCCCCAACCCACCCCCCACAACTCCCCCCCCCCCCCCAAAAAATCCGAGCCATCCTCCGAACTGGAAAACTATGTGGAGCTCAGGCGCTGTATCTCTTGCCGAACAGCTGAAAAAGAAGAAATAAAAAAAAGAGAAAACTTGCATTTGTACAGCACCTTTCAGCACCCATGCGCCTCACTTGACAGGGTGGGGGGTGGAGGGAGCTGTCCACAGACCCGCGATGTAGACGTTGCGGGGTATGGAGTCGTACAGCACAGAAACAGACCCTTCGGCAGAACCCGTCCATGCTGACCAGATATCCCAACCCAATCTAGCCCTGTTTGCTAGCACCTGGCCTATATCCCTCCAAACCCTTCCTATTCATATACCCATCCAGATGCCTTTTAAATGTTGTAATTGTACCAGCCTCCACCACTTCCTCTGGCAGCTCATTCCATACACGTACCACCCTCTGTGTGAAAACATTGCCCCTTAGGTCCCCTATATCTTTCCCCTCTCACCTTAAACCTATGCCCCTCTAGTTCTAGACTCCCCCACCCCAGGGAAAAGACCTTGTTTATTTACCCTATCCATGCCTCATGATTTTATGACCCTCTATAAGGTCACCTCTCAGCCTCTGACGCTCCAGGGAAAACAGCCCCAGCCTGTTCAGCCTCTCCCTGTAGCTCAGATCTTCCAACCCTGGCAACATCCTTGTAAATCTTTCCTGCACCCTTCCAAGTTTTACAACGTCCTTCTGATAGGAGGGAGACCAGAATTGAATGCAGTAACCAATGTCCTGTACAGCCGCAACATGACCTCCTAACTCCTGTACTCAATACTGTGACCAATAAAGGAACGCATACCAAATGCCTTCTTCACTATCCTATCTACCTGCGACTCCACTTTCAAGGAGCTATGAACCTGCACTCCAAGGTGTGTCTGTTCGACAACACTGCATATACTGTGGTTAGACCCGTGATGCCCTTAGAGAGCGAATTCCAGGATTCTGACCCAGCGACACTGAAGGAACGGTGATAGATTTCCAAGTCAGGATGGGGAGTGGAGGGGAAGTTGCAGGGGGTGGTGTTCCCATGTATCTACTGCCCCTTGTCCTTCCTGATGGAAGTGGTCGAGGGTTTGGAAGGTGCTGCCCAAGGATCTTTGGTGGATGTCTGCAGTGCATCTTGGAGATGATTTCCTTCAAAATCCCGGAATTCCCTCCCTCAGGGCATTGTGGGTCTACCTTCAGCACACGGACTGCAGCGGTTCAAGAAGGCAGCTCACCCCCACCTTCTCAAGGGGGCAATTAGGGATGGGGTGACCCAGCCAGCGATGCCCATGTCCCATAAATGAACAATTGTAAACAATTATTGTTGACCATTAGTTAAACAATGTCAGGATCATGAAGACTGGGCCACTTGGCGATGCCCCCCCTGGTTAAATAGCTAGTGGAATTCCTGACTCACAAAGTGCCGGCTGACACTTCCTCTGTACCCAGATACCAATGCCAAGGATTTGTGATGTCTTAGCGGGAAGGGGTTGGCTAGTGGAAGGTACAGGGGCCACGCCAATTCAATGGAAAAGGCCAAGCTGTCAGAACGGCACTGCAGAAGGCCATTCTGGCCCAGAATCCCCCTGCTGACCCTTGGAAAGAGACCAGTAAGCCGCAAGGGTAAAATTAGGCCATTCAGCCCATCGAGTCTGCTCAATGAGACCAAAAACCCGCAGATGCTGGAACCCAAGGTGGACAGGCAGGAGGCTGGGGGAACACAGCAAGGCAGGCAGCGTCAGGAGGGACAGGCAGGAGGCTGGAGTAACACAGCAAGGCAGGCAGGCATCAGGAGGGACAGGAAAGAGGCTGGGGGAACACAGCAAGGCAGGCAGCATCAGGAGGGACAGGCAGGAGGCTGGAGTAACACAGCAAGGCAGGCAGCATCAGGAGGGACGAGGGACAGGCAGGAGGCTGGAGGAACACAGCAAGGCAGGCAGGCATCAGGAGGGACAGGCAGGAGGCTGGAGGAACACAGCAAGGCAGGCAGCATCAGGAGGGACAGGCAGGAGGCTGGAGGAACACAGCAAGGCAGGCAGCATCAGGAGGGACAGGCAGGAGGAACACAGCAAGGCAGGCAGCGTCAGGAGGGACAGGCAGGAGGCTGGGGGAACACAGCAGCACTTTCAGCACAAATGAGAGGAGTCAAAAAATGGTGGTGGGGGTCGGGGTGGCTGGTAATGTCAGTCACTGATCTCCTGTCAGCTACTACCTGCGATGATTTCATCCTTGACTTTCTGCAGCTCTTTCTTCACGTCCTCCAGCAGCTCCTGCAGAGACAGAGAATGTGAGAGTCAGCGAGAGAAGGAAAGAGAGTTAGAACGAGAGAGGGAGAGTGGTTCAGGTGGAGAATGTCAGGGTGAGACAGAGACACAAGACTCGCGCCTCAAAAAGATACACAGGTCATTCCGGTCAGAGTGAAAAGGAATTGTATTTGTATAGCACCTCTCCTGATCCTGGAGTTTCCCAAAGTGGTTTACAGGCAATGCTTGAGGTGTGGTCCCTATTGTAAATGTAGGGACCACAAACAGCAACATGACAGAAAAATACAGATTGTCCCTGAAACCAACATCTAGAGAGCAGCAGGAGCTTTGGGATCGGGAGATCACGTTGGTATATTTCAGTGGGATCTCCTCCAGCTGATTGGGAGGACAGACGGTGTTCCGAATGATCAACTCACACAGTCAGACAGCTCCTCTGACAGGGTAACACTCCCCCAGCGCCGCACCGGGACAGTGCAACAGTGTAATACTCCCCCCAGCACTGCACCGGGACAGTGCGATAGGGAAACACTCCCCAGCACCACACCGGGATAGTGCGACAGTGTAACACTCTCCCAGCACCACACCGGGATAGTGCGACAGTGTAACACTCCCCCAGCCCTGCACCGGGATAGTGCGACAGTGTAACACTCCCCCAGCCCTGCACCGGGATAGTGCGACAGTGTAACACTCCCCCACAGTCCCGCACCAGGACAGTGCGACAGCGTAACACTCCCCACAGCTCCTCTGACAGGGTAACACTCCCCCAGCACTGCACCAGGACAGTGCGACAGCGTAACACTCCCCCAGCACTGCACCAGGATAGTGCGACAGTGTAACACTCCCCCACAGCCCTGCACCGGGACAGCGCAGCACTCCCCCCCCCCCCCCCGCCCCCACCGGAACAGCGCGACAGTGCAGCACTCTCTCCCCCCTCCTCCCCCCCCCCCCCCCCCCCCCACCACAAAGGAAGGAGGGAAGTGAACAGGCTCTCCCAGACCCCATGAAGCTCAGTGTCCAATGGAACCACCAGTAAAGCAGCATCATCCTCCACCCCTCCTCCCCCGAGCCAGGGGATCAGTACCTGTCTCATCCGGTCTGCGTCGGTATCATCTGACGTTGTATCGTTGCTCGTGGGAGTGGATTTGACCCTGGGGGAGAAACAGGCAGGAAACATCAATCCATCAAAGTGAGGGTCACCTTAACCCTGGAGGTGCATTGGGCAGGAGCAGGTGGATCAGTGCAAGAGGGTACAGGGAGGGGTGGACAGAACAGCTCACTGACTGAGTACACCCACTTAACACAAGGCAGGAGGGAGGAGGAGGGGACAGGGAGAGGGGAATGGGTCAGGATGGGAGGGACTGCTGTATCCTGGGCTCGGTCTGAGGTGGGGATGGGGTGACAGGTGGAAAACAGGAAATAGTCAGTCAGTCAGTCTCCTGCCACCCCCAGAGAGTCAAGGAAAGACCTGGGGGTGCAGACAGCAACGAGAGTCAAGGGCTGAAGGACAAAGAATAATTAGAGAGGGGGAGGAGTGAAAGGAGGATGATATTCCCGTAGCAACTTCCACAATCGAGAGGCATCCCACAGAATTTACAACCAATAAGGCGATGGATTTGGAACACAGTCACTGCTGTTGCGTCAGAAACACGGCAGCCATTTTGAGCACAGCAAGCTCCCATGTACAATATAGAGAATAAGCAGCACAGCTGTTGGTTTGACGAATAAACAGTAGAGAAAGCTTCCCTTTGCCAGCTTGAAATGGTTTTCAAAAGGTTCCACGTGTGGACCATAGAGGATGGACAATACCTCAACTGGAATACTAACCCCACCGACAGCGCGGCGCTCCCTTGGCGTTGACCCCCGACAGTGGGAGTGCTCCCTCTGCGCTGACCCTCCGACAGCGCAGCGCTCCCTCAGCACTGACCCTCCGACAGGGCCCACTCCCTCAGCACTGACCTTCCGACAGGGCCCACTCCCTCAGCACTGACCCCCCGACAGCGCGGCGCTCCCTCGGCGCTGACCCCCCCCCCCCCCCCCCCCCCCCCCAACAGCGCGGTGCTCACCCCCTCGACAGCGCGACGCTCCCTCGGCGCTGAACCCCCGACAGTGCAGCACTCCCTCAGCACTGACCCCCCAACAGTGGGAGTGCTCCCTCAGCACTGACCCCCCGACAGCATGGCGCTCACCCCCCCCCCCCCCCGACAGCGCTGCGCTCCCTCGGCGCTGACCCCCCGACGGTGGGAGTGCTCCCTCAGCACTGACCCTCCGACAGTGAGGGTGCTCACTGCTGAGCAAGCGCAGGTGGCTCAATGAAGACAGACAGACAGACGTTACATCACTTCCAACCCTGTCTTTGCCCCAGCACAGTGACCAGAAGCTAAAAGCTGTTTGTGCAGAAGCTTTTTAGCATTGAATGCTGAAATAATCGCGAGTTAAATCCTGAGGGAGAGGTATCAGTGCTGACCAGGGACAGGGGTATGGTTGGGGGGTGCAAGGTGACCAAGGAGGGTGGGTGGCTCCCATCTTACTGAGCAGCATTGGGTTGTTGCTGCCTGACAGCGCCCCCTCATGGTCCTGGAGGACCATGGACCCCTCCTGCTGTCACCATCAGCAAATTGGTGCGTTGGGTTGATGGAGAGTTGGCCTATCGCCCAACAGGACACAGTCTGAGAGAGTCAACTCTTGGAGAGGTCGTGTACCTGGAAACTATGGCCAAGGGTTGGAGCTACGGCCCACTGCAACACTCCCCCCTCCCCCGCCCCCATCACCCAACCTGGAGACTGCAGGATGTGGGAGCTCCCCATTGACGCCCACCAGCATCCCACACGAACCCTCATCACCAGAATCACCTGAAGGTCTCCCACCAGACCTCAAAACAAAACATTGCAAACTCCTCCACCTCACTCCCGACTGAGGTAAAATGGGGGCAATGAGGCCTCTGGTCACAAATTGGATGGTTGGGGGGCACAAAATGGATGACGAGGCAAGTGACAGTTGGCTACAAAATGGACAACCAGGCAAGTGGATTGTTGGCCACAGTGGACAACTGCAGTGCTGACCCCTCCCTCAAATCTTTAACCCTCAGTTGCAACAGCGCCAGCAAAGTGCCGACAGACAGCGACTTGAACGTCAGGTACCTATGCTGAGTGCCAGCGTGTGAACTGCTTGAGGAGTCTGTCGTCTTCAGCATGGAGTTACCTCTGCAGAGCGAGAGAGAGGTCAAATCGAGGAAGCAACAGGGGAGAGAGAGAGAGAGAAAAACAAACACAAAATTCACCGAGAAACAGAGGCAGACGCCAGAGGCCTTGTCTGGATTCTGAACGTTGACCACACCGGCTGTGGATCCATCAACGCAGAGTACCCAGACCAGTCACATGCTCAAAACTGACCAATGGGGCTTCACTGACAATCAACCAATCACAGCCTCAGCTCCATTTCAGATTCCAGTTTCTCCAAACTGCGTTGCCATCTTTTCAAATAGAAATGAACCACATAACCTCTAACCCTCTAAACCTTCATCCTTGCTCCCCATTGGGTGGCATGGTGGCTCAGTGGTTAGTAGATACTGCGCTTATGTCATACAGTCAGCAAAGAAAGACCCTTCGGCCCAGCCAGTCCATGCCGACCATAATCCCAAACCAAACTAGTCCCACCTGCCTGCTCCTGGCCCATATCCCTCCAAACCTTTCCTATTCATGTCCTTATCCAAATATCTTTTAAATGTTATAATTGCACTCACATTCACCACTTCCTCAGAGTTCATTCCACACACTAACTATCACAATTTGCCTCTCGTCTTTAAATCTCCTAGTCTTACCCCCTTGTCTTGAATTTCCCATCTTCAGGGAAAAGACAACTACCATCAACTCGATCTATACCTCTCCTTATTTTATAAACTTCTATCGGGTCGCCCCCTCAACCTCCTACGCTCCAGTGAAAAAAGGTTCCAGCATTTCTTTCTAACACCAGCCTTCCACACCCCACAACATCCTGTCGCGAGTTCAGTTGAGTTTCTGGTCAACGGTAACCCCTTAGCATGTTGACTGTGAGGGATTCAGTGACGGTAAACTCCGTTGAATGTCAAGGGGCAATGGTTACATTGTCTTATTAATGAAGAAGTTAAAAATCTCAACACTAGGTTATAGTCTGACAGGTTTATGTGGAAGCACTAGCTTTCGGAGCGCTGCCCCTTCATCAGGTGGTTGTGGAGCAGCGCGGTGCTTCAGAAGCTAGTGCTTCCACAATAAGGAGAAAGTGAGGTCTGCAGATGCTGGAGATCAGAGCTGAAAATGTGTTGCTGGAAAAGCGCAGCAGGTCAGGCAGCATCCAAGGAGCAGGAGAATCGACGTTTCGGGCATGAGCCCTTCTTCAGGAATGATTCCAGAATGATTCTCCTGTTCCTTGGATGCTGCCTGACCTGCTGCGCTTTTCCAGCAACACATTTTCAGCTGCTTCCACAATAAACCTGTCAGACTATAACCTGGTGGGCGGCACGGTGGCACAGTGGTTAGCACTGCTGCCTCACAGCACCCGAGACCCGGGTTCAATTCCCGACTCAGGCGACTGTGTGGAGTTTGCACATTCTCCCAGTGTCTGCGTGGGTTTCCTCCAGTTTCCTCCCACAGTCCAAAGATGTGTGGGCCAGGTGAATTGGCCATGATAAATTGCACGTAGTGTTAGGTAAGGGGTATATGTAGGGGTATGGGTGGGTTGCGCTTCGGCGGGTCGGTGTGGACTTCTTGGGCCGAAGGGCCGGTTTCCACACTAAGTAATCTAAAAAAAAACCTGGTGTTGAGAGATTTTTTAACTTTGTCCATCCTAGTCCAACATGGGCACCTCCACATTACTGGTGATGGTCATAGCTTTGCGTTTGTGTGGCACGAATGTTACTTGCCACTCGTCAGCCCAGTCCTGGGGATTGTCCTGATCTGGGTGAAGGACTGCGTCCAGAAAGTTACAACAAAAAATAAACCAAGTTGACATCTTACCAGGTGGGGCTGTGCAGTCCATGCTCTGGGTGGGAATGGATGTGGTAATGGGCCCCGGGAGGATGATGTGGACAACCACACACTACCAAGCCTGTGATCTATGCTTCCTCCTAATATCAACTGACAGGAACAGGCCATTCTGCCCCTCAGTCTGCCCCCCACCATCATCCAACTCAGTCCCTTGATCCCTCAATACCCTTTGAATCCCTTGGTCTGCAAAAACTGTAACCAATTCGTTCTCGGAAACATTCGAATGTTTTGGCCTCAAATGCTTGCAGCGACACAGAATTCCACGGAGGACAGCTCTCTGGGGGACAAAATGGCCGCACTTCACAACCAGCTGAAGGTGACCTTTCACCCCCCCCCCACTTGATCCAAACATGACACTCACCTGGAGACTGACGAACTGGGCTTTTCCCAAGGTCTCTTCACTGATTCTGAAAACAAAACGAGAGGAAAATCAGAACACCCTTTCACTTGGGAGCTGCTTTATCCAATGAGACTCAAGTCAAGGTGCACAGTTTCCACGGAAACCAGGCAACACTCACCTTCACCAAAGTGTCTCATCTTGCTCCACCCCCTCAGGACACACGCGCAAGAATGCCAAATTTCAAAGCAATTTACACCGCGGGGAAAAGGGTGACGATTGGTCGGCTGTTACCAACAAGTAACAAGGATAGGCCACTCTGCCCTTCCAGCCTGGTAACCCATTCAGTAAGATTACAGCTGATCTGATTTTAACCTCAGCTCTACATTTTTGCACATCCCCCCACCGATAATCTTTCACTCCCTCGGTCATCAAGAATTGATCTCCCTCTGTCTTCAACATAATTGAAGATTCTGCCATCGCTGTTTTTGGAGGAGGAGGATTCCAAAGAGTCTCAATCCTCAGAAATAAAATATTTCCTCATCTCTGTTTCCAATGGGAGCCCCCTTATTATTAAACAGTGATGCCTCGTTCTAGACAATGAAACTGGAAAAAACACAGCTGCCAAGGGGGCTGGAGAGTCAACCTTTAGGTCATATGCTGCCTGAACTGCTGTGTTCTTCCATCTATCGCCTCCGGCCTCCAGCATCTGCAACTCTTCCTGTCTCCCAGTCCTACCTTCTCCCTCAAGAGGAAACACCTTTTCCACATCCAACTGGCCAAGTCCCCAACAGGATCTTATTTGTAACTTTTTCACACAGAGGGGGTACCTGTACGGAATGAGCTGCCAGAGGAAGTGGTGGAGGCAGGTACAATTACAACATTTTAAAGGCATCTGGATGGGTATATGAATAGGAAGGGTTTGGAGGGATATGGGCCAAGTGCTGGCAAATGGGACTAGATTGGGTTGGGATATCTGGTCAGCATGGACGGGTTGGACCAAAGGGTCTGTTTCCGTGCTACATGACTCTATATTTCAATTCAGCCACCTCCGACTCCTAAACTCCAGAGCATTCTGGGGACCTGGGTTCGAATCCTGCCATGGGTGGCTAGATTAGATTAGATTCCCTACAGTGTGGAAACAAGCCCTTCGGCCCAACCAGTCCACACCGACCCTCCGAAGAGCAACCCACCCAGATCCATTCCTCTAACTAATGCGCCTAACATTACGGGCAACTTAGCATGGCCAATCCACCCTGACCTGCACATCTTTGGACTGTGGGAGGAAACCGGAGCACCCGGAGGGAACCCACGCAGACACTGGGAGAATGTGCACACGCCACACAGACAATTAGCACTGCTGCCCCATGGTAGCACGGACCTGGTTTCGATTCTAGCCTCGGGCAACTGTGTGTGGAGTTTGCACATTCTCCCCATGTCTGTGTGGGTTTCCTCCGGGTGCTCCGGTTTCCTCCCACAGTCCAAAGGTGTGCAGGTCAGGGTGGATTGGCCACGCTAAATTGTCCCATAGTGTCCAGGGATGTGCAGGTCTGGTGCATTAGTCAGGGGAAATAAGGTAGGGGAATGGGTTACTCTGTGGAGGGTCGGTGTGGACGTGTTGGGCTTTTTGGCCTGTTTCCACACTGCAGGGATTCTGATCCATTTCTAATTGTCAGGAAACCCATCTGGGACACTAACTGCCATCCTTACCTGGTCTGGGCCTACGCGTAACTCCAGACCACAGCAATCTATTTGACTCTTAACTGTCCTCTGGGCAACAAATGCTGACCTAGCTCGTGACACCCTCATCCTGTGAATGAATAAAAATCAACCCAGGCTCAGCCTTTCCTCATGAGGCAATCCACTCATGCCAGAGAGTGGAAGGTAGGTAAATCCTCAGAGCTGCTTTCAGTACACAGTCATCCATTCCTTGGGACGGCACAGGGTAGTGTTACAACAAGGAATACCAAACTCCGGGGAGAGGGAGAGGGAGAGGGAGAGGGAGATTGGTAAGCCCCCCCCCACACAAAACAACTGGGCCAGGACTGATGGAGGTGACTCACAAACACAGGCCATTCAGCCCATCCAACACCATGACTCATCCACCAGGAACAACACCCAGGAAATAATCCATAGCGCGTAAACAGGCCATTTGGCCTAACAAGTCCACACCGATCCTCGGAACAGTATCCCACCCACAGCCATTCCCCTATTCTCCTGCATTTACCCCTGAATAATGCACCTAACCCACACATGCCCGGACACTACGGGGCAATTTGGCTAACCAGACCCACTCTCTATAACGTCTTATTTCCCAGAGTTAATCCACTTAGCCTGAACATCCCTGAACACTATGGGCAATTGAGCATGGCCAATCTGCCCTAACCTGCACATCTTTGTGACAGAGAGGAAACCCATGCAGATACCGGGAGAAGGTCAGTGTGGAGTATGCAGAATCATCAGAGGCTGGAATCGAACCTGGGACCCTGGGGCTGTGAGGCTGCAGTGCTGACCACTGAGCCACCACACCATCCACTGCCAGGATAGGCAGGAGAGTGAAGAAAACACTGGTGAAGAATTTTTGATTTGATTCCATTGTTTTAGATTAGTCATACAGCACGCAAAGAGACCCTTCAGTCCACGCTGAACACAGTCCCCAAACTAAACCAGTTCCACCGATCTGCTCCTGGCTCATTTCCCTCCAATCCTTTCCTATCCACATACTTGTCCCAATGCCTTTTAAACCCTGTAACTGATCCCGCATCCACCTCTTCCTGTGGAAGTTCATTCCACACACTGAAAATATTGCTCATGTCCTTCTTAAATCTCTCTCCTCAAAAATATGTCCCCCCACCCCCGTCTTCAATACCCCCACCCTAGGGAAAAGACACCTGCCCATTCACCTCATCGATTCCCCTCATGATTTTATAAACCTCTATAAAAAAGGTCACCCCTCAGCCTCCCAAGCTCCAGTGAAAAGTGCCCCAGCCTATCCTTATATCTCAAACCACCCCACGCCCGACCCCCATTCCCAGCAACCTCCTGGTAGATCTTTTCGGAATCCTCTCCAGTTTGATAATATCCTTCCTACTCAGGACAACCAGAACCGGGCACAGTTCTCCAGTAGAGATCTCACCAATGTCCTGTACAACCACAACATGACGTCCCAACTCCTACTCTCAAAAAGGTCTGAGCAGTGAAGGCAAGTGCGCCAAATGCCTTCTTAACCACCCTGTGACGCAACTTCAAAAGGATTATATCCCAGAACCCCTGGGTCCCTCCGTTTCACAACACCACCCAATGGTGGGGAAGCATTGAAAATGGTGGCAGTGGGTGGGGAGACGAGGTGGTGGGGGAATAAGGACTGGGGCCGTTGGGACCCCAACGTAGGACTGTCCAACAAACAAAAAAAAGAAAATCTGGAAAAATTGCTGCTGGACTGTCCATATTGTGGTTGAAGTAGGAGGAGCCAAGTCAGGAACCTTGGGTCTTTGCTGTTCCTCAAATCAGCACTTGGGGGTGCCCAAGAGCAGCTGAGACAATGTTTCTCTGTAACTGCATCCGACATGTGACAGTGTGGAAACAGGCCCTTCGGCCCAACAAGTCCACACCGACCCTCCGAACAGTATCCCACCCAGACCCATTCCCCTACTGTATTAGTTTATGTTTCCCCTGAATGATACACCTAACCTACACATATAGCTGGACATTATAGGGTTATTTCTCATGGCCAATCCACCCTAACCTGCACATCCCTGGGCACCATGGGACAATTTAACTTGGCCAATCCACCCTAACCTGCACACCTTCGGATTGTGGGAGGAAACCGGAGCACCCGGAGGAAACCCACACTGACACGGGGAGAATGTGCAAACTCCACACAGACAGTTGCCAGAGGCTGGAATTGAATCCGGGTATTGAGTACAGGAGTTGGGAGGTCATGTTGCGGCTGTACAGGACATTGGTTAGGCCAATGTTGGAATATTGTATACAATATTTGTGGGCGGCACGGTGGCACAGTGGTTAGCACTGCTGCCTCACATCGCCTGAGACCCGGGTTCAATTCCCGACTCAGGCGACTGACTGTGTGGAGTTTGCACGTTCTCCCAGTGTCTGCGTGGGTTTCCTCCGGGTGATCCGGTTTCCTTCCACAGTCCAAAGATGTGTGGGTCAGGTGAATTGGCCACGCTAAATTGCCCGTAGTGTTAGGTAAGGGGTAAAATGTAGGGGTATGGGTGGGTTGCGCTTCGGTGGGTCGGTGTGGACTTGTTGGCCCGAAGGGCCTGTTTCCACACTAATCTAATCTAAAAAAAATTCTGGTCTCATTCCTATTGGAAAGATGTGAAACTGGAAAGGGTTCAGAAAAGATTTACAAAGGATGTTGCCAGAGTTGGAGGGTTTGAGCTACAGGGAGAGGCTGAACAGGCTGGGGCTGTTATCCCTGGAGTGTCGGAGGCTGAGGGGTGACCTTTATAGAGATTTATAAAATCATGAGGGGCATGATTTTCCCTGGGGTGGGGGAGCCCAGAACTAGAGGGCATAGGTTTAGGGTGAGAGGGAGAGGGAAAAGATTTAAAACAGACCTAAGGGGCAACTTTTTCACACAGAGGGTGGTATGTGTATGGAATGAGCTGCCAGAGGAAGTGGTGGAGGCTGGTACAATTACAATATTCAAAAGGCATTTGGATGGGTATATGAATAGGAAGGGTTTGGAAGGATATGAGCCAGGTGCTGGCAGGTGGGACTAGATTGGGTTGGCATGGACAGGCTGGACAGAAGGGTCTGTTTCCGTGCTGTACATCTCTATGACCTCCTGAGTGCAAACACTTTCCCTCATGTCCGTCTGAAATGTTCGGCTTCGTATCCAGAGACTGTGCCTCTCTCTCTCCTCCCCTCTCTCCCCTGCCACCCCAACTCTCCCCTCTCTGCATGCTGACCCTATCAGAATCATCCTCAGGCCTGTCTCTCCATTGTTCCACAATGTATTGGCCAAGATTACCCAGCATCCTCAAAAAAGGACAAATCCCTCATCCCGGAAAACAGTTCACAAACAAAGATGGGAGGGTAGGTGCAGACTCGATGGACCGAATAGCCTCTTTCTGCACTGCAGGGGGATTGTATAATTATGGCAATCAGAAACAACAGCAGAAATTGCTCAGAAAACCTCAGCATCTGTGGAGACAGAGAGAGGGAAACAAAGTTAACGTTTCTGAATACTCACTCGACCCGAAAGACTAACTCTGCTTTCTCTCTGTCGAGTTTTCCCAGCAATCTCTTTTTTTTTGTTACCAATGGCCTTTCGCTGTGGCTTCTCCAGTAAAATAAGATCAGGCCCCCCTTCAGCTCCACCCATCAGTGCGAACCCTCCCCCCACCAGACAGTCAGCACCCACCTAACCTGGGACAAGGGAAAATACAAGGAAGCGCAGTTTGTCTGAAAGCAGAGAATTGAAGCATACCGCTGCTGTGCACGGTTGTCGCTTTGGTCACTGTGTTGGTGTCTTCCTAGAGAGAAAGCACATTAAACAATGGGGTTAAACAGAGAGACATTCAACACAGAGCAGACTGCTCAGCCCCACCCAACCCCCTCACACCTCCCCCCCCCACTCATATGAGGCCATCAGTTTATAAACACCTCCTACACACACACACACACACACACCACCCCCCCCCACCCTGACCTCGCAGGCACAGTCGGAGACATTCTCATCCGATGCCAATTAACTTCCTTCAGGCCCATAGTTCCCTCCAGATTTCACTTCGCCAATGGACGCTCCATCCCAACAGCCCCCTCCCGCCAAACCAGGCCCTAACAAACTTCACATCATATCACCTCCCTCCAGGGCTCACTCAGCAATCCCACAATTCCCAGTCAAGCGCCATGACGATCTCAAAATCCCTCCAAAAATCACTACCCCCTCCTGACCTCAGCCTACGTTGCCCAGAGGTCGCCAATTCAGCTCGCCCCCCCCCCCCCCCCCCCCCCCCCCCGCCAACCCACCGAAACACCCAAACCCCACCCCCGCCCTGCACCACCCCCCAACCCCGTCACTTACGCTTGGCTCATCGTCTTTCTTCACCGGAGGCTTCTCGGACACTTTCCGTCTGAAGCGAAAGGGGGGGACCGGGGTTAACGTGGAGCAACATGCCACTATCCCACCCCCGTCCCTCCACGGACACACACATCCCTGTGTCCAACCTACTCTTCCCTTCCCTCCCTCACTCCCCCAATGGGCGAGTCCATCCTCCAGGTCACTGGTCCAACATGAGGGTGAGGAAAGTGGATGCAAGTTACCCCCTGCGCTCTTCACACAGAGCCATGTGGTCACTGGATTCCCACTGGGCCACAGGCCCTCCCCATACACTCCACCCCGCTAGGCTGCATTCCCCTCCCCCACTGGGCCACAGGCTCTCCCATTCCCCCACCCCACGAGGCCGCTTTCCCCTCCCCCACTAGGCCATAGGCTCTCCCATTTCCCACCCTATTAGGCCATATTCCTCTCCCCCCTCTAGGCCACAGGCTTTCCCAATCCCCACTGCCCCGCTAGGCCACATTCCCCTCCCCCCTCCACCACAGCCTCTTCCATCCCCCACCCCACATGGCCACCTCCCCAGGCAACAGGCTCTGTTGTCTGTGGTGGGATTTGAACCCAGATCCCCAGAATGTTACCTGGGTCTCTGGATTAACCCCTCGCCCTAACATAGGGACAGACGATAAGCAGCACTGCATCCCGACGAAAACAGGAACTCCCGTAGGCGGTAGAACTCCTGACAGGAAATCACAAGGCCCCACCCTGTCGATCAGCCCAGCGACTCACCTTCGTGCCAACATGGCGCTCATCTCCTCCATCAGCCCTCCTCCTCCACCTCCTCCCCCTCCCCCACCACTGTTCTTGCTGCTGTCACTCCGGGGGCTGGAGCTCCCACTCGCGCGGGCGTTGTCCTCAGTCTGGGGTGGTGCGAGAGAGACACACACAGCGGAGACGTTAGAATTCACCAAACGGGGAATCATCACCGAGAGACTGAGTGCCCCTTCCTGCTGCCCAAGACCCATTGCCCCAGTCACCCCTGACAGACCCTGCACAGCAAGGTCCCAGAAATAGTTGCTCCCCTCACCGCAGGAGAGGGGGCGGGAACACTGCCTGCTGTTCAGACCCCAAATCCTTCCCAAGGCCAACAGCCCTGGATTTACTGGGGAGGGGGTGGGGCTCTGGCCTTGTCACTGTTAGTGGGAGGTCGCTGTGCACTTATTCTCCAACAGCGCCTGTATCTTCTGTTTTTAGAAAGCGATAAAGCATTAAAAGACTTGTGAACAAAACACAAAATAGCAGCAGCAGTAGGCCATTTGGCCCCTTGACGGGGCTCCACCATTCAGTAGGACCATGGCTGATCATTGTGATCTTTTTTAGGGCAAAGATTTGACAAAAAAAAAGGGAAAGTTTCTCATTTTTCCCTCAGAAAATGTGAAACTAACTTCAAGAGACTTTGCATCAATAGTGAAGAAGTTAATTCTTGATTACTTGGATGAAAAGAACTACTGGGCCAGTTAACGTGGTAACCCTTAACCTGGAAGCAGTACCCACAAAGAGGAAGTTCCTGTTCCCACTCTTTCCCCATACCCCTTGATCCCTTTATCCCTCAGAACTATATCTAACTCCTTGGAAATATTCAATGTTTTGGCCTCAACCACTTTCTGTGGCAGAGAATTCCACAGGCTCCTCCACTCTCTGGGTGGAGACATTTCTCCGTCTCAGTCCTTCCCATATCCTTCGACTGTGACCCCCCCCCAGGTTCTGGACCCCCCTGGTCACTGGGAACATCTTTCCTGCCTTTTACTCGGTCGTTGGGTCATAAGAGATGTACAGCACAGAAACAGACATCCAACTTGTCCATGCCGACCAGATATCCCAACCCAATCTAGTCCCACCTGCCAGCACCCGGGCCCATATCCCTCCAAACCCTTCCTATTCATATACCCATCCAGATGCCTCGTAAATGCTGTAATTGTACCAGCCTCCACCACTTCCTCTGGCAGCTCATTCCACACACGCACCACCCTGTGTGTGAAAAAGTTGCCCCTTAGGTACCTTTTACATCTTTCCCCTCTCACCTTAAACTAGTCCTCTTCAAATTTTATTGGGATCTATAAGATTCCCCTTGTTTGTCTAAACTCTAGTGAATGTATCTCCCCTCAGATGTCACGCCTGCCACCCTAGGAATTAGCCTGAGGGTCTGGTGTATCCAACTGGCCGATTTCCCCCAGTTACACCGTTTCAGCTCCCATTGAAACATATGGCACAGGCCATTCTGCCCATCAGGTCTGCCTAGTCCAGTTAGAATTTTATAGGTTTCCACTAAGTCCCAAAACCTCACCAAACGCATCCCCCCACAACGACCCCAAATCACCTCAAACCCAAGTACAAAGAGTCCGAACTGATCAAAGTCAACATCCAGAGGGGGGAGGGGAAAATCGGCAACAGCGCACTCTGGATTATTTAACGGCAGAGAGTGCCACGCTAAAGCTCCCCCACCGTCCCCATCACATCCCCCCCTGTCCTCACACCGTCTCCCCCCCCACCCCCGGTCTCGACCATTCGCCCTGACCCTTCTCCACACCCCCATCACCCCTCTCACTTCCCCCCCACCCCCAACCCCGTCCCCATCACTCACCCCCCCCCCTTGCCCCTACACCATCGCCCCCCCCCCACCCCCTGGTCTCACCCCATTCGCCCTGACCCTTCTGCACACCCCCAACACCCCTCTCACTTCCCACCCCCTCCCCAACCCCGTCCCCATCACTCACCCGCGCCACCTTCTTCAGCTTGGCTGCCTGTAGGGCCTCAGCGAGACCCCCTCCGGAACCACCCCCCAACTGGCCAGAAGGGGGCGGTAGTGGTGGAGCGGGGGGAGGCCCACTCCCCGACTGCGGAGGCGGGGGGCCGGGAGGCGGCGGCGGCCCCGGGGGTGGTGGGGGTCCAGGCGGGGCAGGGGGCCCCCCGGGTGGGGGTGGAGGCCCAGGCGCTAGGAAACGAAGAGCAGGTGTTGGTTACGACGTCCGCTGACCCCCGACTCCCCCCACCCCCCTCCCCTCACTGCGACATGGTGGGGCTGTCTGTCTGGCCCACCCAGCCGACGTTGGCCCCTCCCTTTCCCAAAGGGGCTGTGCTGGCTGTGCACCGACAGCAGGGAGCGCACACAGCACACGAGCAACTACTGCGCCTGCGAGGCTCCTCCGTCTCAGCAGGAACCCAGCTCCTCGTATAACGCACAGAGAGGGGACATCTACCCTCACCCCCTCCCTCACAGTCAGAGCCCCACTCAGTACACCGCGTTAAAGGCATCAAAAGGTGCAGGGTTCACAAAAACTAGTCAGGGAGGGAGGGGAAGTGAAAAGGGGAGGGGGGTGGAAGGGCGAGGACCGGGGAAGGGAGAGGGAAGAAGGCGAGGAGGGGGGGGGGGGGGAGAAGGGAGAGGGAGGAAGGGCGAGGAGGGGGGGGGGGGGAAGGGGAGAGGGAAGAAGGGCGGGGGGGGAAGGGAGAGGGAGGAAGGGCGAGGAGGGGGGGGAAGGGGAGAGGGAAGAAGGCGAGGAGGGGGGGGAAGGGAGAGGGAAGAAGGTGAGGGGGGGGAAGGGAGAGGGAGGAAGGGCGAGGACAGGGGAAGGGAAAGTGAGGAAGGGCGAAGGGGGGGGAGGGAGAGGGAGGAAGGGCGAAGGGGGGGGAGGGAGAGGGAGGAAGGGCGAGATGGGGGGAAGGGAGAGGGAGGGAGGCGAGGAGGGGGGGAAGGGAGAGGGAGGGGAGGAGAGAGAAAAGAGGGATGGAGGGACGGGTGGAGGCAGCACAACTTTGAGTCTAGCAACAGTGCCACTGTGGTGAACATTTGAGAAGCACTGCATCTGAAGGCACTATGTAAATGCAAGTTGTTCTGGGGTGTGAGCCAGGTCAGTCTGACGCTGGGTGTCTGACAGGAAGCAGGGAATTAAATCCACTCTCAGGGATTTACAATTTAAAAGAAAAAGGAAATTGCTCTCCTGAACAGTCAGACGCTGGGAGATACACAACCCACCAATGGGAGCCCCTCCCCAGTTGGGGGTCAGCTTAGACCAGGAGCTTTAACTGACTCTCTCACACTCTAACCCCTCCACCCCGCGCACTGACCCTCAACCCCCACCCTGTCCTCCTCCTGCCCTCAGGGAACAGGATAACCAAAGAGGACAATCAGGCCATTCGGCCCATCGACTCTGCTCTGCCGTTCAATGCAATCACTGCTGATCCGCCACCGAGGCCTCTCATTCCCGCACTCTTCCCAGTATCTGCCCGAGATTTCCCAGTGGGCAAGTGCTGCGTATGGGGCCCTGTCCCCAAAACAACCCCTCCACCTCCCTCCAGCCCGCGGGCGATCGGAACCCCACCGTGAGGCAACAGTGCCTCCTGGCTGCACCGTACCTGCGCTGCGCCTCTCCTGCTGTTCGCGTTCCTGCTCCAGTCGCTGCTGCTCCAACCTCTGCTGCTCCAGTCGCTGCTGTTCCAACCTCTGCTGCTCCAACTGCTGCCTGTACGTTCACGGGATAACACGACAGAGACGTTGGAAAGGCCAGAAACCCTGAGCTACCCACTTGCCCCACCTAACCTCCCCACTCACCTACCGAGGTCAGAATGGGGGACCCAGTGGTGAAACCCATCTGTCCCTCTATTACCCAGTGTCAGGGCGATCAGGTTAGCCTCCTGTGTATCACACGAGTCTCTGTAGGGATTCCATGATTCCAACAGCAAACAGATGGAAGGATGGTGCAGGGTTCGTCGTGAATTTATAGAATTCATTGCCACAGAAGGTTGGAGGCCAGGTCACTGAGTTTATTTAATACAGAGATAGATAGGGTCTTGAGTATCGAGGGGATCAAGGGTTGTAGGGAGGAAGCAGGAGAACAGGATAGAGAAACTTATCAGCCATGATTGAATGGTGCAGCAGGCTTTGATGGGCTGAATGGCCTAATTTCCATCTTGTAGATGCTGTAGACAGAATCAAGGTGTAAAAACACATTTTACCAGAAACTAGAAGTCAAACTGGTGTTTTTAAAAATCACTCTCAGGATCTAGGCAAACATTTATAGCCTGTGTCTGATTGCCCCCTTCAAATGTTGGAGGTGAGCTGTTGGTTAAACCATGGGGAGCAGAAATTAGGCCATTCAGCCCATTGCATGGCAGAGCGATTCAATCATAGAACATAGAACAGTACAGCACAGAACAGGCCCTTCAGCCCACGATGTTGTGCCGACCATTGACCCTCATGTATGCACCCTCACATGTCTGAGACCATCTGCATGTCCAGGAGAATCTTAAATGTCTCCAATGACCCTGCCTCCACAACTGCTGCTGGCAATACATTCCATCCTCTCACAACTCTGTGTAAAGAACTCGCCTCTGACCTCCCCTCTATACTTTCCTCCAACCAGCTTAAAACTATGACCCCTCGTGTTGGTCATTTCTGCCCTGGGAAATAGTCTCTGGCTATCGATTCTATCTATGCCTCACATTATCTTGTATACCTCAATTAGGTCCCCTCTCCTCCTCCTCCTCTTCTCCTATGAAAAAGTCCTAGCTCAGTCAACCTCTCTTCATTAGATAAGCCCTCCAATCCAGGCAGCATCCTGGTAAACCTCCTCTGAACCCTCTCCAAAGCATCCACCTCCTCCTTACAATAGGGCGACCAGAACTGAACGCAGTATTCCAAGTGCGGTCTAACCAAAGTTTTATCGAGCTGCAACAAGACCTCATGACTCTTAAACTCAATCCCCCCTGTTAATGAAAGCCAAAACACCATATGCTTTCTTAACAACCTTGTCCACTTGGGTGGCCATTTTAAGGGATCTATGTACCTGCACACCAAGATCCCTCTGTTCCTCCACACTGCCAAGAATCCTATCCGTAATCCTGTACTCAGCTTTCAAATTCGACCTTCCAAAATGCATCACCTCGCATTTATCCAGGTTGAACTCCATCTGCCACCTCTCAGCCCATCTCTGCATCCTGTCAATGTCCCGCTTCAGCTTACAACAGCCGTCTATACCGTCAACGACACCTCTCACCTTTGTGTCATCTGCAAACTTGCTGACCCATCCTTCAATCCCCTCATCCAAGTCGTTAATAAAAATTACAAACAGTAGAGGCCCAAGGACAGAGCCCTGTGGAACACCACTCACCACAGACTTCCAGGCAGAATATTTTCCTTCTACTACCACTCGGGGTCGTCTGTCGACCAGCCAATTCTGTATCCAGACAGCTATGTTCCCCTGTATCCCATTCCTCCTGACCTTCTGAATGAGCCTACCATGGGGAACCTCATCAAAGGCCTTGCTGAAGTCCATATACACCACATCCACAGCTCGACCTTCATCAACTTTTCTAGTCACATCCTCAAAGAACTCGATAAGGTTTGTGAGGCATGACCTGCCCCTCACAAAGCCGTGTTGATTGTATTTAATCAAGCCATGCTCTTCCAGATGGTCATAAATCCTATCCCCCAGAATCCTTTCTAACATCTTGCAGACGACAGATGTGAGACTTACTGGTCTGTAATTGCCGGGGATTTCTCTATTTCCTTTCTTGAAGAGAGGAATTGCATTTGCCTCTCTCCAGTCCTCAGGTATGACTCCAGTGGAGAGCGAGGATGAAAAGGTCTTCGCAAGTGGCGAAACAATTACATTTCTTGTTTCCCAAAGCAGCCGAGGACAAAACTGGTCTGGGCCTGGCGACTTGTCAATCTTAAATGTTTGACAAAACTTTTAGCTCATCAGCTTCCTCTATCTCTCTCCATTCCAGCATACACACCTGCTCTTCAAAGGTTTCATTCACTACAAAGTTCGTTTCTTTTGTAAAGACAGAAGCAAAAAGCTCATTTAGGGCTTCCCCTCCCTCCTCAGACTCCACACACAAATTGACTGATACGTTTCTCAACCCCACTCTCCCACTTTCTCCCCATGACTCTTGATACTCAAGAACCTCTCTGTCTCGGTCTTAAATACACTCAATGACCTGACTTCCACACAGCCTTCTGTGGCGATAGGTTCCATAGATTCCCCACTCTCTGGCTAGAGAGATTTGACCCACAATGCTATTAGTGGCGGCACGGTGGCACAGTGGTTAGCACTGCTGCCTCACAGCGCCCGAGACCCGGGTTCAAATCCCAACTCAGGTGACTGTCTGTGTGGAGTTTGCACGTTCTCCCCGTGTCTGTGTGGGTTTCCTCCGGGTGCTCCGGTTTCCTCCCACAGTCCAAAGATGTGCGGGTCAGGTGAATTGGCCATGCTAAATTGTCCGTAGTGTTAGGTAAGGGGTAAATGTAGGGGTATGGGTGGGTTGCGCTTTGGTGGGACGGTGTGGACTTGTTGGGCCGAAGGGCCTGTTTCCACACTGTAAGTAATCTAATCTAATCTAGTGGCGGAATGGAACAGTGATATATTTCCAAGTCAGGGTGGTGAGTGGAGGGGAACTTGCAGGGGGTGGTGTTCCCAAGTGTCCCTTTATCCTTCCACATGGAAGTGGCCGTGGGTTTGGAAGGTGCTGCCAGAGGACCTTTGGTGAATTTCTGCAGTGCATCTTGTAGACAATTTCCTTAGATTAGATTGTCTACAATGTGGAGACAGGCCCTTCGGCCCAACAAGTCTACCCCAAACCGCTGAAGAGCAACCCAACTTAGCCTGGCCAATCCACCCTAACCTGTATATCTTTGGATTGTGGGAGGAAACCGGAGCACCCGGAGGAAACCCTCGCAGACACGGGGAGAATGCGCAAACCCCACACAGACAGTCGCCCGAGGTCGGAACTGAACCCAGGTCCCTGGCGCTGTGAGGCAGCAGAGCTAACCACTGAGCCACCGGCAAAATCCTGGAATACTCTCCCTCAGGGCATTGTGGGTCTACCTACAGTAGATGGACTGCAGTGGTTCAAGAAGGCAGCTCACCCCCACCTTCTCAAGGGGGCAATTAGGGACACAGCATGGTGCAGCATAGAACATAGAAAAGTACAGCACAGAACAGGCCCTTCGGCCCACGATGTTGTGCTGAGATTTAATCCTAATGTAAAATATAGTAACTTAACCTACACACCCCTCAACTCACTGCTATCCATCTGCATGTCCAGCAGTCACTTAAATGTCCCCAATGACACTGCTTCCACCATCACAGCTGGCAACGCATTCCATGCATTCACAACTCTCTGTGTAAAGAACCTTCCTCTGATGTCTCCTTTATACCTTCCTCCTAATATCTTCAAGCTATGACTCCTCGTACCAATCAATCCTGCCCTGGGGAAAAGTCTCTGGCTATTGACTCTATCTATTCCTCTCATTACCTCGTACACCTCTATCAGGTCTCCTCTCTTCCTCCTCCTCTCCAGAGAGAAAAGTCCGAGCTTATACAGAGAGAGTGTTTAAAGGAACGGGCACAGTGAACACAACTCATGGCTCTCAGGTTTTGTTAACTCTTTCTTCCCCCTCATGGACAGTGATCATGAAGCCAAGTAGGACTGCTATGTTTCAGATTCAGTTCCAGAGACAGAAGAAATGTTACCACACCACCCCCCCCCCCCGCTGCAAGGAACTTTGCTTTCAGGAGCACTGGGGCATTCAGATAATTGGAACGCAGAGTGAGAGGTCGGGATCTAACCAGATTAGACACCACGCAGCCATTCAGCACCGACAGTGCAATCTCCAGAGGATTAGATTGCAGAGTCTGAAATCCGGATTAATCCCAAAATTTTAATAAAAGGGGAGAGTGAATGAGAGGGAGCGAGTGAGAGAAAGGAAGACATTGCTGGAATTGCCATCTGGTGTGGTATAGATCCTTCCCCACCAGGCCTCGCCCCAGAGCCTTCCCCGGCGGCCTGTCCCCACCAGGGTCCCCCAACCCCATCCCAGGGCCTGCCCCACCAGGCCTCGCCCCAGAGCCTTCCCCGGCGGCCTGTCCCCACCAGGCTCCCCCACCCCCCACCTCAGGGCCTGCCCCACCAGGCCTCGCCCCAGAACCTTTCCCCACCAGGCTCCCCCACCCCCCATCCCCCACCCTAGAGTTCAGGGCCTGCCCCACCAGGCCTCACCCCAGAACCTTCCCCCGCGGCCTGTCCCCACCAGGCTCCCCCACCCTCGAGTTCAGGGCCTGCCCCACCAGGCCTTGCCTCAGAGCCTTTCCCGGCGGCCTGTCCCAATCCCAGTCCGGGGCCTTGGGAGTTTTTTTTTTAGAAATCGGCTCCAAATCAGCCTCACCTCCTCTGCTGTTCCAACTCCTCCGCACTTGGTCCATTGTTCACCGGCCGTGGGCCAGCAGTTCCTGTACAGGAGAGAAGGAAGGGTCACACAAACCAAACAGAGAGAGTTTGAGGACAGGACACTCGATCTGAAATGTCAACTTTAATTTCTCTCCACAAGTGCTGCTAGACCTGCTGAGCTTTTCCAGCAATTTCTGTTTTTACTTATAGCATCCACACTCTTTTTTTCCCCAATTTTAATTAGCACTTTTTGCATTGTGTTCTATGGACTTGTTTAAGGTGGGACTTATCTGGATAGCATACAAAACAATACGTTTCACTGTATCGGTACACGGGACAATAATAAATCAAATTCAATTAAATTAAATGAGGGGGAATGATGCAGGGTTCACCTGTCAACTGCCTCAGTTCCCTCCAAACTCTCCTCACGCTGTCTTCTGCGAGGGGAATGATGATGATCTTTTCCCCAGCATAGGGGAGACCAGAACTACAGAACATAGTTTTAAAAGATGAAAGGGGAAAGATTTAAAAAGGGAGCCGGGTGGCAACCTTTTCAGGCAGGGCCTGGTTTGTGTGTGGAACGAGCTGCAAGAGGTGGTGGTAGATGCAGGTACAGTTACAATTAAAAGGCATCTGGATGGGGACAGGAATAGAAAAGGGTTTAAAAGGGATATGGGCCAAGTGCTGACAAATGGGGC